>NC_135174.1:12115305-12423400 GCF_041146795.1 Maylandia zebra | reverse complement strand
TAACTATAATGCACCACTGTTTACCCACTTCACCCACAGTGGGTAAAGCTTTCACCTAGATTTTAGCGATTTGAGCCTGGATTGCGCACATAACAGGCAGAGCCTTAACTCACCACTGACACGTGTTCATGTATGATGCCAGGTAGATGGTTAAAATCCGAACACGTGGGGAAATACCACTTCATCCAGGTTAAGTTGTTACCTTTATGTTTGCCACCACTAAATCTTTTGTCTCTGCTCAGTTTTCGCACTTTTATCAAAATAAGAAAATAAAAGAAAACAAAGGAGGCGGAGGCTGATGCAATAGTCTCAACATGGCTTTTACAGCCTACTGGGATTAGAACTTCGTGCCCGTGAGTGGTTGTAGCAGCATTGTTATTGTTCAGATTATATAGTTAATACATTTAAATTCTACTCCGAGCGAGGTGCGACATTTTTCTCACGCGTACAGACTCACACAATGCCACGTATGCCGGCTTGGAAGTTTTAAATAGAGCTATCTAGTATCACTATTAAACTACTAATCTACGCATTTAGAAATAGTTAGGCGTATTAATTAATAATTGATAAATACCTTGTGATACAAACAAAGTCCGTGTAATGGAAGAGGTTCTTGAAATCGTTTTTCAATTGTCCATAAACCAAAGGCGAGCTTCAACCTCACCAACTTCACTGTCTCCGCCCCCACCTCTCTATTGGAGGATAAAGTGGGACTTGTCTTGTCAATTACTGTTATGAATTATGACACCCCACTTGTGAGTTTCCCACCTCATCCCTTTAAATCAAACATGTACACTGTGCAATCATGCATCACCCAACCACCACACACACACACACACACACACACACACACACACACACACACACACACACACACACACACACACACTTCTTTCGATTGTGTGAAATAATAATCTTTATGTTCTAATTAAATTCCAAAAATGTGAAATATTGAAATCGGCCATCGTGTTATCATTTTTCACAGGAAATAAGATGGTAAAAAAGCAGCAGGTGTTGTTAATCAAATGCAATTTTTTGACGCTCGGCAAGTGGGAGGACCTCTCCGGTTTTCTGGTGTGGAACAATAATGCTTCTCCAGTCCTTCCCAGGAGTGAACATAACAGCAAATTCACCCCAAGGTTAGACTGTCCAAGAAAAGAAAAACCCAAGAGCTACATCTCAAACCCTAGAGGTCTCGGTTAGCATGTTAAATGTTGAAGTTCATGAAAGTACAGTTGCACAGTGGAGAAAGGCTTCTTTTTAAAGTTGCATTTAAACAAACCACAAGACTTCTGGAACAACATCCTTTGGACAGATGAAAGTGGTGATGTTTGGCCAGGATGCACAGCACCACCTTCTGGAGGAAACTAAGCATATCATCACAAATACCTCATACCAGCTGTCAAGCATGGTGGTGGACGGGTGATGATTTGAGTTTGCAGCTAAAGCTCGGCACAGAAACTTTAATTTAAGGCCGATGAAACCCAAGCACACCAACAAATCTACAACAGAATGGCTGAAAAAGAAAAGAATCATGGTGTTGTAATGACCCAGTCAAAGTACAGACCTCAACCTGATTGCAATGCTGTGGCAGCAACTTAAAAAGCTGTATGTGAATTCATTTCAATACTCCAGTGAAGTGAAGCAACATTGTAAAGAGAAGTGGGCTGAATTTCCTCCACAACGATAAAGTCACACAGAAAAGGATTACTTCAGATTACTGCTGCTATAGGTGGTTCTGTTGAATCATAGGGTCTACTTTTAATGGGCTTGAATAGAGTCTTATGACAACTTCTGTAATATGTACATGTACATGTGCAGTTGCCAGCTGCATAACCTATCAACAGAATACACAGCTCTACTTCCCCTCCCTTTGCTAAGCACACTAAATAACTCCCGAAATCTTCTTCACTTGCAGAAATTCTGACTTCATCAGAAATTTCCCATAACAGCAAAAGATAAAGATTTTTGGCCCTTTGATCCCATCAGAACTGTGTCAGTGATTTCTCAATTGCCTGATTTCTTTGGGTCCTGAAACAGCAGCTCTACACGTTTCATTTGTCCTTCTCGAACTCTTTTGGCATGTTCCTCCCAGAAGCCAAAAACCTTTCCACCCCACAATTTGCTTCAAGTACTGACAATGAAAAATTATCTGAGCTAATCAACCTCTGGTTTGTTTTATTTTCCTGCACACTGCACCTTTGCATGGACCTCCCTTCCCCCCGTTACTCTCCGTGGCAGCCCACTCCAGTGGCACAGCGACTAGGTTCAATTCAGGCCTCTGAGCATTTATTTTCACCCACTCACTCTGTGTCACCGTTCACCAACTTTATCTTCCAACATTTTAACCTTTACATTTCCCCCGTGTGGAATGCACTTGTAGGTGTACAGGAGAGAGAAACAAATATATATTTTTATCTTTAAGGTGGGGTGAAATACTGGGCGGGACTCCACAGTGTGACACACCTCTGCTTGTCAAGGCTTTCATACCTCAGGGTGAGTAAGATACCTCTAGTCACACTAAGGCTCGAGACAGGTTTTGGTTTCTGCTAACCTCAAGATCCAGGCACTGGAAGTATACTAAGTTACGGTAAGCTGATTTGACATCTATTTCCAGTCTCTGACATCTCAGGTCTTTGATTATTTGACTCTCAAATACATTTAGATGAGTATGGTAAGTCATTTTATTGTATGTTGTATAGGTTTCTTGGATACTCATAGTAATTTATGAAGGTGTAACCAAACATTTACCAGTAATTCAGTATTTGTGATCAGATTTTGAAGGTTTGCTTATGAAAATGTACTAAAATCAAAAGCACCATGGACACTTGACTTAATTCTGACTTAACCTGGCATGATTGTGTTACTCTTCTTACCTAACATCAACAAGACCACAGCTCTTTCTGTCAAATCTATACAGTTAAGTTGCGCACATAGAATATATTTTGTAAAAACATATTGGATGGATGCAAAGTAAAGCTTTGTTTAGATGTAGAAATGTTTCCTTGATTTAAAACAGTACTTTAACTTATAGTTTGTGCACAAATCATCATGCTTACCGCACTGTCCCAGTGTTCATTTTGAAATGCCACACTATATGTTCGTGCAAGACCAGGCTGGCACTGAGTGCTCATAAATGTGAGGTTAAGTGATATTTTTTTTGTGGGCAGAGTTTTTAAGTGACACCATGTGAGTTATACCAAGTGTTTGCTGTCTTTGATGCCGGTGACGCTTGTTCAGTGGTCACTGAGAAACAGAGAGGTTGGTATCATACTTTGAACTGTTACCAGACAGGTCGGGTGGCTCGCTCGCTCAGTCACTCACTCACCAGAATCCTGTGTTACTGAAGCAGAGCGGGGATAGACAAACATAAGCTGGAAAAGGGGAGGGGCAGGGCACATTTGAATGAGGATATTTCTTTTGTGAGTAAGTCTGTTTAGCTTTAGGAAGTAGGAGCTGCTGATAACTTGTTAAAGCAACACCATCGTTCCTCTCTCCATCTACAAATCTCACTCGTAACTCTGTCCAGAATGTGTTTCTGAGTGGTCCTGGTATTCTGCTTCCTTTTCTAGGTCTGTGATTTTTTAGGAAAGCTGCTTTATCTTACACATCTCCAGCTGACAGAGTGGAAAAAACATGACAAACATCACTCGACATATCGTCACAGTGAGTGCCTTCCCTTGAGTGATGTTTTTTATCATGCATTTTTCCTCATGTGCTCATTCTTCCTCATTACTTTGCAGCACCTTCTGACGTTCTCGCTGCAGAATGGGGAAGTGCGGAACGTTGAGGAAGCTCAGAACCGTCTTTCCTCCCTGGCTCAAAATAAAAAGCTATGGAGTCAACAGATGTACCTGGATGTGGGAGCAGGGGGCATTTATCTCAGAGACGTACAGAGTCAGGTGAGGGCAGGCGCATCTCAGTGGATGATGAAGAGATTTAAATGTGCTCAGCTGTGAAATACCACACATATTTGCATCCACAATGACCATCAGTTCTATCTGCCCTTGCAGGACGAGCTGGAGAGCTACGCCTTCAGATCCATCTTCCGCTGTGAAGCTGTTAACACAGAAAAACACTTCCCATCCCTCCTTATGTTAGTCTGCCAAGGTGAAGATCAGAAGAAGCCAGACATTCACTTCTTTAACTGTGAAACGGTGAAGGTGAGTGCTGACGGCGCGAGGAGTTTCCCCAAGTGTTGTCCTGGATGAGTCATAGGGTCTATTTGCATCAGGTTTTACCAGTGATGCCACTTACATTTTGTCATTTTAAACAGGCAGAGCAAATCTGCGACGAAGTCACGTTGGCAGTTTCGAATTCCACCGCCAGCAAGCGTAAGCTGCTCCCTGATGACCACAGGTACAGTGACTGTCATAATCACGCACCCACGAAAGTGCATTTCTCGGCACGGTTTTAATGGGAGAGCACGCTTCTGTGTTCACAATCACATGGGCGGAGTTTAATTGGCAGCCACAAAAAAGGAAACTCAGACCCACATCCCATTTAAAGCAGTTTGATTTTCGCCGTCGTTGTCATTATGTCACATTTTTCCACTAAGTCAAAGCAGCTTTGTGTTGCCATCCACCTGTGTGGAGGCAGAGAGAGGGAGGACAAACCGTATAAACAGCTGAGCGAGAGCAAGCAAAAGACTCGTTCTACCGGTTTCTACATAACTTAAGAAGGTGTGACAGAGATAGCAAGGCCATTGTGACGGCGAGTAGAGAAGGCAAAGGGAACAGAGGCGAAGGCTCTGGGCATAATCTGGCTTTGAGAACATTTCTCTTTAAAGGACACGTGAAGGGCAGAGACATGTGGTAAGAGACACAGCAGGAGCCTTTTGTATTTACATCAGAATTTAATTAAAATTTCTAAAAAAGTGAAGTCATCACTGTTAGGTTACTTGTATTTTTTGGGGGATAAAAAAGTCAAAGCGGACTCACTGTTTTTATTGCTTGCTAATGTAAAATGTTTGTGTTTAGCGTGGAAACGAGTATGCAAAATTAGGATGTTCACTCTTTCTTCATGGTTGGATAAGGGCTGGAGGATTAACTCTTTAGCCCTTGTAAGCCTACTGGGAGTAACCTTTAAAGCTCCTTTTTGAACTAAGCATATTTCAGACCTGCTTATTGGACAAAAATGACTGGGTTTGCATTAGAAGTTAGTGAGAGTGGTCCCTGTTTACGCAGCTACCCTTGGAAAAACCTGGAAACTGTTCTACTGGTCATAAAACCACATCTTTATTGATATATACTGAGGTGTCAAAACCCATCGTTAAGAGTGCTGGGGAGGTCATCAGATGTCTTCTTTATAAGGGAAAGGGCTAAATCTTAGAGGCGCCGCGTTGTGCACTGCGCTCATAGAGCTGTTTGGGGCTCTTACCAAGAGGATGCTGCTGTTACGGCATTGAATGTGAGCTTGTTAATATGACTTCTTGAGCCCTTGCTGAAGGGCGTCTCATTTGCTGGCGCTGAGTGTACACCTGCACCATCATCAACAAAAACACTGTTATCACCTTTTAACCCGTAGTGCCGTGTTGTGGGAGAAGCACTGAATCTCTCCTCTTGCCCCGCAGGCTTTCTCAGAGTGGAGGAGATATGTTCGACCCCTATAACATACCAAGTCCTCCCGTGCTGCATGCTCCTAATCCCCCACCTGTCAACCCTCCACCTTACCCTGGACCCAGAGGTAAGAAAAAACATAGAAGACTTCTTTTTCCACATGCATGCCTGTTCAGTAGTGCTTCAGAATTATTCCGAAGGGTTGGGAAAGTGAGCAGGAGGAAAGGAGAGAAGCGTCAGGTATTCGAGGCAAAGGTCTCTCCAGAGCACAGAGATGGCTTTGTCAGCTTGTGTTTGTGAGAGGGCGGCTTTGGGAAGTGCAGAGATGAATGAACATGGATAAACTGAGTCCCTTGCTCTATTTCACGACAGCAAATGGCGGACCTGATATCTCTTTCCTGCGAGCAGAGAGAGAAGTGGTAAGCCAGCTCATCTCTTTTGAGTCTTTTGTCGCCACTTTTGGCTGCTTTTCACGTAACGAAGGCAATTCTTCTTTCCTCAGGGGATCCTTAATCACTGTTTCGACGAAATCGAGGCCTTCATGGGCAAGCTGCAGCAGACTGCTGAAGCTGCGACGGTGCTGAACCAAAGAAAGAAGAAGAAGAAGAAAAGTAAAAAGCAAAGCGCTGAAGGTAAGAGGGAGATGCATAGATTTCTCCAGTTTCTCTAGTTCGAAGCAACATATCCATCAACTGCTGTTATATTTTGTTCCCAAACAACAGACGAGCTACTCGCCACAAAGGCTCGCCCTCCACCAGATGGGGAATTCGTTGATATCTTCCAGAAATTCAAATATTGCTTCAGCCTCTTGGTATGTATGCCATCAAGTCCAGCCTCATTATTTGCTTACTCGTGGCAGCTGCATATTCATCGCCTCTGTTTATTTCTCAGGCTCGCCTGAAATCAACCATCACCAATCCTTCTTCAGAGGACCTCATTCACCATGTGTTCAAGCCTCTGGATATGGTGAGTCAGGGTTATAAACTCTACCTCAGCAACTGTTGTTGCTATTGCTGTAAATATGAGGTGTTGTCTTTCACTGCAGGGGAGCATGACCAACCTCTTCGAATAAATCCGTGTGACACGTAATGCCATGCGGGGGCAAAGTCAACTGGGGGTAAATGCCTAGATTCAAAAGACACATTCTCTGCTTGACGGCCCAATCAGGCAGCGTTTTTGTTCCTGATGTTAGTGGACATCAGTGCAGAACTGTAAGCATGTGTCATGTCAAAATAATGGAAAGTCTTCAGAGTAGTTAAGTGATGTTGTCAGAAGCTACAGCTTCTATTCAGTGTTTACACAGGGCAGTTCCCTGCACAGCGGCCTGATTGAAAATCACCAAAAAATGCAGCATTTGTTTGATCTACGCAGTTTCCTTGGCTGTATTTGTATGCGGGCAGGGGTTGCTGGTGCATACCTCTCAAACATTTGGTTTAGATTTGAGCTTGTCTCGACACTAGAAAGGCCACTTTGTTGTCCCTCGACGCCTGTTTTAAATTAGGACGTTGGTAAGTTCCATCTGGGAAAAAAAGGTGGGCCATTCGTGGCTGCTTTTTTAGAAATCAAGTGCCTTTAGATTATCATTTATTTACTTTGATTTCATGGAAATGTCCAATGCCCTTCATTAAAGTATCAACATCACTCATGATGATACACTGTGAGTTAGCAGAAATGAAAGAAATATTTCAAAGTATGTGCTTTAATTTTTCCACTCCAGTATGAATCAAATAGGGTGAAAAGGGTGTGTTTGATTCGTGTAAACTGACACACCTGAATGGGAACACGCAGCCTTGTCTCTCAAAGACGTGTGTGTGCTTCTTCTTGTGTGCTTTGGCTTTTGTGTGCAGATGTATCCATTAGTTTTTTGCATTTGTTGGTACATCTGTGGTTTGATGTTCGGCTATCGGGCAGAAGGATGGACGGTATTGTTGTTGCGGTTTGCTAGAACCATCAGCGATTGTTAAGACTTTGAATGCCAGATCCATTACAGCAGACGTGGGAACATCAGTTCAGTTTAATTTATATAATGCCAAACAATCCCAACAACAACTGCCTTAATGCGTTTCATATTGAAGGAAAAGAAATTATAATAATATAGATATAACCCCAACAATAACTTGGCCCCTTTGAAAAAGCACTTTGGCAACAGTAAGAAGGAAAAACTGCCTTTTAAGAACCAGGCTCAGGGAGGTGCAGCCATCTGCTGCGAACACTTGTGGGTGAGGGGAGGAAGAAAGGATAAAAGACACACTGATTTTTTCTCATCTGTATGTTGCACAGATGGTAAAAACAACAGGAGGACCAGCTTTTGGAGCCGCCATATCCAGTCCTGCCCTGACCAGTTCTGCTGTGTCCCTTCTACAAGATACCCTGACTGAGGAGGAGAGGCAGCTCTGGACGTCGCTGGGACCCAACTGGACACACCCTCGGTCGGTATCAATGCTTGTCTGTCTCTTACTAGTTGTGAAACTGGTGTTTTACTTTCCAGAAATCTAAAAAGGCAGCACATTAAAAACTTCCAGTCTTGGTGTTGTATCAAGCTCGACTCTGGCCAGAGGCTGTGGAAAGGGAGCATTTTGCCTCTGTTGATAGTTATGTGTCACCTTTTTACATTTTTGGGTTCACTGAAGATTTTATCTGCTGAAGAGCAACATCTTTGTTTCAACCAAGCAATATTTTTGTACTTCGTTTCTCTTGAAATCCTTTGTTTTACCTGCGTTTTGAAATAAGCAGATTTTTTGAGACAGGAGATTAAAAAGGACGTTTTTTTGCTCATATCCAGTTCCATATTTTTATTCTTGGACTGAAAGACTACAAAGCAATCCCTATCTGTCTTCTTCGGTCTTTTGTCACAGCACCTCAGTTTCAGCTCATGGGGTGAGGGTCCCCTTACTTTAAGACAAAACTTTCTTCTGATGTTTAACAGGACCCTCCATCAGGTTCCATTGTGACAGTATTTATATAATAAAAAGCATAACAAATCCACTTAAGGCATTTTGGGATTTATTGATTTCTCATGTTAAGAAAAGGGAACCGATGGATTAGCTGTCAAATGTACATAAGACCTATTATATTTAATATTGTAAGCAAGCTTTAAGAGGAAAATCCAATGTCATAACTTCCATCAATGAAAACTGCTTGAATAACTATCATAGTTTTGGTTGTTGAGCTCATTGAAGGCCAAGGCAGTGACTTGTTCTGCTCTCTCAGGTCTCAGCTGCGTGGGCCTGTAGCTCCATACACCCCAGTGTTCTTTGATGGCTGGAAGCCAGAAGCCTTGAAGCCTGACGGGCAGGTTTGGGAGGATCCGGTCGAGTCACAGCACAAACTCGAAGCCCTTCGAGAAAAACAAGAGGTGTGGAATACTTCTATAACGTGATTTAGAAGTCATTAATCGTAGATCAGTGGAAACAAGAACTACGGATGAGTGTGTAAAAGGACAACACAGGGGTTTAAGATACTAACGCATGAATAAACCTTACGTACAGTAAACAGTGGAGATACACTTTCCGCTTTTTGACAGGTCAGCTCACATTTCTGTCCATCCCTGCTAAAAACTGTATAAGGTTCACAGTTAGTTCTTTGTTTTTTTAATAACACCTTAGTTTCTCAAACTTTAATGCAGTCAGCCTTACCCAGATATACACTGACATTATATTTCTCTACATATTTTGTGCATTTTGTGCTAACTTGTGTTGTCTTCACTTGTCTATTTTTTTTTTTTGCTCCCACAACAGCAACAACCACCTCAGCCACCAAACGATGACACGTAAGTCATCTACAAGACATAAATCAATGAACTGCTGTTTTTCTTGTTGTTGTTGTTGTTTGTTTTGACCTTGACTAAATAAGAACAAACTTTGTCTCGTTTGGTCAGAAATTCACTCCCACCGGGGCCTGACAGACTCTACTGCTGCAGTTATGACTTCATTGCCAGGAACAGCAGTGAGCTTTCAGTGCAGCAGGGGGAGACACTGGAGGTAACACACAGTGAAGCAAGTCATTTTATGGCGCACTCAAGGAACCATCATAAAAGTCCTGTTATTCGTTGTTTGACAAAAGCTATTTGCAGTTGTTGATACACTTTACAGCCCTCTCCCTGACCGCAACCCTCTCTGTCTGACAGGTGATCGAGTCATCCAAGCGCTGGTGGAAGTGTCGCAATCGGTTTAACCAGGTCGGCTTCGTCCCCTTCAACATCCTGGAGCCCATGGCTCACATAGAGAGCCCTGTCCACAACAACCCCCCCAGTGTAAGACGGCAAAAAAGACACCCACACACATGCATGCACGTGTGAAACACACAAGCTCTCATCTGATCATTCCATCAGAGCAAACTCATTTTTTTCTTCACTCCACGTTCCTTCAGGTTCCAGCTGCGCCTCCACTTTCCAAGAATGTCACTCTTGCCCCACCCACCCCCCCTGCTCTTCCCAAAACCACCCCCACCCACTCCCCACAGCGCCCACGCAGCTTACCATCATACAACCAGCATGTGCAAGCTGTTGAGGACAATGACAAAGGTAACGGACTACAACTTTATGTGTCCTAGACTGTGGCTCTGTAGTGTAGCGGTTTGCACGTTTGCCTAACAGGTGAATATAAGATTTATTTAAAAAGTATATAACCAAAAAAAAGATACAAAAAAGCACAGTGATAGGCTTCTCATAAGTCACCTAATTATGGGTTCATTATTTTGGATTTAAACCACGTTCTCATGTTTTAAGATGCACTTTTGAGCTATGTCTTTCCTCCACTGAGTCCTGCATTTATATTATTATTTGAGCATGAAAGTGACCGTTACCTCTTTAAACTCCAAACTTTTCAGTCACGCTGGTAAATGATGAGCTGCTCCAGAGACTGACGAATGGAAAGTCCAATATGAACAAACCCCTCGTCATCCCTCGCTCTGCTGACACCTCCCTCCCCCTTGACTACCACTCTCCTCCAGAGGAGGTGGCTGAGTGGCTCAGAGGGAAGGGCTTCAGCAAACCGTAAGTGACCGCAGACCAGATAAACCACGTTTTGTGTATAAGCAGGGAATGCTGGCTCTACACGTGCGTTTTGCCATTACATGGATGAACGCAGCGGCTCCACCGGAGTATCCTCTGAAATCCATTATGTTTTGTGTCCCTCAGGACAGTGTCATGTTTGGGTGTGCTGACAGGCGCCCAGCTGTTCTCTCTCAACAAAGAAGAGCTGAAAGCTGTGATTCCAGAGGAGGGTGCCAGAGTGTACAGTCAGCTCGCTGTGCAAAAATCACTGCTAGAGGTAAGCGAAAAGAGAACAGCTATATCTTTTAAAGGGAAGCCATATCAAAGCCTTCAATATTGACATTTTTATTGGTTTTAGGAAAACTAAACATGATCATTTTTGGCAGGATGCAAAAACACAAGTATGAGTGTAATCAGTGATTTAAAATTACTTACTTTTAACATATTTTCATTCATCTTTTACCTTTCATGCTGGACTGAGGACATATGATACATTCGGATCAGCAGACAGTCTAATCCAAACAGAACAAAATTCTTATTTTCAAGTCCCACGTGCCATCCAGATTACCCTGGAAGAGTCTTATAATTCAGGAAAAGATTAAGAGACATTAAAAATGCATTTGTATGTGTGACAAATTTTACATTGGTATTTGGATTATTTTGGTAAGAAAGGCCAGCATCATTTTTTAGGCTTTTATCGACGTTTATCTCTAGTTTTTGTGACGTCCAAACTTCGTCCCATATTTTGTGTGAAAGAAACATGCTGGAAACGTGCTGACAGGCCATTTAAAAACATCTTGAAATGTATTCTACGTATATGGATTTCACAAAAACCTTCAGCGTTGAGCAGAAGGCTCACAGTAATTTGAGATGGAATGACCTGAACTCAGTAGCTTGAGGTTCAAATTACTGTAAACAGCTGATGCTTTTCATCTCATTGCTACACAGTCTAAATTGATTTCTACTTTTTACAGGATGCCAGAAGGGCCACAGAGCTGGAGGCAGTCATGGAGAAACAGAAAATGAAGGTTGATCTGAAGCTGGAGAGCAGTACATTGTGAGGAACAGCATCCACATTGTGAAGAGCGTTACATGAAGGACTGTTTTCCCGTCCCCAGAGACCGAACATGTGGCAGTGACTTGACTATCTAACATTAAATCACGGCATGAGGGTCACTACGGTATTATTACCTGATGTTAAAACCGAGCTTTCTGTCAGCAATATGAGACGTAGGAATTTAATATAACCAGGTGCCGTGCAAACTAAAGGGGACTGATTTTGCTTTTCCTTATTTTATGCCATATATGTACAGTTAGTGTTTTTTGTGGATGCTCATATTAAACATGGACACAGTTTCAAACAGCGATCGGAGCACGTACAAGTAAACCAGGAGTCAAAAGGTCAGATTTCAAAGGCCTCCACCAATTTTTATGGAATGTTTTTTCTACTCTTGGCTTTGTACAGTGGTGCAAATATGACACACCTCAGGTACACAGCTCGGGCTGTTTAAACCCTTTGGTTGCAAGGGCCAGCCAATCAGAAGAAGGCTGGCTTAAAGAGAGGGGAAATGGAACTAGAGTGGTTTGTTCCAGGATGAATTGAGGTGATGGACTTAGGCCCAGTATAAAAAAATAAGAATTAATCTGAGCTGTGAATCTTGCAGTGGTTCTCCAGTAGAATGCAATAAATCTAAAAGTGGAAATCAGTGTAAGAGATCCCCTTTAAATATTTTACCACTGCAGTGCCCCGTTTGTAATGCATGTTCATTTTAGTGTAACAGCTGTCTTCTTCTCTGCCTAATTAACTTAAATGAAATGTATTTATCTTTGTAATACACATTTGTAAAAATTCAGCCATTATTATCACATCTTAACAATGACAGGACCTTGTCAACACAATTCAACACACAATTAAATTCCAAATGGTGCTTTTTTCTTTTTTTTTTTATTGAGACTTTAAAGAAAGGTTTCCAGCAGAACAAACAGATATGACTTCACACATTAGGTAAAGCAGTGCATCCATTAAAATCTGTTTGCATTTAATCATAATGGAAAAGAAATCTGTTCAAGTTGGGCCAAAAAAATGTTTAAATTTTTCACTTAAAGGTAAGTAGATCTGAACTTGATCATTTCTGAACCTACTGCTTCACATGCTGACACAAATTCTAAAGATATTGTTTATTTGCAGTATGTTAAAAAGAAATCAAGATAGAAAGAAATGATAAAGAGACTTGCCACCAATATAGATCAGAAGATTTCACTTATACTGAAGAAAGTCACCTGTAACCTGATCACTTATAATAAAAAAAAGACAAAAAAGGGAGGCAAGTCGGATACTAATGCTAACATCTTTAAAACCTTTGAATGTAAAACTTTAAGTGGGTTTTAGAGAACTAAGTACTGAGGACCATTATGTGGACAGACATTCGAGAACTGCACTGGGACAGCGAAACGAAATCTTCAAGGAGGGAGATGAGGAGGGGAAAAAAAAAACCAAGAAACTACTTGACAAGACTAGGCTTTTTCAGACAATTAGTCAGCCTAGAATATATTTACAGACAGATTTTTTTTTTTTATCAAAAGACCATCAGATAATAATAAAAAGAACATGGACCAGTTACATTTTTATGCTCCAGTCCAGCAGATCAGTTTGCCTTTTCTAGTGGACACATTTCAGGGCAGTAACAAGACGAGGGATGGACTGGATACAGACAAGTCACCGAGTTACAGATGTGGGTATTAAGAGTACACTCCACTACTGACCAATAACCTGCCAAATCCCCAAAAATCTGATGTATCTGATGCTATAAAAAAAAAAAAAACAAGAAAAAAAAAAACAAGAAAAAAAAAAAAAGGAAAAAAACAACAACAACTAAACAAAAAAACTCAATTCTATACTTGATAGTATGTGTGCACTCTGGCTGCACTAAAGCAAAGAAAGGAGGCAGGCGGGAAAACAGAGGGGTGGGGTGTCGAGCCAAAGTGTTTAACATTAGGATATTATAAATGGACAGACGGGAGGAGGCTGTGGTGTTGTGGTCATGGATGGAGTTTGGTCTTCAGAGGTCCCCCACGTCTCTGTCGTCTGCCCTGCGCGAGTCCGACCTGCCGTTCATACCATCCCTTCTGTCTCGCTCCCGTGACCGGTCTCTGGATGAGCGGTCACGGTCCCTGGACGAGCGCTCTCGATCTCTGGACGACCTGAGCGACAAAACGATATGAGATATTCAGGTTAGTAACACAAATACAACAGAGCAGTTGAAAAAAAAAAGAGAAGGATTGTATGTGTAAAATGCCAAAACACAAGCTTGAAGCTGGATAAAGGGCTCAAAAAAAGCCCATGTAATTGTTGTTTCCTTTTATTTTCACTGACTGTTCTTAGGCGACGCAATCAGTATCCCACGGATCTCCATGTGTTTGCTCAATTCTCTTTCACGGGAGTATAGATTAATAAGGGTTTTCGTCTGTGTTTACTTGTGTCTGGAGCTCTGCTCGTGGCTGTGACGGTGTCCTCGGCTGCGTGAGCGGGATCGGCTGCGATGCCGTCTCCTCCTCTCCCTGGAGCGTGAGCGGGAACGGCGCCTGTCTCGTGACGAAGAGCGTGAGCGTCTCCTTCTGCGGTCACGAGAACGGGACCTGGCAAAGACAGCAGACAGCATATTTCATTAGCTGACTTGAACAGAACAAATCGGACTCATAAAAGACTGGAACGAATGAACTGACAGACAGAAGAGGGAGCTTCCTTACCTTCTGTGCTCTCTGCTCCTTGATCTTGTCCTATAAAATAAAACCCCAGAGTTAAACAGTAAAACACGCACTGCTGTAAATGTCATCTGGATTTTAACATCGGCACTCACCTCCTCCTCATCCTTTCCTCCTTCTCCCTTTCTTCTCGTCTCTTTAAGCGCTCCTGATTCCTCTTCTCTTGCTTCTCGACCACAGTTTTCTGATAAAAATAAATAAATAAAATAAAGTCAAAACAAACGTATCTAAAGCCTTTACATCATCCTCCCTTTCTAGCAAGTATTCAGCACCATGTCACTCATATTTTTATGAGTTGGCTGTAAACAAGTTATACACACCTTTAGCTGGTCCAGTTTTTCTCTGATCTGAATGAAGCCGAGGTGAAGCTTCCCGCCAAAATGGTCAGCCAAACGACGGTCGTTGTCATGGAGACCAAGGTAAGCAGAGCACACCTCACACACCCGAAGCTTCTGCTGCTGAAAGCTTGAGGCTGGCATGGAGTTTCTGTATTCTTCCTGAAATGGTTCAAGAGGGAATAAAAGAGGCAGAAGTTCAGAAAATTAAGAGACGGAAAGCACCACAAGCTCGAAGTTCTAAGAGCTCACTCCTTACCTCTGCATCCTTCTTCTTCGTGCGGACCTTCTCCACCTCTTGCAGGACTTTCTGAGCCTCATCCACATTGCCCTCAGCTCCGAGCTGTTCAGCCTTGGCCAGGAGCTTTCCTATTTCCTCATTTAGCTCATGCACCTTCTCTGCCTACAAAACAGCCACACCAACACAAGAGATAACAGGTTATGTTGAGCGAAAAAACACACTGACAGGGTTCACTGGATGTTGCATAAGGAAAGCCAGACTTTATCAAGCATAAAAATGTTGCATCATTCACCTTTGCTGCCACCTCTGCACTGATCTCTTCTTGGGTCTCAGCCAGGCGCTTCTTGGCCAGTTCTGTCCTCCGATCACAGTCCACAATAAAAGACTCTAGGTGATCCACTGCCTGTAGGAGCAACACCTTTTATTAACACACTCAGCAGTCACTACTTGGCAAGTACAAATGTTTTGATTTGCACTTGCATCATTTCAAAAACGCTTTTGGCATGAATGGTGCTGACTTGCAAGACAGATAGACATTTTATTCATTCACAAGGGAAATTACTGTGTTACAGCAGTACGATAAAGAATACAAATAGTACTCTTTAACTATGTTTATTGTAAAGCAAAAGTGCCACAAGCGCACACCTAGGGCCTTAAACCGTGAGAAAAAGCAATTTTTTTAAATATGCACAACATTGATAAAAAAACAAAGAAAACATAAAAATTAGTTAAAGAAAAGTGAAAAGTCTAAGATTGTGCAACTTGCATTAATAAATAATATGCACACAATAAATCAGGGAAACAGCTGCAAGAAGGTATAAAAATAAAAAAAAAAAGACTTCCTGAAGCATTCTTTTTGAAAGCGGGGTTAAATCATTTTAAGGGAGAAGGAGTTCTGCTGCCTCGTTAGTGTGGAGTGGAGCGTGTGAAATGGGCCATGATGGAGAGCAGTTTGTTCAGTCACGTCCTGTCCCTCACTCACTCCAGATTATTATTAATTAATAATATTATTAATATATTATTAGTAAAAGGAACCTCACTTACATCAAGCTCAAAGAAAAGATCTCTCTCCTTGGAGGCAATTTCATAATCAGCCCGAAGTGCCAGGTCATGGATCTTAGTGCACTCCCCCAGGTCCATGCGCTATCACCAAAAAAAACCAGACAGACATGAGTTATGCTGCATAAACTCAAACATAAACAAATGATAATGTAAAAAAATAAAAAAAGACTGCAAAAGTTAAAGACACTTATAGCACTTTTTTTTTCCTTTCTGAAATTTCTTTCCAACCTCTTAGAAATGAACTGAGTTTTTAAAGCTTTCAGGATGGGTCAGAACTGAAGTTTGTCTCACTTACAGTTCCAGAGAGGATGTCATGTGGGCAGCAGTTGAGAAGGTGACTTTTGCAGACTCGTTCGTCAGTGAACTTGACCCTCTGCCGCGTCTCATCCCCTGAAACAGCCCAAAAGAAGAACCAGTGAGACAGCCCTCACATACTCGATAACAGTGGCGAGGTATCCAGTGCTTCAATACATATTAATGTAATTGTACTACATACCACAGTTCCATTTAAATACTTTGTACCTATCCAAATGAGTAAAAGCTATTTGTATATTGCTGCTTGTCAGGGTTTTCATTGTACTTTATTAATGTAACCTTACAGGTATCCATTAGTAGAGTAAATGTGCCTCTACTGGACTATACTAATGTATTAATGCAGTAATAAAGGTTGCTTTGTATGTGTGTGTTACTTTGTTCTTATTCTTAGTGCTTACCTTACCCAAGCCTCAAATGGGTTATTATCAGAGCCTCAACTCAGTTAACTTTTTATAAGGCTCAACGCCCACTCTATAATGAGGGTCAAAGGATTGGGCTGGGAGCGGTGTAACATAACATTATAATAATACAATTTAGGTTTCAGTTAAGTCGTGTCAAGTACAGCTGCTACCTTAATGCTGTATCATTTTCATTAGAAAATGGAAGATGGCCACTACAACTATAAATAGATTTACATTTTTAAAATCAAATGTTCCAGCCAAGCCTTTATTTATAACTGTGAACATTCAAAGGAAATTCAAAACAAGGATGCAAAAGAAATCCAAGGAAAAAAATTTAGGTTATACACACTGCGACTTGCACCACATACTGTACCCTTCTGCATCTTCAAGACCTCAGCTGCAGAATTTTAAACCCGCTGTAGAAAAGTATAAATGGGAACAGTTTTCTCGCGCACACCTGTAGTAAGAAGTTGGGAGTCATACACAAGTCAGATTGTAAATGCTGTGTGCAAAGTTTTTTTTGTGTGTGTGTGTGGACTGACTGCTAAAATTGCCTTCTGAAAACAGACGTGTAATGGAAAACTGCTCGTTTGGACTCAGCGCGACCAGACGTCTTAGCTCAAGCTGTGTGATACTACTTCAAATAGTAATACTAGTGCCACTGAAGATTTACCTATTTGTGTGATTTTTTTTTTTAAGAAAAAAAAAGAAAAAGGCTACAATAACTTCCGGAAGGCAAACAAATTGTTTGGATATTCACCATAACAGCTTTAAAAATTATGTGTGACTCACGGCTCGATGAACATGAGGCTTTTCTGCAACTCCTTTGCAGATTGATGTAGGCTGGCAAAGATACACTGAACCTTAATGAATAAAATAAAGGGGCCACAATTGTTCAGTCTGTATGCAACAAAAGTATGGGAAGAATTTGATATCATATCTCATCACACATACACCCACAAGCTCACCACACAAATTCACTCTTACTCTAAAGCTCAACTTGTTAAAAAAATGGAAAAAAAAAGGCTCAGAGCTTCAAATTTTACACAACCAGCTGTCAGGATAAAATATTTATAAAACGGCAGGGCTGCAAGAAACTGCAGTCAGACCTGACAGCTGATATATTTACACACACATACATACATTTAAATTATGCTTCTTCAAGCGTGTATTATACATGTTTTTCTAACATTGCACAGCACCGATGTTACAGGTTATGCTGCATCTATTTATTCTATTCTAATCTGCTGCTGTAATAATGTATTACACTTCCAATTAATCCCAACTATGGGACTAAATCGGGTTATATTATTTGCCAATTAATGTTTGTATCCAAACGGCTGGAAGCTACTAAAAAAGAAAACACTTCATTTAGGACGTCTGTCCACTCATAACTGCGATAATCACAATTAACGAGCGCAGTATTGCACTCCGTTTCTTTTTAAATAAAATCTAATCTCGAGTTAATCTCGAAAGTGTTTTATTATCGAGTATATGTGCTAAATTATTTTGTTCCTTTAGAAAAGTGTTTCATTTTGTTTTTAGAACTCCTGCAAGACCGACTGCAAAGTACGGTCCGTTTATCGTTTAACCCTTGTTTGGTGTGAGATTACGCTTTATTTAATCAATACAGCCATGACGACTAATGCAAAGATACTTGATCTCAAATCCAAGCAGTACTGACATACATGGAAAACACCTGTAAGAGCACAGTAATGAAGAAACGTGATACTGGTTTTAGTGACAGAATGTAATGAAGAAAAATCTATCAGAAAATATGGGTGGAAAAACATTTTTATCCGAAAATATGTTATCCAAGATATACATGGGGCAAGCTTCCATTGTTACGTTATTGTAAGCAAAGAAGGAAGGAAGAATATTTTTTCTCTTTCTAAACACTGAAAACCTTGAACACCGCACAAGGGTTAAAATTATGCCAATTAAACTATATAAATGGATACAGAAGATATCTGGTTTACCATTAACTAAACATTAATTAACGCCAGGAATATATTCTTGTACACTGTCCAATGCATCCTAGCTTGGCGCCTCACAGTCCACAACAAGTAGCTACGTTTAGCCAACGCACATTACAAGCTAGGAATTTAGTAAATCCTAGAAGTAATAAAAGGGAAACTACAACCTATTAAACTGCAATGAGCCACGTTGGATGCAAACATTAAATCCTCTCATTAATCCTTAACAGGCTGCCTGAATATAACGTTACTTTGTCCCACAGCCCTCTGCAGTACATCCATTCATGCAGCTCTGTCCATCACACGCCAACACAAGCCAGCCTCAGCAGTGGCTCCATCTTGGCTAGCTAGCTCGGCTAGCATGCTACAGCAACTCACCGTCCCTCGCTGTTCCCATCAGCTGGTCGAGCAAAGCTCTCATTTGAGCTTGGGCAGACATTACTGCGGTTCTTCCGTCGACGGGGTTAGATAAAAGTCAATCAACTTGAAAACGGTTCCTCTGTTTTATCGGCTTATTTGAGAATTTATTTATCCAAGCATCTCCTTTTGCTGCTTCTCCCTCTATTTCTTCAACTCGCCCGTTTCCGTCCAATATCCGGGAAATGACGAAACTATTCTGTAGCCTCGCTAAACCAGGAAGTCCCCAGATTCCGTCTAAATGTGCCAATCGAAACGGCCAAGTACGCGTACAACAACCAATCACAACACGTTTACTGATAGACCCTGAGCTATGACTTTCAGGCAACGGCTATTCGCCATAGGCATTCATCATGTTGAAGCACCTCTTGCTACAAGCAATACCCAAATTTAGGTAAATGAATCTTAATGTTAAGGTTCATGTTGTTTCGGAGGTTTCAATATTATTTGAATGTGTACATTTTCAATGTGTAGCGCTACCTGTCAGACAAATTCGGGGTACGCGAACCTTTTAGGACGGTGGGCTTGCCTGTGATTTGTTTACGCAATTGAGGTTGACAGGCAGTTTTGTTAGCCTGTGTCAGGCCTGCTATCTAAAGTTAGCCGCACCAAAGAACGCAGGAGTCGGCGGTGCAGAGTTAAAGTAAGAAAAACCTTATCTGTATCTGCTTAAACTATTGAATTAACCTCAAATCGAGGGCCGCTTTCTGTGGTAATATTACACACAGTCCCTTTTTTCGGGGCTGGCCTTCGTTCAACAAGTTAGCAAACTAATCCACCCAGGTGTTGAGGGTAAACTTTTTTTAATACCTAATCTCGTTAATATAGATAGCTATCCGGAACTGACTAAGGCGAAGAAAAGACTTTCACGGCACGGTCTCGGGGCGTAAAATAATTTTGTGCGAGTCTGTTTGTAATATACATAAGGAAGTTTGTAGCACACGCCCTTATCTTTCTTTTTTCTTTTTCTTTTTTTACGTGTGAGTAATAAGCCTGTTGCTGCAGAACAAATAATATGGTGTGCAATCCTGAGCGATGTTCATTATGGGTCTGCTCTTTTTGTGCTGAGAAGCGTCTGGATCTGTGCTGGCACATCTGAATAAGCAGAGATTCACAAAGGTTGATGCAGCAGAAATAGCTGGACTGCTAGACACTGCTGCCTCCAGTATTATTTCCCACAGAGTGTATCTGTGAATGCCAGCGAGTTTTGTATGGTTACTTTGACACATGCAGGTTTATAATCCGCTCCACACTGGAACTGTATATGACTATTTGTATTTGCAGTGGTATGTATTTACGTAAGTGTTTACCATAATCTCTTTTCTCCTTTTAGGCAGGTCAGTGGGCCAGTAATGCGTTAAGGCAGTGATGGAGACCACAGACCAAGCCACTGAGGGCGACCCTCTGAAGACAGGAGAAGATGGTGCAGAGGCAGGAACAGTACCATCAGCAACAGAGCTGAAGAGAAAGAGCTGCAAGGAGTTGGGTTTTTCCAAACTGTCTCATTGGCGAACTGCAGTCTTTTTCTTGTCCTTGTTCCTTTGCCTCACCATCGTGTTTGCCTTCTCCTTCATCATCCCCTGTCCCGTGAGGCCACAATATCTCGTTACCTGGAACAGTTCATTCCCTGGAGCAGGTGAGTGCAATTTCACTGCTTGACAGTGTTATAGTTGCGAGATAATTAGGCACTACTTTCTCTTTTCTTCACCACAGCAACCTACAACTTCTTAGCTTTTGAACATGCAAATGAAGACAAGGTGATGGATGTCCTGTTTATTCTCAAAACCACAGAAGTGACACAGAACAGATCATGTGCTGATAAAGGTAGAGACTGATCCTCTGTTTATGAAAATACAATACACCCATTGTGTGTTATGTTTGTTTAGAAAAACTGTGGGTTTTCCAGGTCTATCCTCACCATGCGTGTTTCTGTTGGCACTGGATGGCACACATGGAGAGAACCTGTGGGACTGTCCGCTGGAACCCGACTTCCACTGGGCCCAGTGTGGCCTCGAAAGAGAAACGGGCAGAACCTGGGACTGTCTGCTGTCCCATTCTGACAAACTCACAGCCATCGACAAACGTACAGGTTAGTGAAAAAACAAACTCAATGCAAGTAGTGGCAAATCAAATCCTTTATTTAATTAAGAGGAAGAGAAATGGGGATTTTACTGGCTAAGAAAAAAATTGTACCCATTTCCAATTTGTTAGCGGCAACAAATTACTGACATACCATTTAATGTAGTGTTCCTGAAGTCTAGTTAAAGAAAGGAAGTAAAGCAATTTTAACTTCTAAAGATCCGTTTTAGGTCAAGAAAGATGTCTTTTGTAACCTACGTTGTTACTGTGTGGTGTGGTTGTCTCAGGTACGAAAATCTGGCAACAGTCTCAGCCTACTGGGCTGCGCAGCTCTGCGCCCGTTCTCAGTGTCCCAGATCTGGATGGGGACAAAGTTGGTGATGTGGCTCTGGTGGCATCTGATAACACACAGGTAAAGGTGAAGTTAAGAGTTATATTATTCTGTTTCTTGGTTTTTGGTATATTTTATTATGTTTTTCTCTTGCTGTAACAAGACTCAAATATGGAAATGTTCCCCATTGAAAGTGTTGATATTAATGATAATATTAAAGCAAAAATGGAATCGTCCCAGTCTCAGTGTCTCCTGTCATATCTGCAGACTCAGCTGGTATTGCTCTCAGGGAAGACGGGTGACCAAATCGGCACTACGGTGGTTCTCGATTCCACAGAGACAGCCAGTCATCTTCTGCACCGCACTGAGAAAGGTTCTTACTACGTACTACTGCAAAAAGGTTTGTGTATGAAATCATCCGTGACAGTTACTCTGCAGGCAAACCGGTTGAGCAGGTTCTCAATGATAAGTGTTGCATTTTATCCAAGTACAGTTGCAAAACTCAAACTGTTACAGATTTTTTTTTAATGCTTAGTCATAACAAAAGCTGAATAATAACAGCTGCACTGTTATACCTTTTATAGGATCACCTTTAGTCTAGGCTTAAAAGATTATGTGAATCTTTGTCCTGTAACAACTTATTTAAAAGTTGAATAAAGTCATATGTTCTGATTAATAATAACTTATGGACCCAAAGAAAATTACCCGCAGGTATTAGATGTCTACAAAGGAGGTGGGTCAAAGAGATTTGGTTAGGGTTCAGGTGTGCATCAAACGCTTCAGTAAAAGAAACGTTATCATAGAGATGTTTGTTAAATATTGATATTACCTGATATTAACCTTGCTGCATTTTTTAACAACAGTTCTTACAGTGAGGCTCATTTACTGTAACATTTCATCTTTACTCACTTTTCAAAAGATTCGTCAGCTTTTAGTTTTCTTCCTGTTGTTGATTCTAGGACAGGAAAGGGAATTATTGAGTGAGTGAGTGTATTTACTCGTAGACACTGGGCTGTATGGCTGGGCACTGTGGAAGATCGCTGCCAAGGCTAAAGCAGGGATGGATATGGGTCTGAAGAAGGACCAACACCTGGAGAGAAATGCCAGTGGCACAGACGGCCTTGTACCCATCTACAAGTAAGAAGGAACTTTGATTATCACTTCTACAAAACCGCCTGTTGTCATGGGGATTTTTACCCTGAGACTTGCTATTTGTTTCTGCTTTATAGGTCTGAAGTGAGTCGAATGCTGAAAACCGATGAAACGGATGATTCATCCAACCTGCTGGTTGTGGCTGGGAAGGAGGTGGCATTGCTTGATGGCAAACATTTGGAGCTACTGTGGAGATTCAACACCAGCTCAGTCCTCAGGTAAACCCACTGTGTATGCTTTAGATTTCATGTGCATAGAATAAGAGGAAAGTGCTTAGTTACACAGCACAGCAGCTTAATTAATACCTCAGTACAGAGTGCTTACAAGGTCGATACCGTTGAGATTGCTGGACAAATTCCATAATGCCATGGATACAGAAAGGGAAGAAAAACAACAAGAGCACTTACCTACATCTTTCCTACCATAATGAATACATGGCATGCATTAGTGCAATAACATAATCAGTGTTTACAGATACACTAACATTTGTGATTCTAAATTTAATACTTCACCTAAAAAAAGTTAGGCTATTAAGTAATTACAGAAACAAAAAACATCTTTATTTTATTTATTTATTTTTCCCCTGGTGAGCTGCAGTCATAGCTGTGCAGCACTTGCCTCACAGCAAGAAGGTCCTGGGTTCAAATCCAACATCTGGCCGAGGCCTATCTGTGTGAAGTTTGCATGTTCTCCCCATGTTTGTGTGGGTACTCTGCCTTCCTCCTACAGTACAAAGACATGCAGTTTGTGGACTTAGGCTCATTGGTGATTATAAACGTGTGAGTGTGGATGCATGGATGGTAAAGCTATATCATTTATAGACCTGGAAAAATAGTCCCTAAATGTACTGTAGACATGTCCATATCCACTAAATAATTTATACATCTCATTAAAATAATATATTTGCTCAGAAGTCAGATTGTGTTAAAACACAACAAAAACCAACAATCTCAAACATTCAGTTAGGGCTGCTCGATTATGGCAAAAATGATAATCACGATTATTTTCACTGAAATTGAGATCACGATTATTTGACGATATTTATTTAACCCTTTAAGACCTACCATAGAACCAAGTCCACCAGAGCTTATATTATTTATTTTTTTTACATGCTGTAGTGCCATTTGTGGGAGCATTTCAAGTTGCTATACATCAATACAACTGTTATAGCCCATATTTTAATAATATGTATGCATTAAGTCCATAGTAATTACATAAATTGCAAAAAAGTGCAATAAACTACAAAAAAAAATTGAAAATCGCTTTTGTTTTGTTTACATATATTTCTACTTGGAGAAGTTTAAGAGGCTTATCCCTCAAAACTTTAAATACAATAATGTTGCAAAAAATAGTTTCCCACCACAGGAAATTTATTTTGAGTGTCTTCATAGTTTTATTTTGGAGATACAGCAATTTTTATATACTGCAGGAAAAACAAAAAACAATCCTATGATGCAAATTTGCAAAGAAAACAGCAGGTGCATAATTTCACTGTGGGAAGTGTTACGAACAGCTGATAGGAACGGCGAAGCGTGTTTCTGGAATATTATGTTTTTGTTCCTGCAAGCGCTTTTTATGCAATTTTTGCAAAGCTATATGTGGAACGAAACCGTGACCGAGGACAAGCTGATGGCATCAGATGTAAGTACAACTCCTCCGGTTTCATATGCAAAACAAATTATTGCGCTAGCTTACACGGTTCAGGTTCTACAGGGATTTAAAAATAGTTACGCAAAACGGAGCGTGCTGCTCTGACCGGCTTTAAAGGGTTAACAATGACTTTAAAAAATAATATAAAATAGTGTGCAACACCACTGAAGTTTTTTTTTTTAAACTCTCTTTTCAACCAACGGCAGTCACTCTCCAAATAACTTCTGCTTAGCTTTCCGAGCTTCCCTCGGGTCCTCTTAATCAGCGGTCTCCAACCTTTTTTGCGCCACGGACGGTTTATGCCCGACAATATTTTCACGGACCGGCCTTTAAGGTGTCGCGGATAAATGAGGGAGGGGCTAATAATCGGCTCAGTCATTTTTAATGATCGTTGAAAGCCCAGATCGTAATTGTGATTAAAATTCGATTAATTGAGCAGCCCTACATTCAGTATTAAATTCTGGTCATTTTTGTGGGAGAGCAAAATAAATATCAAAGTAAACCATTTGTTGTTATTAACTAGGACTCGCTGGGTGGAAAAACAGCCTTTTCTCTTTATTTTTTTTCAGTGAACCCTCTTTTGGTCATTTTAACAAAGATGGTTTAATAGATGTTGTCATTGAGGAGGATATTGGCAACAACACAAAGAGGGTAAGTTAAATTGAAAACGTGACAAACAGCTTTATTTCGATGCCTGACTGCTGGCATGAGGTGATCAGTGTGAATCATAGAAAAACTAGACCACTTTGGTTTTAAATGTAGATAATAATCCTGGATGGGAAGACTGGCGGTGTGCTGTGGGAAGTCCAGCTCTTGGCCAGTCCTAATTCCCCGAGACCCGTTTCCATCGACACCACCAACTACTTCTCAGTCTTCATGTTTTGGGGCTTGATGCCCTCAGAGTCAAACTCATCTGTAAGTACACTACCTTTATGAATATGATCATTTTACACGTTTCTCACAAACAAAACTGCTCCCTGACAGCTGCAATGTTTTCCTTTCAGGAACCAGTAACAAGTGAACGACGCTCTTACATGCTGCATCCTCTCTATTCGAATGCTGTCCTCGAGTCCACTAATGTCGTAGACCACATTATAGCATTTAAAGGTACCTCTTGTTCTAGCAAAGGTATTACTGGTACGATGTATTTCCAGGGTGTATCTTTATAACAACACCCCGTGTTGGTGTTATACCTGGATTATCTTAATTAATGTTGGTCCAGGTTTAACATTGCAAGTGACCAATCACATGTTGATGACATAGTTTTGCGCCTTGGAATAAAAAATCCAAGCAACGTGATTGGTCACTTGCGATGTTGAACCTGGACCAACAATAATTATTTTTAAGAAACAACACAAGGAAATCAGATTGAGCAGTGTTTTTTTTAAATTTATTTTTGGGTAACTTATATATTTTCATTGTAGCCACGCTGATGGAGCGTGGGCGCCATGCTGCCTACATCCTGCTGATAGGTCCTAAGGAGGAGGGAGCCGAAGGCACCGTGGTTCTCAGCAAGCGCAAGCTGAAGCAGGACGTTCCCGACAGCAAAGTACTCCGTTTTGGCGACGGGACTACAAAATCCAACGAGGACATTAAAGAGGCCTTCAACCGACTCCGCTTTAGCGATTGGTGAAAAGGCCGGCTGTAACCTGTGCAGTATATCATCGGTTTTATGCTGACTTAACTTGATTTTCAAAACCAAAGTTGTTGTACACTAATTGTGACTTTCCAACTGCTGACCAGCAAAGAAACTCCTTTATCTTTAGAAGACTTTAGGTTGATTTGCTTTGACAGGGATGTTCTCCGGTGGACAAACTGGACACTGTCTATATTCACTCTTCTTCACTGCATATCCTTCATATTGTCAAAACTCTAAACCTGTATAGAATCAGAAAAAAGCTGCTGTTCACTGACAATCACTCTACTCAGACTGCTGTTCTCCTGCTGATAAACCCATCAGATCTGCCTTTATGTATTGTTTCTAGCAATTTCATGCATTGGTGCAATGATCGTTAAAAACAGTAGAAGCTGGACTGTTCAGATCTATGCAACTGTATGTCACGCTGTGCTTTAAAGGTAGCAGATGCATGCAACTACAGAGGCTTTTCCTTAGTGTGTCAAATTAAAAATAGCCTAAATAAAATAGATACTCAGTTGTAAGGCTGGTTTATGGTATAAACTAAATGTTATGTGTTAAATTTGTAAGGGATCCTGTCTGTGAAAGTATCAATAAGGCACTCTGGCAGTCAACAGTACTGATGTTGACATCGATGACCCTTTACTGTTACTTACTTAATCCAACATGCTGTAAGATGTAATGCTATATAACGCACACTGACAATTTAGTCAATGCTGTATCAAATAAGAGTTATTGCTGTGGTTGAACAGCTCCTTGTGAAGCTGTTTTCCCTTGGTAACTTATATTAAGGTTGAAGACGAGGTTCTTATTTTTGCTGAACATGGACATATTGAACCTGTGAAAGAGGCCTTTATTGGAGATGACTTTACTTTCTGACTTGTAATGAAATGTTTGGATTTGAGCTATATTAAAATATTTTTAAAGAAATTGGTTTTGTTTAATCTAAATGAATAAAAACAGGCCGTTTGTCGCCATCTTGTGCACGCACACACAGAGTGCAGTAAAGCGCGGACAGACCGTCGGCATGGATGTATGCAAGGCAGTCACGTATCTCCGGGGCAGTACCGTGCAGTTTACTCCCTAAATACGTACACCGCGTCATTTATTTACCGTGACGCAAGACTGCCGTGGGGCTCCTCCTGAATACATGTGAGGGGATTGAGAGCCTCTCCTTGTAGGGAAATGCTTGGAATTTTTATGGAAAGCCGCACTTGAGGCAAAATAGGAGAAGGCGCCGAGACTTGGCTGGAAGGGAGTGGACCCGCGTGGACAGCGACCGGAGACGGATAGGCGCGCGGATAGTGCAAGTGCACTACCTGTAAAGGAGTTACGCGCGGAAATGCAGCTCATGCACTGAAAGTGTAGTTAGTGCTCCTGAGGCACTACACGGTTAACATGTCACTCTGCTTATTATTATCAGGCTAATAGACCTGCCACATAAAAAACGGACTGCTCATCTGTTCCGTGTCTTAGCTCACAGCTGGTAGGTCCTATAAAGTGCGCCTGCAGCACCTCCATACGATTGCAGGCATTTCTTGACAGAGTTCCTGGTTTGGCCAGCTTTACTTCACTTGAAATCCGAAATATAGGAAGCCCACATGAAGGGAAAATTACTTTTTATGGCCATCCAGCTCATATGCTTAAAAACATCATATTAATGATTAACAGAAACACAGAGGAGCCGAAAACTTCCGGCTTCATAGGAGTAAAACCTCGAACAACAAATTAAAGCTAAAATAAACACCTCCCGCTGCGCCCCTGGGCTTTCACCCCTCAGGGCTTTTATTCTCCAAAACACGACATAAAGCAAACATTTGCGTGTAGACAAAGTGTGACTGTGAGAGTCTTGTCATTTCAATGTGACCTGTATCCGCCATTCCCTTATGATAAAACTGCACGGCTCCAATATCTTCAGACCGGAGCGCACGCGTGGAGCGCGCACTGTCTCTCAGAGTAACGACACTCACCGTCCGGTGTAAAGTCACTTGAGCCGAGCCAGCATCTGCGACTAAGGTACCGTTTACCTGCATGCTCTAACCCTCTAAAGGGTTGCGCAGTCTTGCGCAGACCGTCCGCTAGGTATTATTTCTATTTATTCTATTCATTTCTGTGTGTAGTCATCAAAATAACTGCTCGGGAAGTGGCGTGTCAAAAATGGCACCACTAATTCTGGGTATCGATAGGAAGTGTTTTAATCGGTTTTCAGTAGCATTCTTAAAGAAACTAATTACACTGCAGAGAGAAATAGCGAATGTGTTACCAGGTTGTGCGAAAAAGAAAGAGAAACTGGGCTACGTGCGAAGGAAACGCTTTTTGGCCTGGTAACTAAGGCTATTGATTACTGCCAATACCGGCTAATAAGGCGCATTTTACCATTTAGGGCCTTCCCACTTTGTCCTACATATTTAATCACTGCTTATGTTTGACTGTAGTTTGATATTATAGATTGGACGGTGAGAAGAATAGCTGATGAAAGTCCCGCATTTCTAGTAGCAGCCTTCAGGTGCCGCAGACAGCAATCCGCTGCACTTGCCCAAATATGAAATCTTAAGGCGTCACAGATCGTCACCGCCGGCCACTGTTCAATCTCCGCACATAGAAGGCAACCTGCAGATGTTATCCTCACAAGAGGCTACCACACACAGGCTAATGAGTGGCTGTTTCTTTCCCCTTTTGCACCCATTCATTAGATTCTCCTTCCAGAGGTGAAAATGGCCGAAGACATTAAAGCCAAACTTGAGAAATACCGCACGGCTCCCTTTGACTCCAGATTCCCCAACCAGAACCAGACCAGGAACTGCTGGTCCAACTACGTGGGTAAGACTACACCTCAAGGTTGTTTTCTCCAAATGTGTGAAAGCGACTAGAGGAACTGCCGATTAAAGCAAGACTATGCTGTGCTTTAAAAAGGCAATAACAACCTAGTACAATTTTGGATTATTACAACATTATTCAGTCACAGTAATCATGAGAAAGGCTTACATAGCTCACCTACTGACCCTGACCTCTGGCCTGAAGATAGCCCAGTCAGATTTCTTCACAGGGTCTACTGGAAGGTTATTTTTGATATTCACCATTGTTGTTTCTCTATTTATAGACTACTACCGCTGCCAGAAAGCTTTGGATGCCAAGGGATTAGACACCCAGCCCTGCGAGTGGTACAAAAGGGTCTACAAATCGCTGTGCCCCATCTCCTGGGTAAATATAAGAAATGTTACCATCTCATTTCTAACAGAAAAGCCACTTTGCTGAAAGCGTATTGGCAGCATGTACATGGTAATTTAATTGGTGGGAAGAGTTTATTTAGCAGGGGTCAAACAACTTTATGATTCCTCACATTCCTGCTCAGCCCAAACAGTCAAAAATAAGGAAAACATGGAAAACACAGTTTGGAGATTTGCCCCTAATCACACAGCTGACTAAAAATACATCAACATGTTGAGTTACTTTATCAGCCAAAGCGATTCCACTCTCTAAGCTTTGCTTAACATCACAAGTTGTACAAAAATGTAGTTTGAGGATTAACACTCTTACATAGTTATTAAATCAACTAAAAATAAATATTTTTGTCTCAAAAGTTTTCTTTTTTTCCTCTAAAATTTTTGTCCCTTTAGATCCAGAAATGGGACGAGCAGAGAGAAGATGGGACCTTTGCTGGAAAAATCTGAGGCTTAAGCATTTCGAATGCCGATAGTCTGCAGAGATGTAATCTTTTCAGTAGAATGTTTGTACGAGTGGTATAAAACCTGCGGTGTGCCTTTCCACTAATGCTCTGTCCTGAGATCACACCGAAACTGAATGGTCATTCCTTAAAGATATCATGAAATGTACAGCAGATTCTGCATTAATAAAAAATATCTCAGGATATATTTATGGAACTGGCTTGTCCTGTCTTATTTTGTCTCTTTACAGCATGCTGCTGATCCCCTGTGAGGTTATTCATAGACTCTTTTTTTGGGGTTTAGTTCAGATGTGTGTGAGAAAGAGTCAGGGCAAGGAAGTCTGAACATAAGAGATCAACAGCAAAACCCAAGTGGCCCGCTTATAGAGTTTGATGCAGATCACTCCAGACATCCCCCCCCCAAAAAAAAAAGCACAACAAGAGGATGAATTTCCAGAAAACTGGAGGTAAACTATTACTTTTTTCACATTTTATTCATTCCAATAAACCTACTTCAAATATACATATTTAATCAAGATTAGAAAAATAAATATTTCAAAACACTAAATGTCACGGCTACAATAATGGCCACCACTCCACAGAGCAGAATGGAGATTTGGAGTAATGAGTATCACTGCTGCGGGACATAATGAAATTAAATACATAAAACTGCATTTCATATACAATGACTCCCAGCTATAAGGAGTGTAGAATAGTTTATACTGGGGCTCAATGACGCAGTAAAAACACCTAAAAAAAATTTATGCTGAGGAGTTTTTCCCATGCAACAAGTTAGTACAGTGAACACTGAGCGGAAAAAAAAGTACAGCACAGACTACCAAGTATTTTAGTGAACACAGATTCCTATTTATCCCCTTTTAAACAACTGCTCTTCTTAATTTGAGGTAAGTTTATAATATTTGCATATTAGAAGTTGTCTGTTATCTACTCAAACGCTAAAAGTGGAAAATTGCTTCTATTTTTTAACCGAATTAAAAAGACTGCTGTGGAAATGTTTGCTGGAAAAAAAAAGTCAAACAATCTAGTGCATGTGCATAGCAACTTCAATAAAGGTCACTTGGATTGCAAACGAGCTTTTTCTACTTGATGCGAAGCAGAAAAAACAAACTGACCTAATTGTGTGAAGCCAAATAGATATTTGTTAGTATTAATGTGAAGCTTTGAGCGGCTTCAATTCTCAATGTTCCTCGACTTCGTCTATCGCATTAGTCGTTAATGTGAATCTTGCAAATGTAAAAACCTCTCTGAAAGTACTTCCACAAGTAAAACCACTCACTTTTGAAATATATTATCCAAGAGATATAAATATTAATAGATATAAATTAGTGGCTGCATAGCATTAGGCTTGGTTTGTGCACTGGTGGGAGTGTTTTCATACCCATTAGGCCGAGAGCTAAATGACTAGGCTCGTTGGTGAATCATGTTAATTAATTAACGTAGCGTCCTGATGTGACAGTGTACTCATGTGGCCTTTGAGCTTTTTTTTTTCTTTTCCTGGATTATGTATACGCCAGAAGCAGCATTGGGATATGCAGCACAAGTCACAAGTCACAAGTAGCAGCCACAGATTATAGTGTTGGTACTAGGCACAATAATATGGCTGATAAAATGCAGCCTCGACAGTTTTTTCCTGGCACTGAGGGAGGGACGACTATACAGTACATGTTCAGGATATCTGTGGACTCGTTTTCACAGCAAAGAAAAGGAGAGAAATCCAACCATAAAGTGGAATCTTGTGTGTGTATAATCTCTGTCCTTTTAATTGTGGACCGTGTGAGATGCTGGGGTGACGCCTTTACAAATGACAGCTGGGTGGCTGCTTTGGGACTTGGTGTAAAGGAGGTTTTCAAAAGTCACCCACCAAAAAAGTGGAATAAAAGAGTCAGCCACAGGTTCTTCCCTTCAGCTCTCCTCAAACTGTAAAAACACTGACTCCATGTCAGTCAGTACCTCCTCCTTCCATGTTTCCCGCCATCAGTCATGCAGGTTTTAGGCCGTAGAGCTGAATTGAGTGAGAACAGAACAGAAGAGTTAACAAAGACATTTTAAAACAGACGAATCCATCCATGTTAAAGTGCTCCAATCGCTTCTCTGATTCACCTGGGTCTGCCGTCTGCTTCTTCTTATTGTGATGAACTATCTGGTTCTCATTGGTCATCTTCACATCCTGATCTTCCACATAATTACTACAAGGCAACACAAGAAAAGGAAGACACAGCGGATGTTTTTCTTTAAAACTGTAGTGCCAGCGAGAAGCGGAAAAGGGCAATAAAACACAAAAGGGAGGGTTGACAAAGCTCGAAGTCAGGGAGAGGAGGGACTCTGGGGATCACAAGTCAAGCAAGTGGTAAGGAGGATGTGGGATGTTTGAGGGCACTGGAGGAATCTTCAGTACAGGGAGTGGCCACAAGGAGGCAGCAGCACTGGGTTTTTACTATCCTGTTACTCACTGTTGACGGTGTCTGCTGACACGGGGGCTGAAGTGGAGAAGAGTACAAGTCTTTTCAAAACTACTGAGTTAATCTAACACAATTTGTCTGTAAATCTGTTTGATTGTCAGAAATGCAACAGGCCTGTCAAAAAGCATTTTACATGACAGATCACGGGTGTCATTTCAGTTCATGGGCCACATGAAGCTCAATCTGACTTCTAGAGGGTCGTACACCAAAAGCAAAGCAGCATTCAAAATACATTTAAAAAGTCCTCTCATACATTTTATCCATTTACAAAAAAGATGATGAGCAGTGTAAGATGTCTTTAAGAAGACTGTGGAATTATAAATCTCAGTAGGAGCATGGCTCCTTGGATTAACCGTCACACTTCAGTGTAGTATGGGATGACAAAGATAATTTGTAAGATTCTGGAAAAACACTTTTATGTTACCCATTCTTAACATCCTGCAACACAACCTCCTCTGCAAATTTCAGACTCTGCAAGGCGTCCAGTCGGCTGGCAGCCGAGTGCATGTCTGATACCCCTTTTCTAAATAAGGCAAACCTAAATAACAATCAGCATTTAGCCTGTAAGCAAGCAGCCGTTCATGAATTCATCTTTCCAAAAAAAAAAAAAGATAAATGAATACAAAAAGCCTGAGTACCTGATGACAGTGTTCCTCTCTCTGTGAGTAATGTAGACGTCATCTGTGAACAGGATGGTGTGGTAGGGCACCACAGGGTCGCAAGTAGGCAGGATGCCTCGTGTCACTTGGCTTACGCAGTCCAAGATGCCATTATATACCAGGAGGTCATCCACCAGCAGCTGGACTCACGGAGAAACATGCACCATTAGTAAACAAACAGAAGCGATTGCTAAACCCGCAGCAGAGAGAGAAGTAGGCTTACCCCAAATTCTTTCACTCCTCTCTGAGGCGTCTTTGAGTAGTTCCACAGCTTGATCATGGACACAGTCACTGGATGATCAAAGATGACATACACACGGTTCACCTGCATGGAAACAGAGCATACACTCGTGTCAGCTGCAAACAGTCTCTCTCTTACACACTCACACACACACTGTCTTTCTCACCAGGCCAGGAAGCACTGGGGCTAACCACATGTGTCTTCCATCGTGGGTGCAGTTGACTCCATCTATTAATTTATCTGGAGTCCTCACATCACCGCTCACATTGTCCAGCACATTCACACTGTCTGGAAAAGCAGCAATGTCTGGTGGACGTAATGTTGAGGTCTGATCATGTTTATTAATATAAACACAGCTGCTAATTACCCACAACTTTACTCAGAGTTTCATGAGAACAGAGTTTTACAGTAGTCACAAACTCATTCAGAGATATATTATGTAAACCCAAATCAAATAAACTAGACTACTTTTTTTATTTGAACCCCTTGAATATACTAATAAAATGCACAAGTATAATTCACACTAAATATTATTTCAATTTGATTGTCACAGTTACCTATAAGAGTAAACAACCATGCACTACTGCTCGAAATCCTTATGTTCTTAGAGTAGGATGTAATGTTTGATCTTTTAAGAGGAAAACATTAACAGCTAGTGACTTAATATCTATCAATCTAAAGTGACCGATTTACAGTTGTTGTCAGAAGTTTCATCCAATCAACATAGGCATGAATGTCATGCTGCTTTTCCGGGGTGGAATGATCATACAGCATTTAATAAATCTTTTAAAAAGAACTGGGTGAACAAATTTGATTTTGTTTTGGATTTTCTTCAATTCACACAGCGTCTTTTGGTAGCCATAAACAAGCAGGTATAATTCTACCTCGATATTTGATCACCCTTCTTTGTTAGAGTTCATTAGCGTGACTTGTAAGAATTTTAAGTGAAGTCCACAGATTTTCAATAGCACTAAGGTTGGGGCTAGAAAAGGTCTTTGGATCTTTTGGGATCATTGCCCTGTTGGAACACCCACCGATGTCTCAGTTTCAACTATTTAGTGATTGATACTCCTTCATTATTCCATCCACTTTGTGCAGTGTATCAGTACCACCGGCAGCAAAACAGCCGCAAGGTATGATGCTACCACCACCATGCTTGACAGCTGGTACAGTGTTCTTAGGTTAGATAATCTCACTTTTACCTCTCCATACATACCTGCACTCTTGTCATTGTTACCTAATAGCTCAATCTTTGCCTTGCCTGGCCATAAAACTTTTCTCTAGAATGCATTTGGGTAGTCCATGTGGGAAAATGCTAATTTCACTCAAGCTTGAAGGTGTCAATTTTCGAGTAGGGCCTTCTTTCTTGGTTGGCACCCTCTCAGTAAGGCTCACTTCACTTGACAGTGACACTGGTGTGTCAGCAGGTTCCAGCTCATGGCAGGCTTGGCCCTTCATGGTTCCTGAACATCCTAACCAATTTACTCCCATATGAGGGTGAAAGTTTGGGTCTTCTTCCAAAACTTGTCAAAGTGGTGAGACATCTGAATAATTTGTACATATGTACAATTGTTTGAATCAACGGTCCTGGAATCTACAGTTGTTTAGAAATGGCTCCAAGAGACCTTCCCAGCTTTTGTAAATCTACAGTTCTCCTTGTTGGATCTTCACTGAGTTCCTTGGATTTTCTCATTATTCTGAGTATTGGTCAGTCCACTGAGAGTTGGCAAACATATCGTTTTTTTGTTAGCAAAGAGAAACTACCAGTTGTAGTTAATCATGATCACTAATGAGAAGTTAACAGTTCTTGGCCTTGTCAAGTTAAAAGACATTGAAGAACCTTAATTAAAAGACAAAAGCGATGTATGTAAATAATTGTGAACCCAAATCTTTGTCTACCCAAGTCTTTAAAGATGCATGCTGCAAAATCATTCCACCCTGGGGAAAGAACAGCCGAAAGAAACCATTAAAAGTCCAAAATTACCGTGACATTTCTCCCCACGATGAGAGTATGTAAACTTCTGACCACAACTGTACACCACGCATTCTTAACCAGGCACCCATCTGACCACATTAACAGTAAACATTAACATATTCCAGCAAGTGAGGTGAATTCGAGCCAGTGAGGTCAGATGCAAGTCTGAATCATGAGAAAGGATACTGTTGTCACTGAGGCTGATCTTCTCATGGTTCTGATTGTAAAACTCAAGGCCGTTCAGACCAATGTAGTATGGATCTCCCCAGGTTGTTAACAGCTGGAGCTGAAAAATGACTGACAGGTGAAAGTCAAGGAAAAGACAACATCGAGCATTTTAGATCCAGCTTTTTCCTTTTCTAGCTGCTTAAAAAAAGGAAAAAAGAAAGATAAGAACATTTTTACCACTTTACTGGACAAAAACAAATTTTCTTTAACAAGTCTATAATGTTCAGCTTTTGTTTAGAGTTCAAAATGTGTACAGTTACAGACAAATTATTATTCGGATGCAATGGGTTAAATCTTCCCACTACATTTTTAAGGCCTGGTCTTAATCTGATCCACCCAAATTCCAGGTGGTTCTTCTGGCTGGTGTACATTCACCAGTCTGAGGCATGGCCTGTGATTTTAACCACTTAATTGCATAACCAGCAACCTCAGAATAGCAGTCACTAACCACCAGTAACGAATCATTCATATGAAACAAAGGTTTTTGCTCTGCCTGTGTTCACATTATTTCACAAAGTTAATAGTTCCAGAAAGAGTAAAATAGTAAGAGGTTACAGAGGTGAGCCCTGGCTGGCTCCTAGACCGAACGTGAAAGGAGGGCACATTGTAATGTCTGTGAGAACAGTGGATGAAAACACGAGCTCGATAAAGTGCTTAACTTATCACTTATCGCTACACCAAACGATATAGTGATTTTTCTGTGTTAAATACATACTAACCTGTCAGCCAGTTTTCACTGCTATTTTCTGATATGTGGAAAGGTTTTGCGCAATATCACAACACACTGAAATGACTGGACACATTTCTATTTCTCCTCCAGCCAGACATTTTCCTTCTGTAAGCTCTTGATGAGCATGTGCATGCCAGTGGTGTTGCCAAAGCAACCAATGCAGATTATTTAACGTGGTCTGAACTCAATCTGATCCGTGCATTTAAAAAATATCCACAGAACATTTTTGGACCAATAGGGCAGACAGGAGCACAGCATGCATAAGCATGTGTGAAATCTGTTTAGAAAAAGGATACACCCACAAGGCATGATGGGAGCCTCATAGTCCATGCTGGGCTGTTCTTGTTTCTTAGAGTGTCCTCTGAATTAAAAATAAAGTTATAAATAAGGAAAGGCAGTTTTCAGAATTTCTGATGAAACAGCAGTTTTACTCAAACTCATACTCTGGGCTTCACCTGTGGTAGTCTTCGTTACTCCCGTTATCAGCTGGAGTCTGGAGAAAGTCAACAAAGAGAATCTCCTGGGCAAAATCAAAGTGACAATTGCCCGGTCCCTTCCTGATCAGTAATCCCTCCGTTGGTGAGACAGGAACATCATCCAAGAACAGATGAATCAGTTTCACCTGAACCAAACATGTGGACATTTTTATGTTTTCTAAGATGCATAAAGTGTTCTGCAAAGAACTTCTGTGGTTAAAAATAAAAATCTGTCACAATAAGTAATCCATGCTTTGCAGCATTATACACAGTCATCACTTTTTCAGCACGTACTGTTCTTTGTACAAATGAGAAGTCAGATTCACAGCTTCATAAATCCATATTAAGGGTGTCATACAGTGTGTTTACATACATTAATTTTCATAAAACACTGTAATATTGTTGTTATTTCTCTCACACAGTATTTTATCTCTTGTCTCTTTAAACCCTCCAACCCCAGAAGGGCCCAGTCTACATTGATTGGTCAGCTAATATGTGGTCTGATACTGCATGTATTAAAACTGGACTTTGGGCTTTGTAACCACAGACCTTTTATAACCGCAAAGCAGAATATGGCCTTAAGTAATATGTGAATTATACTTGTTCAAAATTATCAGCTGATCTGACTCCACTTGAAGGAAGTGGCACTAATTCAGTTCACAATATTTTGTTAATTTACAAATGATCATGTAAAGTACGAAATATCATAAACACGTTAGTATTTGAAGTAAACTTTATTCTGCATCATAACAAATGTGGGTTCAGCCTGGCAGAAACTGTCTCACCCCTCTGTAAGAGTCCTCAGGAGACTTGTTGTAGTTCCAGAAACGGAGACCAGCGATGGTCTGGGCCTTGCTGAAGGTAATGGTCAAGGTGTGGGACTCTCCATAGGAGAAAGGAATCAGCCACATATGCTGGTCATCGGTGGTAATGTTGTGGCCATCAATAAGTCTAAATAATGACAGTAGACATTATACACTGTATCTTACATAATAATGATGTAATCTTTGCCTGGACTTTAACTGTAATATCAAAGGGCATGTTACATTTAGTGTCAGGCATACTTATCAAGTGTGCGCAGGTCATGTCCATAATCAGGTAGGTCGTTGAGGTCCCTGGGTGAAGCAGCGATCATACTAAGATCTAAAGGTAAAGTCTCTCCATCCTTCCCCACGATCTCCAGTCCTGTCAGGCCCATGTAATGGGGGTCGCCCCATGTCAAGGTCATTTCCAGTCTAAGGCCTGGGATTAAGACAGACTGTAAGCATCCAGAAACATCCAAAACACAAAGCCAAAAACAGAGAAGCAACCATAATATGACAGGATATGACTGATGTACTCACACTTTCCTGTGTGCATCCCAGGAATGAGCTCTAAGCTCTCTTCAGATTGGCTCATAGTAGAGTTGAGTTGAAGTTTCAGCTAAAACAAAACAACATTGCATTTAAAGCATAACTGTACCACACAGTCCTGTTGATGCTGTGGCTAGTTTGGCCTTTGTGCCTGTCTGCTCTGATCATTTGGGGCCACATAATGAAAGTCAACTCTGTCACACTTTGGAATAAGTTGCTTTATGAATTTATGATTCAAATTCTCGAATGAGACCAGTACTTACAGTGAGGTCTTCCTCTCTGAAACCAGCCTGGGTAAAAGGTCGTTCCTCTCCCTCTCCATCAGCAGTGCGTGGTCTCTGCAGCTCCTCCTCATACACCATGCTCTCAGGACTTTCACCTTCACTAAGGAAGGTCTCATCATAACGAGACATCGCCTCCAGTATCTCATCATCAGTGGTGAAGAGGATAGTGTCGCCAAACTGGTCCAGTCCTGAGCGCATGAATAAAGGATAATTTGGTCAAAAAAACAACACACAATGGAGCATAAACTCTTGTGAAGTTGTTCTGATCAGATACCTCCAGAAAGAGTTCCAGACGCTTTTGCAATCTCCCCCCTGAAGATGCACCTTCCATCCAGAAGCATTTCTACCTCTTTCACGCCTCGGAATGAGTGGATGCGCGACTTGTTGTAGTTCCACACACGGATCATGGCCACTTTGTGGGGCACTCCAAAGTCCATGAAAATGGTGTGGCTACAACCAGGAGTAAATGGGGCTAGCCAAAGATGCATGTCATCCTGAGTCCGATTGATGCCATCGATTAAGTTGGTGACTACGCGTGGATCCTTGCCGTATGCTGGGAGAATGTTGATGTCTGGCGGGTCAGCGTGGATATGAACAGGTCGGAGAGGCTCTCCACTAGAGCTGAAAACCTCCAGGCCGTTGAGACCCACGTAGTGACGATCACCCCAGGTGGACAAAATGTTGATTACCAGCCTTTGGCCTTGCGGCAACACTGGAATCTCAAACTCGTCCTCCCGCTCCATGGATGGATCGTCATCAGGGCCTTCGCAAAGTGTCCCCTGAGTGGTTAAGGAGGACAGAGGGCTTCTGGGTGATGAAGAAGAGATGGGTGGGACTGTGGGTGGACCACAGCCCTGGCGCTGAAGAAACTCATCAAATATGTCGCCTTCGAACGCCATGTTGGAGATGCGTCCACGCTGACATTGGTTGAACTTAGTGAGTGAATCCCAGGACTCCATGAGGGTGTCATCCTGCTGACTGTGCAGCCGGGCCCGAGAGCTACTCTGCCTTCTGCTAGCACTCACCAAAGACATGGGCTCATCTGGAGAACACACAAACATTAGACTATAAATTACTAACAAACCAAAAGGAAAGAAATTAGCCTGTAAGAATTGTCCGACATCAAATATAACTAAAATCTACAAGTCTGTGTATTTCACTAAATATCCACTTAAAATTTTACATAAATGAACCCAATGCAAATGAATCAGTAAGATTAAAGAGCAGTAATATATTTGCCAAAGTGATCAACAGCAAAAAGAATGACAATGATTAGATCAAACAAATGACTGCCAGTAAGGTGAGAATAGAGACTCTAGTTAGCTAAACTATATACATATTAATGTTATTCTCCTAAAGTCTCCAAAAGTATATTCCTTTGTATTTTTAATCAGTGGATACGATTTCCTTTGAAAGGACTGATAAGGTAATGAAAACTCCTACCCTGACCGATGATACCCTGATATTTTTAAAGATGAAATAGAGCTAAATTTATAGAAAGGCTGGAGTAGCCATATATACAGATTTGTCTCTCTGTTTCAGTATGAAAATTCTGACAATGCATACCAGCGTTTGTCAGTGCTGTAGCTCTGTGGTGTTGTTCCTCTGTCTGCCTTACACTGGCTGTGGAGTTTCTGAATGAGCTCCTCCGTCCGCTGATGGGCCTGTCTGACCTTTGCTCCCCGACCTCCTCAAGCAGGTCGCAGCTCAGGTCCAAAGAGTCAGCCTTCCACTGAACCCCATTCGCCGTCCTCTCCGCCCCTCTGCACACACGCCCTGGGTTACATGGCAACTCTGGGAGCATGGAAGAGGATGATGCTGATGGCTGTTTGAGCTCTGAAGAATGCTGGGGTACCAGCCACCGTGGCCTCTCCCTGCTGGTCTCACATCCCTCTGGAGCACCTCTGTTCAGAGGCTGCAGCCACTGCGGGGCAACCCGTGAGGAGGATGGCTGGGTGGTGACTGTTTGCTCCATGGGTGCAGACTGCTCCACCTGCTGCCTGAGAGAGTGGGTCTCCTCTGAGGCAGACAGGTCAAAAGAGCTCCTTTGTATCGAGTGACGAGTAGAGGATGACACTCCCACAGAAGCAGTGATAGGTGGTAGTGGTGTATGTGATTTCTCCTGCATGTCTACCACATTCTGGCCTGCTGTGTCAGACAATGCATTCAAACTTTGGTATCTCTGGGAGATGCTACCCTCTCCACCCTTACTGTCTTCATAGCAAAGGGGAGTGGCCCCTCTTAGACTGTGTCCTGAAGCCACAGGGCTGGAAAACACAGAGTCGGAGACCTGGCAATCCTGAAGATCAATTGTGGTGCTGTAGTCAAAGACTTGGTTGCCACAGCCCTTCTCCAGCTCACCTTCAAACACCAACGTGCTGTTCAGGTACAGCTTTATATGTCGCGCACCTACGTCAAGCTCCTGGCAAAGATACAGCACATCAGTTTACAAGCGTCTTTAATTTAGGATGTTTAACAATTTCAAAAGCATTTGATTTTAAGCAGTAAGTTATGCCACAAAATGAAGAAATAATGATTTTCACATTTCAATTCTTCACAGAATTAACACCAAACATTTGAGTGAAGCTGTAAAACCAAATGGTGGGGAAATATTTAGCATTTCATTTCTCTGTATAATGAATGTTTGATTAAAATTCAAGCAAAAGGATGACAAGCTGCAACCTGATGAGTATTAAAAAAAAATCTAATTTCATAAAACACACTATTGACTAACATGCTCTAGCTAGCTGCTAATTAGTGCAACTGTGACCTTTTGATCCTCTAGACAATAAACCACTATGAACCCAGAGAAGTCTAGAAAATACTCCAAACTCCTTACCTTACAGGCTCTTATTCACAGTCCGGTACAAATATTGCTAAGTACTAATGGTCGGTGTAAACTAGGAAAACCTGGGGTCTTTGTGCCCCCTTCTTAACAGCAGAGACGCTGACAGACAGAAGCCCATGTTACACTAATCCTCTGAGGCTAATCTCTCACTGTTCCACATTTGGACAGACTGAGTGGCAGCTCAGACAGCCACTGCTTAAAGAGCAACGCACCTGTGACGTAACCAAACCAACACAGTCATCCACTGTTATAATGGAAACGCACAATCACGCACCATCTATCAGCTTGCAGCAGAAATCAAACAGTTTGTAACTGAATGTGTTGAAGAATTGATATAAAATTTATTGAATACACATACATTGAAGCTTCTGTTGTAGTTCCAGATTTTAATACAAGATATTCCAAAGTCTGGAGAGCGCTCGGTGTTCCTGATGATGAAGTAGAGCTGAATGGGTGGGTGGAACGGACACGTCCACATATGACGGTCTTTGGTGGTCTGTCAAACCAAGAGAAGAACAACAAAATGAAAAACAAAAACAGCAACTTATTCATAAGAAGGATGGACAGATATATAGTCTGAACATCAGTACTAGCTGATTGTGGCCTTGTTGGCTGCCAATGGTCTCTTGGCAAGTGCTGTGGCATTTATTGATGGGAGCAGCTGATGTTTAGTTGCTGTGTCACACAAACTTTGTGCTTGTTAAACTTTCAAAAGTAGTGCAATGAAAAACCATAAAGAACTCAAAACAGCCACTTTTTCATAATGGCAACTTATTTATTTCCCACAAGATGGGGAATAAATTACAACATACGCACACACAAACACACACACTACAGCAGAAGAGACTGACCTTCACTTTCCCATTGACGAGCGCCCCCAAATTACCAGGGAAGTCAGCATTCCTGATGTCTAAGTCATGAGGCGACACATAAAGCTTCTTGTTTCTGAGGCAGAAGAACTGCAACTCAGTCAGCCCGACCTGCAGCGCGTTCCCCCAGTTTGACAGTATCTCCATGGTAACATACAATGCAGGTGTGTACTCTGGTGACGACTGCCTTCTCTGCAACAGCGATACAAAACATTAAGACAAGACAAGGCAAGACAAGACAAGATAACCTTTATTAGTCCCACATGTGGGAAATTTGTTTTGTTACAGCAGAAAGCGGGCAGTTCAGAGGTATCCCACCCAACAGCATCAGGATTATTCATTCTGATCTGGGAAAGTGTGTCATTAGCTCACCGGCTGCTTGGTGTAGTCTGTTTTCACACTTTGAGGGATGCTGCAACCAGGTCCACCTTCAAGTTTCTCCAAGGCTTTCAGCAGTTTCTGTTGTTGACTGAATAAAAGAATGACAACACTTTAGCTTGCCTGCTCTGTTTATCGTTCCATTTATTTATTTATCCTCAATCTTCATATTAACGCAAAGCACTGCAGTAGCTAAAGCCATACATAATTTCAAGGTCATTGGGTATACACTCATTGTTATATTTCAACCAGTAGGTGTTATAACATCAAAGCATTTACCGAATTGCCACAGGCAATAACGAGATGTACTAGGAAGTGAGATTAATGAGTCAGCAAGGTATGCTGAGCCTAAAGTCAGACTATTTTGATGTCAGGTGGCTCCTTTTTTGGATACATCACCATAGTAACTTGTGCTGGACACTTTATACGCTCTCACAGAGGACAGGTTCAATTACCACCAATAAAACTGGGTGTAAATGCAACATTTTCACTTGTTCTTTTCTTGCTGATGTGTTCTATGAGTTATACAGATTTTCTGCAGATACACAACCTGTTGAGGGGAACATTTGTAACACCAACAAACAAAGCTGTGAAGTCACAGCCCGCTTGGTCTGGTAATAGAGCCAACATAACACAGAGTAAAGACTCTTTGTTGTTTATTACAAAAAAATATTCACACAAGAAGATTAGTTTCACTTTGTTATGGCCAAAAATTAAACTGATTTCAATGCCTCCTTGATTATGTATTGGGTTAGAATTGAATTTGTGTCACGCATCAAGTTTAACTGGATCATGGTTGAACAAATATTCCAGTGTTTCCAACAGAATTGATTGAATTAGATTGCATTTACACACCATATGCACGCAAAACGAGGCATGTATGATTTTTTTAAAGAAACTGATAAATAATGTCATATACATATGGTGCAATAATCTGCCTCTACAGTAAGTTCTTCATCATGTGAACAGACTCCACTTCCACTGTCTTAAACTGCAGCTGGTGAAACAGTCCTTGTTCTGCTCTACAGGCTCTGTGAACTTTGAATGGTAGCCCATGAACTAGTTTTGCACCTGCAGCAGGTTCTGGTTAGAGTGATCCTCCAGCTTGCAGCAAATCTACAGCACAGAGCAAGCACTCCTCTCTCCAGCTGCAGCCAAAGATGTTAGTTAAATCTGATGAAATGCCTCAAGAAATGTCACAAAATGAACCTGATCAGTCCGTCAGAGAGAAATGGGAGACAGCTAACTGATTAGCGCTCACTCACCCAGAAAATAAGGCAGTAACTGCCCACTGCTGTCTTACGTCATTCTCCCAGACAGATGCATGTTTTTTTTTAAATTACAAATATCTCTGGTAATGTCTCTGACTGAAGTAGGCATTACTTGATCGATTAATGTTTAGTGGAAGAACAGTCCAATAACATGTTACACATGCCTTTTATCGTAGTGTGCACATATGGCCTTAACTGAAAAGCCTGGGATAACAAAGAAAGTTAATAATCACCATCATAATACCTATTCTTTGTTGCTGGGCTTATAGGTTCTGTTGAACCACCTACTGCAAAGAAAGTCCAGCTATGTTAGGGGCGGCCAACTCCAGGCTTCGAGAGCTGGTGCCCTGCAAGTCTTAGATAACACCCTGGGTCAAAACACACCATCATCAAATGATTAGTTTATTACCAGGCCACTGGAGAACTTCAAGAAATGTCGAGGAGGTAATTTAGCCATTTAAATCAGCTGTGACACATCTAAAAGGTGCAGGACACCGGCTCTCGAGGCCTGGAATTGGCCACCCCTGAGTTATATCAAAATTGTTTCATAGTACACTGTAACTGTTAGCGTTCTGTTCCTGAGTGTTTAAGTATCTTTTTCTGTCACCATACCTGGGACCCATGAGTGTGATTCTCTGCATGGCCAGAGTGACATTGTTGTCATCCTTGTTGTGAGTGTTGTAGTGCACTAAACCATTCATCACCTGATGTCCCTTGACCTAGAGGACAAAGAAACCAAATCAAACCGATGTGAAAAATATATGTATGGGACAAGATTCACATGTGAGTCAAATCCAGGAAAATTCAATTGAATAAAATCAAAAGTAGGCAAAGTATACAGTTACAGATGAAAATGAGATGTAATAACAGATGTAAGAAGTGAAGTGTGGCTCAGGCAGACCGTGTGTCGACTGAAGAGCTCTGCACTCTGCACTGGGTTGTTTTCTCTCTGTATGGCCTGGCGTACCCTGATCGCAACCTCCTCTGGGTCCCGGTCCTCGACAGAAGACTTTCTATTTGCCGACAGCGGCCTCTCCACCCGACTCCTCGGCCCTTAAGCAGAAAATACACATTTTTTATCCAGCAACAATCATGTGGAATGGAATATCTCAGCCACATTTTCATTCAAAAACGGGAGATGAGTTTGTAAAACATGACTTACTCTGACCTTCCCAGCTCTCTTTTGAAGGTGGCCTATCTAATGTCTTGCTCTTCACCAACATAGGTTTGGTGGGTATAAAAGTCTCAACACTTTCTTTCCTTTTTGCAGACAGTGAACGCTCGATCTTACGACCTGGAAAAATAAAGGAAATTGATTAAGATCAGGAATAGATGCTTCTTTTCATATGCTGACAACATGCCTAAAGACATCCTTAGGTCAGTGCTGATGACGCAGAAAAGCAGGGGATGTTACCTCTCTTGCTTCGCCCTAAATCAATAACAAATTTCCATATTAGCCTACCTTTAGGTGAGGGTCCAAAGTCCAGCACAATGAGGTTCGCTGAGTCAAAATGGCTTTGGGAGCCACTGGGCCGAGAGCTGTTGGAGGATGACTTGGAGGAGGGGAGAGGCAGCCCCAGTTCATCCAGACTCTCTGTGCTCTCATCCCTCTCAATCTGCTCCTCTACCCACTCTTCATCTGACTCCTCCCCAGCTGAGCCACGACTGCTCCGTCGCATGCTAACCTCCAGGCTTCGACGCAAAACCTAGTTTGCAAAGGTCATCATTTATATATTCATCCATGCACAAGTCATCGTCCTGTGCACTCACAGGCACAGACCTGTATACTGACAGTTTAACCATCCTCGTGATTTGACAAACTACCACTAAAAAGTGAAATAAATTCCCACCAACAGGCATAAACCAAATTACGATGATTCTCTATATCTAATTCATCTTCGACAAGAAGACACAAAAAAAAAAAACGCATACATTTTCATCCACTCACCTTCACTTCCTCAAGGTTGAGAAGTACCTTCTCACTGTGCTCCTGGTCTCCTCGGCTCTCAGGCCTGGAGCTGAAAGAGTGCGACACCTTGCAGGTGTTCCTCTGGCAGCAGGGACTACGAGGGGAGCGTGGACTGGAGCTCTGGATGAAACGTGATGATTGGATAAAGGGGAAATAGCAGAGATAGAGAGATGCTAAGTACTACAGACAGCTGCATCTGGCACATAGTCCCTCCCCTAAAAATAAAACACCCACACATACAGGCTTAGTAGGCATTGTTATGTCTTCACTCTACCTCCATGTCTATGCTTTCATAGGGCTCAAAATCATCAGAGTAGCGCTTTGTTGGGGAGATTAGCAAACTTGGTCCATCCTCTGTTCGAATTTTAACAGGATCCTGCACATATTAGAAAAGAGGAAATATCAAACATGTGTCCTTAAAAATAGGAAATGTCTATTTTTGCTGAACAATAAGTGTTAATACAGATAGGATAAGGATATCAGATGGCTGCACCTGCACCCATTCTTTCCTCTGGACCTTTCCTGGGGCAGTGTGGCTTCTCTTCCTGTGGGTCTGCTCCAGTTTACTACCGTCTTCAGTTAGCTGGTGGGCGCTTCTACAGACATCTGCCGATGAGTCACAGCACAGAAACGAACATGAGCAGCGTGCAGCAGACTAATGCCTCGGAGGAGAAGGAACACACAGTCACATACACAGATGGTCCACAGCACAGAGAGGAAGACGAATAAACTGCCTGCCAGCTACAACTGTCACTATCATTTATTCACTGGGACTGGACACGGGATCCTGTCACACAAACTACAAGCTGAGGAGTGGTGGCTATTAGCTGGTTTTCCATATGGTTCATGGGTGACAGTAGCAACAACAAAAAAAGAGCATGAGATAGTACCTTTGATTTCTCCTAAACATGACTGAACACTCAAGAATAATACATCTGCCTGCATGACAGATTCAGAAAAATTTAATAAACAAGAAGAAAAAAAATCAAGTGTTATATAAGAATATCTAGTTTTGAGTCTAAGTGCAAAAGCATACCTGCTGTACATGTAGGCCTCAAAGGTGGCTGTGAGGAGGGAGACCTTTGGTTGGAGCCCTTGGCTTGCTTCCTACTGGCTTCGGCATTGGCTCCATTAAGATAAATTGAAAAACCTTGCTCAAGCCGTTCCAACTCAATCTCCTTGGGGTCTTTGACTTTAAGGCGCTTTAAGAGCCTGGAGAACAAATAAAGAGCTAATAAATAGCTTTCGAAAATATAGCAAATCCTATCACAGTTTTGACGTGGCTAACAAAGGATTCAACATGACACATTCCAATTCCAGACTATGTTACTTTTTAAAATATATGTATTGTTTCTCAAGGGAAGGAGGCAAACCAATCAGAGCTCCAATTAGGCAGCACTGAAAGTCATGCAGGAGTTGTCCGTTTCCCCTGTGAAATCCAATCTGTCTCTTCCCCGGCAGCCTGCACTAACACTTCACCTGTTTTTGTGTTGGAGGGCGATTAAATATTCATCCAGAGTGTCATCTACAGCAGAGGCGAGCTTCTCTCCTTGGCACGTCTTACTCTCCTTCAAGAACACACACATCAGTAAACAGACACACACGATGAAAGGTCGGAAAGGCCTACATCAGCGGTTTGTGGGCAACAAATTGTCATAATACAACTCATTCTTGCACAGGTATGCACATTCACTTTATTGCGTGCATCACCACAATTATGCAAGCAACTTGCTCCTCCGCCGAGTGTGGAACTAAAGCTTTAGTGAAGGATGCGTAATGTGTCATGACACAGGGGTTACAGTTGGATTTAAAAACCATTTAGTCAGGATGTAGCCTAAGGTTAAATGGGTGATGGAGAAATGAATTAAGAAAGGTTTTATTGGTTAGGACCATAATAAAAACTGATTATTTGTAAAGCAGCACCTGATAACCTTAACACAGTATTAGTCTCTACAATATCTGCTGCTAAAGAGCCGCAAACTCTCAATTTTTATATGAAGCCACACAATTGATCATAGCAAAAGATACTGCCAAAAAAAAAAAAAAAAGAGCCCAAGCTGAGCTCTCACGCTGAAACTACTGACTCAGCATGGGCCAATACTTGCATGGCTTGTCAAATTCAGCCACTTTTTCACAAAGGCAGCCCTACTATATCCTCAGTGGTGATCACATCCTGCAATAATATGTGCACAGTGCATGAAGTGTAGCTCTTTAGCTGTAGTTCAAGTGATGGATTGTAAAACGATATCTGTCACGTTAAACCAAAAATCCCAAAGTGAGGACCCCTACGGGTTCTACCACCCTGACAGCATACATCTTGTTCAGACATTTCTGCACTCAGCTGAAATGAAATGGCCCTTATTAAAAGACCAGATGTCTGCCTGCTTTAAGCTTAATAATGCTGGCTGCAGTAAAATTAAGCAGATTAAATAAAAAGTGGGTCTCGGAGGGAGCACTGGTTGACTGCATAACACAATCGCCTAAAGCTCATGCCGTTTCATTTGTTATATATTTTTAAAGAAACATGCAAGATGAACAAAGAAATCACAAAGCCTTACTCAGTTTCTACAAGTCAACTAGGCTACAGCATCTGTCAAGGTCAGGAGCAGAAGGGAGGCAGAGAAATGAGAAGCAAGGGTAGAAAATTCTTGTTAGTGACAGAGTATAGAGACAGGGTGACAGCTCAGATACTGGTGCACAAAATGGCATGCCTTTAGTTTAGAGTTTCATGGTCGTGAAAATTGCAGTGTTTAATGAAAAGTGTATCACGTAAAGTAAAATGGCAGATGATCTGAACTATCATTACCTCGTTATCCATCGTGTGATTGCAGATGATGCTGCTCACATGACCCTATCCCATATTTCTGAAGAGAGGCGATCACTCCTGCTCAAAACGTATCCCTCAAATCTGTGTCGTATTTGTCCATCACTGTAGCGGGACACACATGATAACCCTGAGGTTAGCCGTGACATGAAACCTAAAGTACCTTGAGTACAGCTCGTGGAAAATGTCGCCACACCCGCTGGCCGATTCAAGGGACCAAATACCAAACATTCACGATTGTGTTAACGTTAGCATCTTATTTTAAGCAGGGGTTGACCAAAACTCGTTTTAAACCACCCCAGGGTTTTGTTTTCATCAGCACTCGTGCACGGAGTTGGCTTGTCGGGTAGCGTTGCTGTTACAATAATTTCTATGCTATTAAGAGCTAACGAGCTAGCCATTGTTGACTATGTCAACTTTAAGCGAAAGATAACGGGTTATCAACCTCCTATGCGGTTGTATCGCATGAATTAACTAGTAGGTGTAGTGGCGCAGGCGACGTTAGCAAGCAGCCGATAGCTCAGTAAAAGCAGTGCTGACGTTCATAACTAAACTAAAAAAGCTAGCGAGTTAGCCTCCAACTACTATTAAAAGACAGATATAAACCTGCGTACCGTCTTCATAATCTCAGAAAGCCTTTACTTTATTTCGACTTTGATATATGCAAGAAAAATACTCACGGTCCATTTAAAAAAAAAAAAAAAAGAAGAGTACTTTGATAACCATTATCTTTGAAATTCACGAGCTTTTTAGTGGTTTCTCATGTGCCCAGTGTTGTGTTGGTTGGTAACCAGGATAGCTGTCCACCAATGGCGAGAGCCGCATCAGAGAGAACCACGCCCCTAATCGGTCCGCTCTCTACCTCCTGCTCCGACAAGCCTCCACAAAGCCTCCTACTGCCCAGCCACACTCCATCTGACTGAAAGGGTATTAAAGCACTGCCTATGACACCAACAGAGCAACACAGCAGAAATCTACATAAAGGTAAAATCACTGAAGAGAAATGAGACAAATTTTCAAGGTCAAAAATTCAACACTGCTTTTATTTATTATAAATCAATACATTTTATATAAAAAAAGGAAAAGGGAAGAGGAGGGGTGGGGTGGGGGAGTTAAAATAAAACCATTGTAGCTGTAAACCAGACAAATCAGGTTATGGTCACCCTCTTACACTGAACCTCCATCGGAGACTCTTGATTAACCAGTCTAATTAACACTCACTCATGGCAAAAAAAAAACCAAAAAAAAAAAACCTCTAAGCTATAGATAAAATTAATTAACATTTTTGAAGAGGGTTTCGATGTGGTTGACATCAATCTCTCTGCAAAGCGTTCCCAAGTATAGCATCTTAGCATGCCATAGGTTTTTGTGCAATTTATTACAACCATCACCAGCAGCAATCAACTTTATTTGTGAAGTGTGCACATATTCTATTTTTGTTTAGCAGTTCAAGACTGTGAAGCTTCAAACTCCCAAAAGTAAACAATATACAATAAAGCTTCATGTCGCGCCCAGTGTAATGATCCTGAATATAACGCAGGCTTAGGCATCTTCTGACCAGAAATGACCAAGACCTTGCTTTAATAGATTTGTTGAGATACAGGTTTCCTTATATTGGAAAAAAAGGCAACATCATTGTGTTGTATATGACATTTTCTGCTTCTTGAAAATAGGTGGACAACAAAATGGTAGAGAACGGAGTACAGCAGCAGCTTACACAAGCTAAGCTGATCACCGCACTGTAAGCACTCAAAAAAAAAAAAACAACACTCAACACAGATGAGAAGTTGTATCTGTAACCATGGAAAGCAACTTGGATTTAAAACCAATTGAAACTTAAGTTTGTATCATTTTTAAAAAAAATGAAATGCCCTTGTTACAGAATTGTAATCCATTACTATTAGTTGAGTAATTGCAGGCAGACAGTTGTGAAGGCAATTCAAGTGGAACCAATTCAAATTTCACAGCACTGCAAGATAAAAAACATACAATGCAACTATATTAATCCAATTTCACTGACTCCTACCCTTATGGTAAATCTTGTGTGTGGTAGTAAATTATCTGTGGACATGCTGCCCGATTTTCCCTTCGTCTTTATTATTATTATTGTTATTATTATTATCATTATTATAATAACAACCATTTCCTTGTACAAGATGAGTGGTACTAACAGGTCGAAATCCACTTTCTGTAATTGTAGGGGGGAACCTCGTGTGTTGCCCTTTGAAACAGAGCTTTAAAAAGAGCTAATTTTGCTGGATTGTGGTAGGTAGTTGTATGTTAAAATGGACTTCTTGTCCAATTACTAAAAACCAAACAAAACCCAAATATGGGAGGACAGAAGAATAAAACAATAACTTAAATAGAAGTGCATTAAACACAACAGTTCTTGGAGCCCTTTGAAAAACCAAAAAACAGGGTTGGAAAAGCAGAAACCCCACCCCAACAGAAAAAGGGGAGCAAAATGAACAGCTGTTATGGTAATACTAATATTCATCCATTGATTCACAGATGTATAGTTCACTCATATAGGTTGTATCCTTCCCTCCTTTACAAATATTCGTTTGTTTTCTGGTCAGTGGCCCCCCCACGTCTGTGAGCCGCGGCTTCCCTCTGTTTCAAGTCTATCTGAGGTGGGAGAGCAGTCTGTCTCAGTACACCTCCCCTCTTCCTCCTTTGCTGTTAGTGCCTGCTCCTCCTCTTTTTTCCTGCGCTCCAGCTCCCACTCTACAAACGTATCAAAGAGGCTGGGCCAAGCCTCGTCCTCGCTGTAGTTGCTCAGGTCGGGCCCAATCGCCTGGGTGAAGTTGAGGAACATGTTCCACGTGTCCCTTGAGATGCCCCGAATACCTGAGGGGTTCTCTGAAAGGAAGTCCAGCCAGCGCTCTAGGATCGGAGGTGTGTCCTGCGTGAAAACCAGCCGCCATAGGGCAATGGCAATTTCGCGCTGCAGCGAGCGCTGCCCCTCCTCGGCGTCCAGGCCAAACTGGAAGGTGAAGCGGTACAGGTCTTTGAAGTTCTCCTCACCCTGGGCCTCCAGCAACATGCAGGGGAACCGTGAACAGATGCCTTCGAGGCTGTCTGCTTGGATAGCCTTGCATCCTTCGACAAACTCCTTCCTGGTGATGCAAACACGAGAAGCGTGGACATCAGAATCACAATCACAATTTCCAGTCAAGATAAGCACCAGAAAAAAATCCATTTACTTTTCCATAGAGCCATATGAGCACAAGTAGACTGAATTAAGACCTAAATCTGCAGAAAATGTACAACAAAACATTGTGAAGACATGTCAGGCAATCACCAGGCTTTATCTTTAACACTACAAACATCAGTGACAAATCCCTGTACTATTTAAGAACACATTATCAAATTTATAGAAAACTTCATTCTTTCATTGCAGCTTTGAATAATATTACAGTCATTTCATGCTGAAAGCACTGACCCAGGCAGATATACCTCCTTTGACCTCTACAACAGTGCAGGCTTTTTTTAAAACTCAAATGTAATATAAAGAGCATCAGTAAGCATCAGATCACAAAGAAACATGTTGGGTACCAGAGTCTGGTACTGTCCAAAGCCTCTCAATAGAAAAGTGCTGAGTTCAAAATCTGGACGGACTAACGACCATGCCAATAGGCAGCTCTATTCAACTGCAGACGATCTACTTCCCGTGTGTCCCTTGAGGACCAGCTTGAGACTTATACTTTTGAGAATGAGCACATAACAGGAATAAATGATCGTCACCTTTAAAGAGCTGACTTGTTAAGGGAGAAAGTCAAATTGAGATTTAGTGAGAGAAGACGGGACTTAGTCTGTCACATTTAGTTGAGATAAGGAGATCGTTATTAATCAAATATGTAAAATTCTACTCTGTCATATGTTGTTATAGCTGTAATTCTGTATTCTTTGACTTGTTATAGTATTTCTAAGCTGTTTTTATATATGTAAAAGGGTTAATAGGGACATATGCTAGGTATTAGGGGTGCAAAATATAGTGGTTAACAGCATGTGACAATCTTTGCCTAAAACATGTTATTTAAATAGCTTAAATAGGGGAACAGTATTAAATTCTCAACACATAAGCACATGCAGTTAAGAACCTTTTGACTTCCCCAAGGAAAATGCATAAAAAGTAACCAAGTGTGATCATAACTAGTCATTTTATCTTCCCATTTTTATTAACCCAGATGTTTATCATGCCCCAGATTTAATTCTTTAATGGTTATCACACCAGCCTTAAGAACACAGAGCCTGATCGTAGGTCATGTGAAGACTGTTCATCAGTTTGTCTTTATGACATGCAGCTTCCTGGAGATGAGTCAGTCTACTTACTAGTCTGCCAGCAGCTTGATGGCACACATTTAGATTGCGCTTTAGTCTTACTTACCACTTGAAGTGCTTTAAACCACAAGTCACATTCAACCTGTCATCCATACACTGATTTATCTTATACTGCACATCCACTGCTATTTTATAATCACCAATTAAGCTAATGTGTGTGCGGGTCTGTGGGAGGAAACCCACACAGGCACAGGGAGAACGTGCAACTCCAGCAAATAGTGTTACACAGTACAGACGTGGAAATCTGTGTCAGGAGACTTGGACTGTCTCCCTTATTAGCCAGCATTAGGGACGAGCAATCATCTGTGTTTTGATACCATCATATTGTCATTAAAGGCGACTGCCAAATGGTGAGCTAATAGCAGCGGGTGGCAGCAAGCTTTCTCATCACTCATGCCGATGACTGGACGTCAGTATAACGAATCTCCAAGCTCAGTGGACAGCTCAGTGATGCGCAATGTGTTTGCCTGCAACAATTTGGTTCGCCCTCACGCCTTTCATGGCTCACAGTAGTTGCAGGAGCCATACGGAGAATGGAGATTTGTCAGAATACACAAGGAACTCGTCAACTTTCGAGACAGAAAAGAGAGAACAAATGGGCTGCTTTAAATTAAGGAGAAGAGTTACATGAAATAGAAAAATAATCTGTGTTTTCACCTTTAACTCTTGACTCTAAATCTAATCTCCTATCAAGCATAGCACCAACAGCACTAATGCAGTAGAGTATCTGTAAAAAGCTACCTACTCAAGAAGCAAAGTGATCTTTTCTATAACGACTGCCTCACGCATGCTGTTTGCAAATCTGTGTTAGGAGGGTTTAAACGTTTGCCCAGGCTGTGAGTGGTTATTCCACCAATCCCTACATTGTTTTGAATGTAAACATAGCAAGGAGAGGGAAGGTTGCCAGCGCTCTGTGCTACTGCTATTGGGAGTTCACAATGGTACAACTTTTAAAAAAAAAGAAAGAAAGAAAAAACTGCCTCTGTGGCTCACTGGCAATCACTGAATCAACCCAAGAAGAAACAATTCAGGAGAAGATAATGCAGGTCCTGAGCTATCTGAAGGGCATATCTATTCACCAAGAACAAACAGAAAAATCCATGAAAAGAAAGAACACTGGAGAAACATCAGCTGTCTGATCTAATCAATGACAACTTCTAAGATACTACTTTAAGAAAAGAAAAAAAACTTTATCACATTCCCTTATCATTCCCTCTGAAGCGCAACCCACTCTATATGTCCACATGATGAGATTATATTATATTATATTATATTGACAGCAGCCGACGATGACGTAGTTGCTGCTACAACTAGAAGTAGCCAGCAGCCAACACTGTACTGTACCCTGCTGCAGTGATGGAAACTGCTGGCTGTCTGAGAACAGTTTTAATGTTTTTTTAAATGGATAACAAGTTTGGAAGTATTAATCACACAGACTGAATGTGTTACTGTAAACAAATCCCACAGTAATCAAACTGTATATAATAGACAATCAATAATACAGCGATTGTCCTCATTCCAGAGGGATCCCGCCTAACTTAATCACATGTTTCTGACAATGTGCTACAGAGAAGAAAAGGACTGGTTTCATGGAGGAACATTTCTTGGGAAATTTCATTTGAGATTTTAAAAGGAAAATTATTTTTCCCCCTTTTTGACCTTTATTTGCTTGACTTACAATGAAGAAAGATGTGAAACATGGTGAGACTAACTAACAGGAATGAGCTGTGACAAATGAATCTGACTTTTTAAAAATGTGGACTTGGGCAATCTTGTTTTAATGAGCATTTTCATCATCTAACACCTGTCAGACAAACAAATAAGTGCAACAGCTATGTGCTGTGGTACATCGGACAAAGATACATACTTATCAGTATCATTATAATCACACAGAAGTAATAACTGTGTAGTGGTCATGCTAGTTTATCCTGATTGACAAACATGGATAATGACAACACGCCCTGTTCTCAAAAACTCCACCTTACCTTGTAAACTTGCACATGGTTGCTGCTTGAAACTTCCAGGCAAGAACCAGGACACGAAACTCAGCCGGGTCAACGCACAGGTCATTACAAAACCTCTCCATGCCCTCTTCCAAGATGGTATCTTCCTGTTCATCTTTGTAACAGCAGAACAGCTCCTCAATGCGCTTGACCGACAGCCCATCTCCATCCAGAAGCTCATCCTTGCGTGTGTCCCCTGCAGTGATGATGGGCGTCTCCACTGTGACCTCTAAAGGTTTGGTGCCATTTGACAGCTCATTGGTGGCTTTGCTACACTGGGTGCCAGGATCCTCTTTGTGGCTCCCGACACCACCAGCGCTGCCACCTTTCTTGTGAGACTTTCCTCCGCTTTCCTTGTCTCCACTCTTGCTGCCGAGCGAGGATGTCGGATTCTTACACTTGGTGACACACTGGCCCATGTCTTCCTCCCGGTCCCTCGTCTGTCTTTCCTCCTCGCCTTCAGTCCCCGTCTGAACCACCTAGACGCCTCTTCTCTGGCCTCACAAGACGTCTCAACATACCCTCAAGCCTGAGGGGGAAGAACATTTATTAAGAATAAAAAGTTACACCCAGCGACTCTCAAAAAAAATGTTAAAATGTGGATATTAGTACAGAGGAACACAGAAAATGTCAAGCTACCTCTGCTAAATCTACCACGATCCAAGTCTTCAATGGGAAGATTTAAAAACCCTGAAAAACAAAGCAAAACAAAAATAATCTATAGGCATTAATTCAATGCTTAAACATTGTTCGGGTTACCATAGAAACCTTGTCAAAAGTAGTACAACAGGAGTATCACCCTTAACCACAGAAGCCTACCGGTGGGTTGTGTGTTAAGTCAGAAGACCTATATAACTCTTATATGACGGCTGTAGGAGCTTTTCTTGGTATTACCATAGAGTTAGTTATAGGTAATTAAAATAGGAATACAATTGTATAAATATTGTGATACAAATAACTGCATTTATAGGTCATCCTCTGTGCCGTGTTCACATAAACGTGTGTGTGTGGGGGGGGTTCTCTTTGAACAGAGGAAGTTTTACCTCCTTTTATACTAAGCAGTAGATTATTGCACAATATTGCTTCTTCATTCTCTACTAGCAATAATGAAAGCAGATGAAAAATAAAAACACTGACAACACCAAACATGGACCAAGAATACAGGGCTACTATGGTTATCCATGTCTTTTTTAGGATTTTACAGCAACATATGTTAATTACACTGGCTCTATGTAGTTAGGATTTTTTTTATACTAATATTTTGCATCTTGCAAGTTAGCATACAGGACTTTCTAGGTTTTCTAAAGGACTAACAAGTAAAATGTGGCAAAAACACAAAAGGCATACAAGATTATGAGATACTGACCAAGTTGCAACTGAACTGGAGTTTACATTAATCAAACTAAAGCTTGCTTTGTAAACTGCTTTCTCTACCTACCCATTTAACTTAAAAAATGTTCCTTTGATGAATGCATGTTAATGAAATTAATCAGTCAGACGGAAAAACATGAGGTGATCATGTGTCTGATAACTAATAAAATAGCTGACTTACAATCCTTCAGATGGCATTGTCTTTCTACTGAGCTCCATCATTGTGACCTTGCCATCCACAATGCTGAAAAGACACATTATCTTGTCATCATAAGCAGAAAGTGATAGCTCATCATTTCCAAACCTGCAGGTCTATTTTGGTCAACATGCTATTAATATGTAATTTGAGAACTTGCAAAGAGTTTGCCTTATTTCAGGATTTTTCATTTACTTGTTTATAACTGCAAATAAGTTAGCTATGTTGCATACTGTGAACTGTGAAAAGCTGAGCTTTGACACCGTTGGCTTTAAGGAACTACATCTCAAAAGGGCCGCAATATTCCAGTTTGTGATGTAAAAGCCACAACTTCAGGAAACTTCTCAAACCAACTTCTACCTTTCGCAGTGATCACTGACCTAACAGTGATATGACCCTTGACTTCATATTTAATGCATGGATTCAACATCAAGGCAAAAAGCCAGTCCTGATCAATACATGGGGCATGTAGGGGAAAATCTCTCTCACGTCTGCTGTGGCCAAGTTCACCTAACTAAGCTCAGATGGCCGTCTGAATTTATATTTATTAAATTTTGTTTATTTGGCTACATATAATCCGCAATAAGCTGGCACTGGAGTTAGTAAACACTAAGCAGCCTAGTGACCTATACAGCCAGTAGTTTAACCAGATTATTAGCTCGTCCCGAGGTGAACTGGAATACGACTGTGTTACATATGCAACACTGTTATATCGATATATCCTCAGCGGCCCTTTACCAACATCTACAATAATATCATTTCAATCAAGTTAACGTTTGTTGGGAGGGTGAGTATAACAACACAAGTACAACACTCAAAAATATAGTGTAAACCGCCATTAAATAATCACCCGCACCTCGGACTTTTAACTATTACACACAAATTCAGATGGCAGTCGTTGTTAAGCTGCTATTGAGCCACATTAGATCACCGCACCGGGCCATTTAACAGCTCCATCCCAACTGCCCGGCCCTGGCGACGTCGTCATAGCTAGCTAGCATCAGCTCGATTAATAACTAAAAGTTAGCTCTCGGCTATGCTAGGTATTTTTCGATTAAGACATCAAGAAATAATAAAATTATCACCGTAAAAAACTTACCTTTAGGGGAAAACACATTCGGTCGAGTGTGGATGTACATCACTTTGTGAATAGCTGAAGAAATTTAGTAGTTAAAGAAGTTAGCCAAAAAATACGAACTGAAGCAAACTCGTCGCGTTAACTCAGATTGCTAGCTAACTAGCTAGCAGCTGATCACAAAAAAAAAAACTTCCACATCAATGTTGAATTCTGTTCCACGCTTAGAAAATAAGCAAGTAACAAGCTAGCAACTAGCTTTAGAGTCCATCTTCAGTTGTGTTCGCTGTTAGGTGTGAGTTAAAACGCCAGCTCGGACTAAATCACCCAATTTCTTTGTGCTTCCCCTTTTTAGTCATTGAGTGGAGCTACATTATGGACATTTTCCTGCATCACTTCCTCCCTGCCTACAAGCACCCAACAGCTGATCCTCGCGTCTGCGACGCTAACGTACATCCTTTTATTTTAACCAATTGATGGAAGTATTCATATGACAAGGAAAAAGTCGATGTTTTGTAGATCACAGTAATATCCAAAATGAAAAATGACTCAAAAACCCCACTGTAAATTAATTACAATCGCTCATACACATTGAACTGTAGAGGTGTTTATATTAATTTCTGCCTTATTTCTACTTTTTTATCCACTAACAAGTGAAACAAATACAACTTTGACTAAAAGTATATGAACTCTTTTATGTTTGTGTTTATTATTTAGCTTCTTCCCGATTAGTCATGAGTAAGCGTCATCATTAGGCGACTGTCCTAGCAAGCGGCTGGTAAATTAGCCTCTTCTTCAGATACAGACGGGTATGTCAATTCTTCGTTTGTGGTGTTAATTAAAGTAAGATTCGCGACAATTCGAATTCAAGTTGTTAATGTGACAGGCAGTAACATTGCCTTTAATTTAATGTCCCTGTCTTTGTACGTTTAGGTCAGTCACAATAAGGGCTAGCTTCAAGGTTGCAATTGATGCTAAAACATCAGTGAGTACAAATAACGAGAATGGTTTTATTTAATATACAACGTAATTCAGTCTGCGCGCATACTAGAACATACAGTTAATACCTCTCCGTCAGTCATGTAACAGTTTGTTTAATATCTCAGTGTTGATTTTAGTGGCATCTAGCGTTGAATATGGCTAATATATTTAACTATAATTTAAAAATCTAAAACTACAGTACTGTGCAAGTCTTTTCTTTATATTTTGCAAGGAAAATTGAAAATCATTTATATAATAGAAATATAGTATATAAGGCTAAACCGAGTTTTGCAGGCCTTGAAGGTCAATATTTGATATGACCGCCTTTATTCTTCAACAAAACAACATCCTGAAGTCAGCTTTCTTGCCATTTTATTAAGTAGTCTCCAGGAATAGTTCTCCAGGCGTCTTGAAAGACATTCAAATCTCTTTTGTTTTGTTTTTTTATTTTCTGTTCACCACACTGTTTCAGTCATGTTGAGGTCCATGCTCCGGAGGCCAATCCATAGCATTTCACAGAGAGCTGTAGACACTCACTGTCATTGTTCTCTACTGACCTCCTTTGTACATACATAGAGTAACAATGATTTGTAAATGAATTTGCAAATTTGGATTCCTCTCCATTAAGCTCTGTTGCCACTGATTTTTCAGTCCAGTTCTTGTGTAATTTGGCATACCCCAGGCTTCTTGAGACCATTTTTAATGTGGCTTCAGTGAACAGTTGATGGATCGACTAATGGGCCAGATGCATCTCTCAGGTCCTCTGTCTGGTCTTTCCTGGATTTTTTTCCCAATTTCTTAAGGACGTGACATTCAGGTACTGTTCACCTGCTCTAGATAGTTTGTAAGGGATATTTTCATCCTACGCCAATTTAGTTTCCTCAATTTTTTTTAAGGACCCTTTGGACACCATGGAGAACTATGCCAAGTTTTCAGCTAATCGCTTTTTGGGAATCACCTTGTTAATGCAAAGATGCTGTGTTATCTTTGACATTATTATTGGATTAAACTCAAGACTTTTGCACAGTACTGGAAAGATGTTCATATATTCATTTACTAATTGCTTGCTTAGCATGCACATTATTGTTATGTTTCTCATTATAACGCACTTCATGTCTTAATTGTGCAGTAAAGCTCTTAATTAAAGTCCTAGTAGTTAAAGAAAAGAGCAATAAATAATGTCACATCTAGCTAACTAACCACCAGTGGTATAATCGAGTAATAAAGGCTGCAAGTATAGAGCATCCATCCATCTTCAGCTTATCTAATTCAGGGGCACGATGTGGGGGACGGAACACAAACAGATAATGCAGTAAAAACTTTATTTTGCAGGTATCTTTTGTTTTTTTTCCTCAGATTCAGAGCCCCGATGACTGCCTCCACCCGTACCACTGTGCTGTCACTGTACATGCGTGTTTTTCGCATTGCCCGAACCTGGCAAGCACAGAGTGGTGTTGCAAGTGACACGGAGACAGAGAGGAAGTACATACTGCAGGAGGCCCGCAATCTGTTCAGACGGAACCAAAAGGTGTGAACGACACTCTGCTCTCTAATATGCTTTTTTTTTTTAAAGAGAAAATGGCTTTATGGCATCTTTAAGACTTTGTGTGTTGTTTTGTTTTTCAGCTCACAGAACAAGAATCAATAAGAAAGTGTATAGAGGAATGTGAAGCAAGGATAGAAATCGGTAAGAATGGAGAAAAGCAGCAAGTTGTTGTTTTTTATGTAGTGAGCATGTCAAAAGGCCACAATAGTAGCAACACCATTTTTTGATTTTCATGTGTCTCAGGGAAATATACTGATAATATGTAACCTTTCTAATTCAGTTGTATCAGTGATTTTGGGATGTCTTCAGCCTGAAAGCATGCAGAATGGTGTTGTTGACTGAATGTACTGAAACATCTGACGTGCACAGACATTCTGAAAGGGTTAACAATAATCCAGTGCCGCGTTTACGCAACTCTTACACATCACACACTGAGTCTTTGTCAGTTGAAAGGTTTTCAGCATGTCAAGCGTGAGTAAGCAGCAAAGCTGACCTGATGACCTGAATGATTTGGATTAAGAAAAATCGTGGTTGAAACTGCAGAGAAAAAATAACAATACAAGCCTGCGGTAACTGCATGAGAAAAGTGCTATGTTGTGCTCTTACATACTTACCCAAACAATGATTTTTCTTGGCTTTTATTTTGTAATTTGTTTATAGTTTGATGTAACGTTGTCACTGACACGTTGTTATTTTTAAAAAATTTTTAAAGGTCTTCATTACAGAAACCCATATCCAAGAGCTGTAAGTAATTACACTTTATTAGACCATAATGGGTGAAAATTTTTGGGGGGATTTTATTTGCATACTCTGTGTGTGTTGCAGACGTATCTACCACCCATGGGACTGGCAACTCAGAAGGGCAGGAAGCTACGAGCACAACAGCGCCTGAGGAAACAGGCCAAACCAATTTACTTACAGTCACATGATGAGACCTGATGCTCGACATCCCCGATCTTTGTCAAGAGTTCAAGTTACCAAGGAGAGAAAACTAGAGAGCTGTTGCAGTCGAGATGCTGCAAGCACTCAATGATGCAGGAACGCACGTCATTCAGGATAAAGCCACTTTTCATTGTATTTTCTTTTTCAAAACACAACCATGAGTTGTAACTGTAGGTGAAGAGTGTCAGATTCCTTTCAGCTCAGGGAAGCTCCCACTGTACCACTTTCTAATATCATACAAGTTTGTATATTTTATTTATTGTTGAGTTCATTTGATTAATAAAATTGTCTCAATGTGGAGGATTTCCAGACTCTTTTAAACTCACTGTCAGAAATCATGAAATTCACTAAATATTCTCTAATAAGCAATTTTGTTAGGACCATATATTTTTTTAGCTTTTAATTTAGTTAATGAAAAATTAAACAAAAGGTGATTAAAGCACTTGTCAGATTGTACTTTCACAAGCATTGTATCCCCTATCTCTGTTTCCTTATGGCAGTACAGGATCAATTGATACATCGGTCTCTATTTCTCTAGAATTTTAGAGCTTTGTTGTGGTTCAGTATGGTTTCCTCTGACCCAGTTTGTGCAGCTGTATCTCAAATCTCGTAAAAAACCCAGAATGCTATGAGAGCAGTTTGCTTTGATATGTTTTATTTACCTCGAGCCCCCCATAATAATGACACAGAGAATACAGAGAAAGAACAGCTCGGGGCGTGCATCGCTTTCAGTTCCATTTGGGGATAACTCGCATATTGATTATAGTGGCAACGACCTGCAGGTGGGGTCAGTGATCCATGTCTAATATGACTCATGTTATTGTTGACTGAATACTGAGTCATTTTTCAGCACAGGCTAAAGAGCATTCGCTCTCCCTGTAAAATGATCACAAATATTCTGCTTTCTTTAAAAGTTTACTTGCTCTGATCACTGAACACCTCTCATTCACGGACAGCAGGTATTATGCATAGTGACCCATGTGCAATTTATAAAATACACTAAATGCACAATAAAGGATGAAATTGTGATTTGAATTAATAAACCAAGAAAGCCAATTAACTTTACAGCAAACAATCAGTGTTTTTATCAATAAGAGGAAACTTGTTCATCTTTAAAAGGGAAAATATTTCTGTGTTATGGTGGTGTGAAAAAGTGTTTGCCTCCTTCCTGATTTCCTATTTTTTGAATGCTTGTCACATGTAAATGATTTTAGATCATCATAGATAACAAGTAAACAAAATGCAGTTTGTAAATGAAGTTGTTTATTATTAAAAGGGAAAAATATCCATACCCACATGGCCCTGTGTGAAAAAGGGATTGCCCCCTTAACCTAATAACTGGTTGGGCCCCCCTTAGCAGCAACAACTGCAATCAGGCATTTGCAATAACTGACAATGAGTCTTTTACAGCGCTGTGGAGGAATTTTGGCCCATTCATCTTTGCAGAATTGTAATTCAGACACACTGGAGGGTTTTCGAGCATGAACTGCCTTTTTAAGGTCATGCCACAGTATCGCAATCAGATTCAGGTCAGGACTTTGACTAGGCCACTCCAAAGGTTTCATTTTGTTTTTCTTCAGCTATTCAGAGGTGGGCTTGATGGTGTGTTTTGTATCATCATCCTGCTGCAGAACCCAGATGCCCTTCAGCCTGAGGTCACAAACAGATGACCAGACATTCACCTTCAAGATGTTTTGATAGACAGAAGAATTCCAGGTTCAGAGGCAGCAAAACAGCCCCAGACGTTCACACTACCACCACACTTTACTATTGGTATGACATTCCTTTTCTGAAATGCTGTGTTAGTTTTATGCCACATGTAACGGGACTCAAACCTTCCAAAAAGTTCTGCTTTTGTGTTGCTTTTTTTGAGATCTCATAAGTTTGTCAGAAAGGTTTTATTTAGGTGATTTCTTAATTCAGCAGGTCTGGCAGTAATCAGGTGGCAGTGAAACCGAACTCAACTTTGCAAAATATGTAGTTAATCACAGTTAACCAATGTTTTTACAAGGTGGAGTCAATCCCATTTTCACACAGGGCCATGGAAGTTTTGATTTTTTCTCCTCCTTAACAATGAACACGTTTATTTAGAAACTGCATTTTGTGTTTAGTTGTGTTATTTTTGTCTAATATTTAAATTTCTTTGATGATGTAAAACATTTAAGTGTAACGAGCATATAAAAATAGGAAATCAGGAAGGAGGCAAACACTTTTTCACACCACTGTAAATATAGGGTCATTAAGTTCTATGACTGATGAGCCTCTACAGTAACTTGGTACACTTCAGTGTGCTGGCTGGAGCCCAAAAGTACTTGAAAAGCCCTCTGTAGCTGATCTATTCTGTGGGGACCAGAGTACATTTTTATGTTTTGCCCCACTTTCCTGAAGGAAGTGTAAGAAAAAAAAATCAAAAAATGTAGATCAGCAAACATGCCCTCTGGTAATCTCAGTGGGGCATGCACTTACAGTTCAGTATTTTTCTCTGGTGATACCGTGCTGTGTGACGTTGAGCTGTATCATATTTTATCAGGTCCTTTTCAGTCACCCTGTGGACTGGGTCACCTTGACTATAAAATGCCTGTTCTCTTTTAAGACAGTTAGAGGTCATTCTGCTTATCCTCTAGTGTCACATTAGCCCGCATGCAGCCACAGGATGGAGCTCAGTGAACACCAAATTAAGGGAAGTGTGCAAGTGCTTTTGGGTGACGTCAGTTGAGCGGCTGACACATGAGGGTACAACCTCAGGCTGTGGCGTTGGCGTATTTAGAAGTGAACAGAGCCCTTGTAGGTTTAAATAGCTTTGGTTCAAACATAGAGGTACATAGCCCCGTCCCCAAACCCTTGGGGAAAGAAAAAGAGTGGGTTTCAGTCACATGGACCCAGTTTGTGACGCACGCGGAAAATAAGGTTTGTAAAGGAAACCTCAAGGGAGATCGCCTGTAAAGTAATCTCTTAAATAATGGGGGTCAGACAAGGAGACAGTGGTAAGATGAGCCTGTAACAACACCACAATTAACTAAACAAGGCTCTCTACAAAAAGTCAAACCTGCCAATAAGTGTGGGCGTTAAAATGTGATCATGATTGTGTGGATGACTGATGGGTGATTTAGGAAACAACAGAAGTGAATTAAAGCGAACCATATTCAAATGAAGAAATTGTAAATATTTCAAGCTCATTACATACAATATTTTTTTGAAACCACGAGAAAGGGCGCACCGAGATGACTCTCCCCCCTTAACAAATTTAATAGAAGAGACACTGTGCAAAGTGAAATTAAACTCCAAACTAGGAAAGCACCGAAACTGATCTCTTTATCCACCAGGGGTCAGCCACACTTAATCCTTAATTCTTGTGCAGCTCAGCGAGTTCATTCATAAGAAATGTGACCTAGCTTTACCTGATTTAGTGGACCACAGTCAAGGTACAAGTGCCAGAATTGTTCAGGTAACACAAACTCTGTGATCTTTATACAAAAATCAGCTTGGTTATGATTAAATTCAGTCCGACTCACAAATAAAACATTTCACAAGAACCTGCAAACATGCTCTCTGATGAGGAATTCATTACCACTTCAGACTGAAATAAGACTGATGCATTTGTTTAATTTGTGGCATTATTGCTTCTTTTTTCAAACAGTGTTACCTGAGTGACAAAGTACTGTCCCTGTAATCCTTTTCTGCATGGCTTTATCAGTCTCTCACATAATTGGGATGTAATTTTGGCCCACTCGTCTTTACAATATTGCTTCAGTTCATTGAGGTTTGGGAACTTTAATTCATACACAGCTGTCTTAACTGGAGGTCTGGACTTTGGCTGCTCCATTACAACACCTTGATTCTTTTCGTTTTCAGCCATTCAGCTGTACGTTTGCTGCTGTGATTGCATCACAGACCCAGATGTATGACCCGGATTTGGCCAAGCTTTAGCTGCCGGACAGATGGCCTCACATTTGATTCTGGAATATTTTGGTATACAGAGGATTTCATGGTCAACTCGATGACAGCAAGGTGCTGTTGCTGCAAAACAAGCTCAAATAATTAGCTCTCCACTACATTTAGTGGGAGGTGTTTTGTGCCGATGTGCTATTTTTAGACTTTGCCTTTGACTTAGACTCCCCCCCCCCCCCCCCCCCCCCCCCCCCCCCCCATGGGGATCCTTAGAGTTTCATTTTATCTAATGAGTAGACTTTATGTAGACAAACAGTTACTTTCAGGGTGCTGAGAACTTTTTCTCAGGGGCATTTTTTCACTTTCCCACTAGTTACTACAGACAATCAATAAGCATTCTCATGAGGGTCTAAAACAACACCAGCTAACTATCAGGCACTAAAACAGGGAAGGAATAGAACTGAATGTAAACCATAAGCAAGTAAATTAAGTGATAATGCCGTAGAGTATCTACAGACTGGTTTTCAGCAAAAATGTTAACTCAGAAATAAACATTGTAACCAACATAAGAAAACCTTCAACCTAAAAATCCCAAACCTGTTGTACGACCCATTTTAGCAGTGATACTAAAAAGTGGAACAAAGAAAAAAAGTGGTTCTTATTAAAGGTTGTCTGGTGTAAATATAGATATTTAGAGATTCACCTGAGAACGGTGTCATTGCTTCAGTACCAGAAGAATACATGAGCTCCAGAAAGAGGCAAGTGATCCATCACAGAACCCCTTTCAGCCCTTCAGTCGGCGTGCATTATTTAGGGGTTTCAGAGAGACCCTGGGGGAAATATGGTGCGAGAAACAGTGGGAGCAGGAAAAGGGGAAATGATAGGGTAAAGAATAATGCAGGAGGTGGAGATCTAATGTTGTATTTAAGGGCCTACGATAAAGGTAATTAGATGCTTGTAAATGGGGAAATCTATCTCCTCGTCTTACTTTGTTAACCTGTCTTGATGCTCTGGTGCGGATCACATTATCTGCCGTCCCGACAACACTTGAACCGTCATTAAATAAATATCAAGCTTGTTTTCACTTTACAAACGTAGCCAAAACACACGAGTTAAGGTGAATTCAGCTGCGCCACTTTAATGGCAGGTCATCTCTTCTGAGGTTTATAAGGAGAGACACTACTGAGCTTAACATGCTGACTTACTGAGCGCTATTTAACTGACTTCTTTTATATAACGCTTCAGCATTTGCTGCTCAGCTGCAACTGCTTTTGTCGCTTTTGTCGCGGTGGTCTCTGAATCAAAAAGTAGATTTGCGGATGTCGTTGTGCATTTGATTTGATTTAAGTCATTCTGCGCATCACAAATGTGCAGCTTGATAAACCTACAGAGACTGTGTGATGCTTTCATGTCATGGGTTTCTCTTCCTCAATAATATTCTACACTCTGTTTATCAAATATTAGAAATGATAAGACAACATCTACATACTTATACCCATATGTATGGTGCAGAGAGTGCAGTAGTTTATGGCTAAATTAAAGTAATTTCCTCAAAGTTTTACATATGCACGCCACGTCTTATGGCTTTTTTTTTTTTGCATGTAATCATTATTAGCTTCCATTTGAAACATTAACAATGGAGAACTTTCTGCAGATAATGAGATCTTAGCTTTGTCACGGCATATCAAAGTGTTTTAAAATGTATCATTAAAGTCATCTTTGAATTTAACAGACAGTGTGGGGGGAAAAAAGCCCGAGGTAAACCTTCAATGAAGACCATTTATCAGTGAGAGGTGTCAGTCTGGTACAGACTTGGTATTTTCATTTAACGTCTTACAGAGCGACACAATATGTACAATAAAGAGATGAGATGTTCTGTCATGACGAAGCACTTAATTGGCTTTTCATGTTGTCACAGACTTTTGTCTCATTTCCAGCTCTCTTGCTCACTCCCGTCCCACTCGCTCTTTGTGTTTCTCTTGGCTTTTGTTTGGACGATACGTTTCATATTGTCTCTGCTCATTGGGTAGCTACTTTGCGATCAGAGGAGGCGGAATGAGGTGTGTGTGGGTTGACTCGAGTAGTGTAGTGAGTATTGCTGAATGCCTGCAGCGCGGCGAGTGCAGACGATGCTCGTTTAGACCATCTATGAGCACGCCTTGAGAAGGGTGTGTGAGGGGAACGCGACTGCAAGTAAAGGTGGAAATAGGGGTGAGTGGGTGATGATTGGATATTGAAGAAATTGGTGAATATAAACACCTCATATATTGTGGCAGAACATCTCATCATGGATGAGCTAAGTGCACTGAGGACCACTGCTTGCTGAGGGCCATGATTGTGTCCATGACTACAATAACAGAGAGCAGAGCACAAACCTGAGAGTGCTTTATATTATTTGCTAACCAGTCATGTGCCCACAAATGTCAACCAGTGCCCTGTAGAGGTGTTTAACAATGACTGTATGTGCCAGGATCCAACTTTAGTGTTGGGTCACAGGCTGACTGGCTCTGAGTAACTTGAAGAAGCCATCAAATATTTAGCTGGCACCCTTTTCATGATCATGGGTATGTAAACAAACATATTATCTGTGTGATTGACACACGATCTGTTGGCCTGGAACCATAACGAAAACCTAGATCGGCCCTTTTAGTGCAAAAGCAAAAGAGGGTCACAGAGAAGGATTAACTCTCAAATTAATTTTCACAAGATTTGATCAGACCACTGGGAATGTCACGGGGACACTCGGAAGGGCACGTTTTTGTTAAGTGATCAAACTCCTGACTGAACATAATTAGTTCTGAGAGATAAATAAGAATATGAAAGACAAATCTGCTTCACTTCTGCACGTTGCTGCTGACGCTGTTTTTGTTAGGGCACCCTATCTGCCCAAAAATGTACGCTCATTTTGCATTCTTTGGCCCATTATGCCATTCTGCCACGCTCTATTCATGCTGCTTTACACAAAAGACCACTTACTGCAGCATAACACGTTGATAAAGTTCAATTAAAGTGATTGAACACAATAATTTTAATTGTGGGAAATGCATGAAGGTGGATGGAAAACTCATTAAAGGCGGTGGATGAATAATGGAGGAGGGTGTGTTGGTGTTGTGCTAGCTTAGTTTACATCTTTGCTGGATGGAGCACTGTTGTAGCTCCTCGGGAGGGGGTGGTGTTGCGTGGGTGTGTGTGTTTTGGATGTGGTGGTCAGACACAAAGCAATGGGGGCAAGAGAAGGAGGAGGAGGAAGAGGCTTGAGGGGCAGCGTGCCAGAGTGTCTCAGCACTGTGCGGCGAAAGTGAGGAGACGGTTTCATTGAAAGGCTCAGCCAGCACCAGCTTCATCAGGCAAAAATGGAAAAAGGTTTGCCAGCCAGACAGCTCGCTGCAGGGATGCAAGGCAACCATGACCACTGGGAGCCATGACAGGAAACTCAACCTCCTCAATGTAGCTGGTGGAAAAACAAATGAATGGGAAGTGCTAAGCGCAACATGATAGGCTGCTTGATTAGGACACGTTTAATGCACATTTCTTTTTATAACATGCTGTATTTTAATGCAGTCTTTCATGATTCGCGGAATTCATTTTTTATTCTGGCTCCTATTTTAAAACTGTCTGACTGTGAAATAATTGCCATCACCTGTTTGCACTCTTTACTGATAAGTGAGGCTTTAGGTGGTGCTTCACACCTTCTGCCAGACGAAATATATATAGGGGAGCTCACCGCACAGCTCAGTGAAAGTGACAAAAGAAGCTTGTAGGTTGGTGGCTGTAGGGCATGGGTTTCAGGTGATGGTGATGCGTGGTCAGTGTGGTAACCGGAGATGGAATCTCCTTCTGAAAAACAAGAGTCCACACGTTTGCGATCCAGATAGAGAATGAAAGGAGGAAGACACCAGTGGGGATGCAAAAGTTGTTACAGACATAAAACGTGGTGCATCAAAATTTACAGTAGTGCTTGCATGCATGCACTCCTAACTGCAGCCATGTTCAGTGCTACTGCTCCACCTAACCAGTCATACTTCCTCTTCCACGCTTACAAATGACTAATTTGTGGCCCAAAACACAGATTTAGTTTAGGGGAAAGGAATGAAATGTAGAAAATTTCCAGTATCAAGTATTAATTGGATTTACATTCTTAAAGATTACTAATAGCCTCATTAACAATACTTTTAACTGGATACAAGTGTGGAGGAAACATTAGTCATTTTGACAGAACTATGCTCTCTCCCAGCCTTTATTCATCTCATTGGTCCTTTTACATGTTAAATACAAAAAACGCTTTTTATTTTGTCAGTGTGTTGTTATGGTTGTGCATTCAGAATGAAATGGGATTCTCATTTGCTGTTCATAACCTGTGGATGAATCCATTTTAAACAAAAATAAGGGCAATGGGTGCAAACTCACAGAATGACGGCGGCAGATATGAGGTTCAGCTTGGTGTTTGTGTTGGTACAGCACCAGTGCCGGGGCAGCTGGTAACCTGGTCAGAAACAATGCACTCAGAGTGGCAGATGATTCACTCTGAGTGCGATTGTAAAGCAGACAAAGAGAGCGTGGTTGAGAAAACACTCACCATGAGTAGGAAGACTAACAATTCACAGCTATGCATTTGAAACAGAATCACATTCATGCTCGCTGCAACTATGCTGTTGTTTGTAGGTTAACATTGTGGACATGCAATAATGTATTTTGATGCTTCCAAGTTGAATATTTTATATATATGTTGCATATTATCAATATAGTGCTGTAAAATTACAGTATCACAAATAACAGGAAAAAAAACAATGTTTCATAGCCTCCATAGTACCTACAATTTGATGAGAAATAGGTCAGCGTTTCACAAGGTGCAGTGCAAAACTTATTATAGAGAGGAGATCAAATAGACTAAACTGAAACTAACTGGCCATTTTGTTAAATGCATAAAGTGAACTGCTCATTAACACAAATAGCAGCAACAGAATGAGTAAGAAAAGTAACTTAAGTAACTCTGAATGTGCCATGGTTGTTGGTGGCAGACGGGCTGGTCTGAGTATTTCAGAAACTGCTGATCTGCAGAGATTTTCCCACAGAAAATAAAATGAGAAAAGTTCTCTGGGTGAAAAAAGTCAGAGAATGGCAAGACTGTGTCGTTGTGGAAGGCAGTAACTTAAATAATAACTTGCTACAAATAAAGTATGCAGAAGAGCATCTCTGATTGTATGATACAGAAAAACCTTGAAGCACATGAGCTCGAGCAGCAGAAGACCACACCGGGGACCACTCCTGTTAGCTAAAAACAGGAAACTGAGGCTACAATACTGAGGAGAAAAGATGTCCGGTCTGATGAGTCTCAATTTCTGCTGAAACATTCAGATGGTTAGGTCAGAATTTGGCCGCTCTGAAGAGAAAAAAGGGGTTCGAATCTAGTAATGGAAAGATGTACCCAAGTGTCCAGTGGGTGTATACAATTCTTCAACTCACTTGTAATGCACTCTTACTTTTAAGCAATTAGATTTTTATGATAAGTCATGGAAATCTTCTGAAAGCCAGACCATAAAAATCAAAAGCCTTCCAGTATTGCTGCAGTAATTTGCATCGCTTCCAGGGTGTCCCATTCTAACCAATTACATTGCACCTCTGAGATTTCAAACCTGTACAGAGCACAAACATAATATTGTTTATCAAAGAGGTCTGAATTTCATGTGCAGGATAATTGCTTTTGAGAAGAGACGGCTCTTTGGTGACAACCACGATGTTGACGAGTCCACAGCCCGAAAGCAGGGTGTCAGGTGGGGAGCAGGAGAACGCTCCTAATTTTTTTCAGCATTCATCAGACTGTACACTGGGAAAAGATCCTGAAACTGTCAGCATGGAATGTTACTGAAACATCCTGGGAAGGTCTGAGGGGAAGGCTGAGAGGAAATGACTAGAAATGTGGTGTATACCGCTGCCATCTTATGCTGGGAGGAAGCAATGCACTGAAAACACAACCTTCACTCTACAGATCTACTTCTCTGCCATTTCACCTAGAAAGGTGCGTTTTGAAGAATCGCCACTGCCATACTAGAGGAGATCCAGTGCCCTATGCAGAGCTAAAAGTACAGGGAGTTATAATGGGACTTCCAGTGAGAGATCTAAAAATAGCAGCTGCACTGAAAATGGACCAGAGATGCATGAGAAAATTATCTTCAATGTGAGGTTAGAAAAAAATTAAAACCATGTAAGGTTTTCTGGAGCACTTCTCACAATTTCTTTTTATCAAATCTCATATATTCTACTGGTGGATTTTCATAAAAAACAAAGTTAAGGCAAAGTTTCAAACAATACGGTCAGTATATATAGTCCCCACCAACTAATAACAGTCTAAAGAGGAGGCAGTTTTTTTTCTACTTTTGGTTCTGTACGGCTACTATGGTCATCCATAGCCCCCATAGCTCAGAGCACACAAACCCCGCCCACCTGCTGCACAAAACTTCTGTTTACACGGGGCAGCCAATCAGACGAAAGATAACTTTTGTCTCTCGAGAGGAGCTAGCCTGTTTCAGACACAGGATGCGACACTATAAGATAAACAAGAATTATTTTGAGCTGTAAAATGTTTGAAGCTACTCTATGAGCGTCAAAGAATAAAATTATTGAGCTAGAAATCTGCAGTAATAGCTTGCCTTTAATCAAAAACAAGGTTACCCAAATATTTGCATACAATTAATAAGTATATGATTAATAAGTTTAAAGGTGCAGACACTTATATTTTGGGGTTATTTAATAGTACAACAATGTTGCGCTCATAAACATGCATTGTTAGTGTGTAATTACACTTTCAGCCAATTGATATATTCTCATGAACTCAGAATTAAAATGGAGACACATTTTATTTTTGCAGAGAGAGAAGAATTTTAAACGTGACACTGAAGTTAGCTGCTTTCTGCTCGACAGGTAATTCAACCAAACAGTCCAAATGTAATGTTTTTGATCTCTCTTGGCTGAATGAAGCACAGTCACGGATATAATGCTACAGCTAGTTCTACTAGTAGCCTTTGAAAGGTTTATTTTATTATGACAAAAATATTTTTTAAAGCTATCCTTGTCACTTGAAGGAACAAATTAGGTTAAACTGTCATTTTGACACATGGAGTCTGAAAAGAGCTCAGAAATCTGCAATCTACTGACATCTAGTGGTGAGATTTTTCACATTGTACCTTTAAACAAATGACAGGAAGGTCCACTAATAAATATTTGGTGCCATGTGATGCAGTCTTCGGACCACATTTATTCCAACCACAGGGATTTATTGTACCACATTATTAAGGCTTCCTGTCACTAACTTGTTGTCTTAAAGTTTGGTTTGTTTTGTGAGCACACAGCTGAGCTAGAATCTTAGTAGATAAAAAGGTAAAAGAACGTTTTTAATTTTTTTTTTTTTTTTAACTGTGACATTACGAGACTGGTACTATTTCTCAGAGGAAAGTTGTTGCGCTGGATGTTTGCCTGTGTGGGCAGGTCAGTGGTGATCCCTGCTGTCATTTCACATCACTCTTAAGGCTGCCTCTCAGCTGTTTGAAAAGACGCGTCCTCTGGAAGGTCACTGCAGTATTTAAGTGGCAATAAAAATATTGTTTAGCACAAAAAGATACAACCTCAAAAAAATCAAACAATGAAAGTGATTTGTGGGGATATTTGGATTCATTCTCATCCACGATTGTAGTGTTTTTGGCCAAAGCACCATCAAAATGTTGTTTCTTTCTAACAGGTTTTGTGAATTTATAACAGGCTGAATCATTAATCGTCTTTATTAATCCAAAAAAGCTGCCATTTATTCATATCAAACTAATCACACACTATTACTGTGTGTCCAGCCAGTCCAAACAGGTCATATGGACACAAGGCTGACCTAGATACTAAAAATACCATTGGCTGGAGTTAATTAGTGAAGTAATAAGATCAGATAGCTTGATTAGAAAGAAATGGACAGGAGCTGGAGCACAGGAAGACTAATCCTGCTTGGCAGCTGTGAGCTTAATCACAGATCTATACACAGCATCAATGAAGCTTTGATTCATTGACCAGAAAAAGTTGTGATCTGATAAACTACTACAACATGAAAACGGCATTTAAATATATGGACTAAAGCAACGAACAAGTTCAATGATTTCAAGTCAGATTTTAGATTTGCATTCAAGTGTCACTTCCTAATAACTTGCAGAGGGAACACATCATTACATCATTAGTATGAACTCAGCGCTACCCAGCTTCACATGCATTTTGATAATTTCTCTTTTACAAACCGCCCCTGGGCACTGGCTGGAGTAACCAACATTCATAAAAACGTAGCAGGTGTCCAAGAAGCAGATGGCAACTATTTGCGATTTTTAAGAAAAAGAAACAAGAACAAGGAAAACCTGCTAAGGCTTACCTGTGCTGTTAAACATTGGCTTGTATGCTTTAGTGTTTCTTGCGTAACACTTGAAGCTATAACTCGCTGATCTGTCTGTACACTTTTATTTATTAGAACCTTTAAATAAATACTTACTCCAGGTTGTAATTAAAACCTTTTGACAGAATAAGTGAGATCCTTAGAGCGCTTGACCCAGCTTCAGTTATGGCTAAAGAAGAAGAACGCCACTGACCCTGAAACATACTCAAAGTCCTGTCGTACTTGGGGACTCGCACTTATTTGACAGCGCGGTGGTTACTTTGCTGGACAGCCGCACACTCAGCAGTGCTGAGGTTTATAGAAGCACTTCGTCATTCCTCAGGGAGGATACAGGCACAAACACAAAGTGACACCCCATTTTGGATTTCAAAAAAAAGAAAAGAAGAGAGAGCGAGAGAGAAAAGCAGGAAGAAATTACATCTGCCTGAGTCAGTAAAGCGGAATGATTCAACAGCCCAGCAGACGCACAGCTCGGTGATACTCGATTGCTGCTAAATGAATCCAAAAAACTCCTCAAAGACTTCATTCATCCAGCGCCAGCTGACGGTGACAAACTGTTCAGTCCATTTTCACAGGTTTTCAGTTTCCATCACTGAGATGCAGATGAAGAAACACAGACAAACCAGACAGTATTACAAATAGCATTTAGTGTTTACTACTCCAAACATTAATAACATGCCGATCAGCTTTAAATATGAATAAAGTAAATTACATGTAGTGGCGCTCTAATCTCAGGGACAGGTCCTCCTGTTTTGTCAATATGCTCTTATCCAGCCAGTGTTGGTTTCATTAGGAGAAAAGCACTGCATCACTAACCTAAACTGACTGCTAGCTCGATTAATATTACATATACTGAAGTTTTCTTTAGGTCAGGTCCAGACTGACTGATAATGTGTCACTGAAGTCGCCAGTGAGGCCACATTTTATTAAAACAGATGGTTAAAAAGTCTTAAACAATTTGCAGATCAGAGTTCACCAACAATGCATCTATCACCTGACAACAGTAAGCTAACGTATGCATTTTAATGTTCTAGCAACTTTCATATTTACCTTCTCTGTGTGAATACATTTAGAAAAGGTCATATACCCTCCTAGGACCTGGCGTCCACATATGTGGACATCACATTTTGGATTATTTAGACCAAAATACTCAATTCTGCTCTACAAGGGCCTGATATCCACTTACGAGGACATTATACTGCTGCTGTTCTATCAAAAATGTAAGCTAATATCTTCATATGTGGCTCTTATTTTTCATAAAAACAAAAATAAGGTAAAAAAAAAAAAATCTGGTAATTCTTTGTTTTTACATTCATCGAGCCCCAATATGCCCAAATATCAAAGAGAAATTAAAAATGCATGCCGTGGAAGAGTTCGGGTCTTAGGAGGATACAGCACCACAAGCATAAAGTCACAAATATGAAGCCAGAGTGATGAAAAAAAGGAGAAAAAACACAGTGTAAAACGATTGAGTCTGTAATGACACTGCACACATTTGCACTTTTCAAATCAGTCAAGACAGAAATCATTTACAATACGCATATGAAGATGTGACGGGACAGAACACATGCTTTCACTGTGGGAACTGATAAAAACTTTATAACGCTGAAATGAAAAGACCACAAAAGTCTGGATAATTATACGCTCTCTTAAAGGTTACAAGGTGAAAAAGCGAGAAAATGTACAGCATCTTATTAGACTTCCCATCTCCCTGTGGACAGGCCGCTCTCTATTGTAGCCAAATGTGCCAGTGATGAAGTAATAATTGCTCTTGCCAGAGTGCCACGGTTCACATCGTGTGTGTTCCTGTGTGCATGTGTGTGTGATTAGTGCCGACGTTCCTCTCCTGCAGATCGTCTTAGCACAGCTCCAATTACACCGCAGTCGATTAGATTTTCCCTGAAGCAAAGGCTGTGGGGAATACAGAAGACCCAGAGAAACAAAAAAAATTGTGTCTGAATATCATAACAGCAAATAGCTTTACTGTGTTAAAAGGTCTCTGTTCAAATCCTCAGACAGGTGCCAGCCACAACACGCTGTTTATAACTGACATTCAGACTTTGTTACATTAATGTACTGCACTATAATGCAAAACTCATCTAAAGTAGAAAAATACTCCTGCCAGCCACTTTATTAACTACACATCAACAAGGCAAATCTCTAATCAATCACATGGCAACATCTCAGTATATTTAGGCATGCAGACATGGTCAACACAACCTGGTCAAGTTAAAAGTTGGAAGGTGATTTAACTGACTTTGAATGTGCCGTCATGGATGTTGATGATGTGCCAGAGTCAAAGTCTTTCTGAAACTGCTGATGTACTGGGATTTTCCACACAACCATCTGTAGGATTTACAAAGAATGATCCAGAAAAGAGAAAATATCCAGCAAGCAGCAGTTTTCTTGGAGAAAACGGTCAGAGGTCAGAGGAGAATGGTCAGAATGCTCCAAGTTGGTAAGAAAGAAACAGTAACAGAAGAGCTGCAGAAGAGCATCTTTGAACATGCAACACATTCAACCTTGAAGCATATTGGCTACAGCAGCATAAAATGGTAAATGGCCTGTGTTTGTATAGGACTTTTACTAGTCCCGCCTAGGGACCCCAAAGCGCTTTACACACCCAGTCATCCACCCATTCACACACACATTCACACACTGGTGGAGGCAAGCTACAGTTGTAGCCACAGCTGCCCTGGGGCAGACTGACAGAAGCGAGGCTGCCATATCGCGCCCCTTCTGGCCAACACCAGTAGGCGGTAGGTGAAGTGTCTTGCCCAAGGACACAACGACCGAGACTGTCCGAGCCGGGGCTCAAACCGGCAACCTTCCGGTTACAAGGCGAACTCCCAACTCTTGAGCCGCGATCGCTCCATAAAACCATACCCAATGCCTCCCCTCTCAGCTAAGAACAGGAAATTGTATCAATATTTCACACAGGCTTACTAAATCTGGACAATGCTGTCTGACTTGACAAGTCTTGATTTCTCCTACAACATTTGGACAGTAGGGTCAGAATTAATGTAAACACATGTAATTATCCTGCCTTGAATCAACATCCAGGCTAATGGTGTAAGGCAGGGGTCGGCAACCCTAGGCCCGCGTACCACCCAGGGTTAACTGATGGCACGACCATAGCTGGACTGGCCATCGGGCATACCGAGCATTTGCTCAGTGGGCGGATGGTGATTTTCCGTTTTTATGGGCCGATGATTTATTTATTTGTTTTGTAATGGTATAAATAATGAAAGGTGGTGGATTGGCCAGATGCTGGCCGGTGTGTAAAAATAGCTCAGTTGTTTGGTGGTGGCTATAGATTCAGTGACATTAGCAAGTGGTGGAGGCCAGTAGGTGGATGAGGGAAAGGGGAGGCAGGAGGAGCATAGATAATAGTAGTTATTCAGTAATAGTAGTAAATCACACAGCAATAGTACATTCATGTAGTTGTAAAAAGCATGAGAATATATCGAGTAATCCAAAGTATTCAGAATACGTACTCACATTAAGTAACTTAAGGGAATACGTTAAAAACTACATTTTGGGCACGATGTATTCTGTAATCTGTAGTGGAATACATTTTAAAAGTAACCTTCCCAACACTGGGGATGCTATCATCTCAATATGGACCAAAATCGCTGAAGAATTTGGCCTTAATTCTTGCATGCCATGAAGAATTAAAAAAGATTTCAAACTGGAAATTCACAAATTAATGAAAGATTTTACAGATTTTTTTTTATATACATTCAATGAAAATATCTGAGGATCACTCAGATTTCTTTTAAGTGAAAACACCCCAACGTTACAGTCACACACCACTTCATCCACACAAACTGTGACACTTAAGGTAAGCGCTTCAGAATGAAGAGCAGTTTGCACCACCCATGAACAGGGAAATCCACCAGAAAAAGAAAACCTCAAGACACCATGATGCAAAGCAAGGCATTTTGTGTTTGGAAAACGGGTGTTACTCTCAGCTCTTAACAACTGCAAAATTTCTCACTTTGGAACATTTAATTGCTCTCTCTGCCTGCAGTACACATGCTGACTGCAGCTGAATGAGGCGAGTTCACACCCAGTCACTGGGTGAAAGTGGGTCATAAACGCTAGGGCCTTATACACTTTGTCAAAACATGCATGGCACTGTAATCTACTGCTCCATGCCCACTGTGAAGATGATGTAAAAAACAAGTTGATCAATAAGACGTAAATGACTTCTCCAGTGGAGAGAGCAGTCCAAGGGTGACTGTTGGGAAAAGGTTGCATGTCCTGGGATTGTCACCTCTCTGCTGGTGCTCTGCCTCGGAGACTCACTGTAGAGGCCCTGATAATAAGCTAGACTGACAGCAACGTACACTGTTGCTTCTCCTTTGCACCCCTCCTGCCTCTGTTACTTCAAAAAGTGCCTCGCCGTTAGCTCTAAGAGTCTGGAGAAATGTCTTGTTGTAAAAGACAATGGCCTCGAGTTTTTCTTTACACTTTCATTTTGGTGTCAGAAAGGGTCAGCGGTTCATCTGAATATCAAATCAGCTGAGATCAAATGGAAGTGAGAGTACTGTTATAGTTGGAGAAAAGGGGAGGCAGCTATAACAGTTTCTTTCTGCATTTATTGATCTCTGGATCTCTTCCACAGTCTATCTTTAGTCCTTTCTTTCTCCCCTAAAACCCAACAGCAGATGGCTGCCCCTTCATGAGCTTGGTTCTGCTGGAGGTTTCTTCCTGTTAAAAGGGAGTTTTTCCTTCACACTGTTGCCAAGTGCTTGATTGTTGGGTTTTCTCTGTATTATTGAGGGGGTTTTACCTTATAATATAAAGTGCCTGGAGGCGACAGTTGTTGCATTTTGGTACACTTTTGGTTTCACTTTCAAATGCCACAACACATGAACAAAATCAGTTATCAGTCCATAAAATAATCAGGTCTGCTCATACAGAAACACTTTGCTATGGGGTTGTTGGGGGTTAAGGGGTGGATATGAAATGCAGACTGGTGAAACACAATCCGAGCGGATAGAGTGGTCCTGGGTGATGAGGCAGCTGAGGTGATGATGCTCAGAGGACAGTGAGAGGCCAGTGATCAGGGTGCCACCACACCCTTTTCCTCACCAACCAATTAAAGTAATTAGAGGACTGTTTCCAGTTACTGAAAGGTTAAATGGTCAATTTTCCAGCTGCCATCACAGTTATTTCTGTATGAGCACAGAGCACCAATATGCAAAAACGTAAACGCTCATACAAAATTTAATATGGAGAAATGACATTAACAAAATAAATAAATATTAAAAGAATAAATAGACATTTTGTGGAAACCAAATGGGGAAATGACATATTAAAAACACATAATTAATAGCATCGTGTTTGTTTTTTATTTCTGATTTGTATTGTTTTGTTTATCCTATGTCCATGTTGCATTGTTCTTCCATTTGACAATCCTATCCTAATAATAATCTATTTTTGTCTTTTGGGTATTTTTAAAGAAAATATTTCATCTAAAGCTCAGTCGCTATGAAATAGACCAGGATATTACTTAAATAGGTTATTATTGATTTAATGTGTCATTCTTTACACGAACCAATAATTTCAGGAAGCACAGGCAAGACGAGTGAGCTCCATCTGTCATGCCTTAATTGCCTAGACACTGAGGTCACTGTACAGAGCCACTTGAGGTATTTTGTGTGCCCAAAAATAAGAGAAGTCCATAAAAATGAAAGCATGAAGCATCATCACTTGTGATCTTCCTGTCCTCTACTTCTGTTGCCTGGTAAAGATGTGATGCAACACAGTGAATAACACTGCAGGTGTAGGACACTTGTGCTGCAGCCAGAGTGAGCGCACTAACACAAAATTACATTTATTTGTAGGAGGCAGTGTTTGGGCAAAACAATCTCTGTGAGCCTGAATTATTGTCAGGAATAAGGCAGCCTGATCAGTGATTTCGACACTGAACAAGGATAAAGATTATTACATTAACTGGGACTGAATTCTGAAACACACATCTTGTGAAAACAAGTGTAAAGATCAGCGTGACACTTTTGTATCAGGCCAATAGGTCATAGAAACAGCTTTTACTGAATTATAGCAAAGTGTTAACTTTGGTGAAATGTTTAGTAGGAATGAGATGGGGTTACAGGTGTGACAAACCTCAGGGGGTACTCTCAGTCCTAATCTTACTGACATATGTGTTGTCAGGTTAATAAGAAGCTCTCCCCATCAGTGTAATAGAGAAGAGTGCTGAGTGGCAGTTTGCACCTTTTCTTTCACAGTGCTGTGGGTCTGAACCTCATGGTGACAGGAGGGCTCACTCAGGAGGCGTACTGCTGTAATGAGAGCATCCCCTCCCAGTGTCTCCTGAATTGGATAATATTATGAGTGGGCAGCTTTAGGTTTTTAAAGTCACGAGATTAGACGCACTAAAACTGCAAGTGATCTAAAGAAAGCCCAAAAGGTACAACTTTACACCTAAATCCATTTGAGGAATTGTTTATGGCTGTGTGAAATGCCATCCTCCAGGGCTAAATAATGACGCTGTCGTTTAGATTGTATTAGGGCTAAAAATTGGGCTCGATTACACCGCTTTGAGTGAAAAATGGATGCTGACACAAATGACTGCAGTTGGTAGATGTCTGCGAGCTTTCACGTTTGTTTAATCAAGCCACTGAACTCAAACCCTCAACTGTGATTGTGGTGTTTTTATATTTTGGAGCATTTTAATAAGATTACATCACAAATAACATGACCCTCTGTGCAGTTATGCATTGTACTAACAACCTGTCCAAGAGGTCTGTGCTCAGGTTTTGGTCATTAAAATTCTTGTAGCAATTTTTTTTTCACACCAAACGTGTTGCGAAAAAACATCATGAAATCCTGAATTTTCTGCATCCAAACTTATCAGGTAACGCTAAATTATTGCGTTTTCACAGACAATTCGCCCTTTAAAAACACACTGTCAAAAAAGATGAAGTCAATATTCAGCCATGATGAGCTGGTCCTGACTGTTAAGAAGAAAAGTAAGAAACTGAGATTCTGGGTCCATCCAGCAGCATGGAACATTTCATGGTTTGATCCAGGAGTTGAAGCTGTATCACGGCCACTTTCGTACATATTTCAAATTGTCAGTGGGACAGTTTGAGCTCTTGTTAGGAGAGTTGGGACCACATCTGAGCAGACAGAAAAATAATTTCAGATTGAGACTACTCAAATTGAGCAGTGCCTGAGGTAAAAGAGTAATATCTTACTATTTTCATATCATTGTGCATTCAGTCCCAGCGGGCGATTTGAGTCACTAGTGCACTTGTTGCCAAATGCAGTGATTTAATTGAACTAATTATATTTTTCTGTTGTGCAAAGGTCTTAAGTAGCAACTATTTAATAGCTCAATTACACTACTGTAAATAAACGGTGGCTGTTGCAGATCAACTGCAAGTAGCAACACAATAATCTCTGGACCACCACTTTTGATTGCAAGTTAACTTTACAGGTCAGTCCGGCTGGGTCAGTCTGCACTGGTGACTGGTTGTTGTATCCTGGTAATACTCCTTTTTAAAACCAAGGCTGTCAAGCAACAATGTAATTTTGCAGTTAAATCACTACTTTGCAGCAACTTTGTCATTATTGTGGAGAAATGTTTTGAATTTCTTTTTCAGATCTATGAGATTCTGGCAGGACTCTGAAACTGACTGGTTAATACAAATTTCTGTTTATGTAGGTGGCAAAAGATTTAGAACAGATTCACGATTTTTGACGATTTATTCCAGTCAATGGCCGTATAGATCGCAGATTGAAGGTAATTGCCAACTTAAACACATTCAAACACAAACTGATACCACAATGATAGCATTGACTCCATTTAATTGCCATCTTGATGCATTCAAGCCACTATGAAGGGCGTAGGGCGACCGTGGCTCAGGGGGTTGGGAATCGCATCTGTAACCGGAAGGTCGCCGGTTTGATCCCTGGGCTCTCTGTCCTGGTCGTTGTGTCCTTGGGCAAGACACTTTACCCTACTTGCCTACTGGTGTTGGCCAGAGGGGCCGATGGTGCAATATGGCAGCCTCGCTTCTGTCAGTCTGCCCCAGGGCAGCTGTGGCTACAACTGTAGCTGCCTCCACCAGTGTATGAATGTGAGAGTGAATGAATAGTGGTATTGTAAAGCGCTTTGGGTGCCTAGAAAAGCGCTATATCAATCCAATCCATTATTATGAAGATGGCAACTGGCTCCACAGATCTGGGCCTCGTTTTTGAAAGAACCATTTCAAAGATAGTAACTTGCACTTGCACATGGTTGCAATATATGTGTATATATGTGTATGTGTATTATTCAGCTCCAAATATTATTCAGCATGCTGTGATTTGCTGAACAACATTAATAATATTTCAAAATGCCAGTTTTGTTTTGTTTTGATTTTTTTGCTTAAGTGCCACATTGAATACTGAGTCATAAAAATGACATATACTCAACACAGGAACAAAAGTTCCTAAACAGTGAGAATGTTTTCTTATGGGATCAATATTTCATGAGCATAAACCTAGTCTCTAGTAATGTGTGTGTTTGTAGTTCAAAACGAGTGATTGATATGAATCAGTGTACCTGATAAATCTGTATCTCAACATTACGTGATTCCCATAACTAAAATGAGGGCTGGCTTTCACACAGCCTCGGTCTATTTCTCACTTCGATCCACACGCCCACAGTGAGAGCTGTTAAAGAGGGATAGCAACTAAAAAAGACTAATCTCTCACCAAAGCCAAAGTGAATCCCTGTGTCTTATCCCAGGTCAGTGATACGCAAATACACATTCTTATTAGTTACGTACGCTACTCTACCAGATTGTCGCTAAAGATTTAAAAGTGGTGGTGAACTTCATTCACTTCAACAATAGCAATAGCAAAAAAAAAAAAAAAGAAAATTGCTGAATATCATTCCCTTCCCTTGCCAACCCTTTAAATCCAGCCTCTCTCGAGGGAACAAAGGGAGAAATGTTTGGCCTTTGGAGCCAGTGAGCGGGGCCATTGAGCGCCTTGCTGGAGGATCGGATGCAGTGAATTAGCGTAAAGCCTCAGTGGAGAATAAAGCTGACGCAACGACACTGCCGTGGCCTAGCGATCAGCTACTGCCATGCAACGCTGAACCTAACCTGAAAAGCTCCAAAGTTGAGAACAATTGGTATTACCACACCAACCCCAAGGGATATATGGGTGTGAATATTGTTGAACTGTACTCCTGTCCTTATCTACTCTAAAACGGACAATTAGAAAGAGCAAACATTGATTTGCAAAAACAATCTGAATTCACAGAGCTGAGATAATTAAATAGTTGGTGAAAAAGTGAAAGGTGTTAATCTGTTGACTTTTCAATTAACTGAAAAGACATCTTTTGCTTCTCCACACCTGTGCAAAAAACAGCTGACTGAAACACAGCTCTATTGCTATGAGGCAGGCTTGCTAACCACTTTACCAACATGCTGCCCTGGCATGTGGGAACAATAAGCAATGCTAGCATTTAGGATTATTGTTAAATTAATCTTTACTTCAGGAGCTTAGGCTCCAGAGTCACCTGAATTGGGTAAAAGATGAATGGAGGAAACTTTGCTATCACATAATCCTGACTGCCAAACAATTTGGGAAAATAAAAGAAACAAAAGTAAAATTCAATGATCTGCAATGATCTCATATCAAATGTTCAAACTCAGAAACATTCATTATTTCATTAAAATATTGGCTCATTTTGAATTTGATCACAGCAACTCGTCTCAGCAAAGTTGGGTGGAAAAGAGGCTGGGAAGAAAGCGGCAATAAAAAGAAGGAACATTTTTCAACTAATTCATTTAATTGGCAACAGGTCAGTAACAGAGTGGCTATAAAAATGTTTTGGTGACGGGTAGAGTTTCTCCGAAGCAAAGATGGAAAGAGGTTCACAAGAACTGCATCTATTAATTGTGAACCAACTCAGAATAATGTTCCTCAACATAAAATTGCAAAGACTTTGAATACCTCATCATCTACGGTACATAATATCATCAGAAGATTCAGAGAATCCGGAGAAATTTCTGTGAGGGACTACACTAAAAACAGACATGAAAATCACCCCACGTTGTCAGGAAAACATCCGGAAATTACTATTTTTTTTACCGTACCAGTTCACCATGCCATCCACAAATGCAGGTTAAAAATTTGTCGCACAAACAGGAAGCCAGATGTTAAGATTATTTGGAAAACATGGACACTGCATCTCCGGGACTAAAGAGGAAAGGATCATCTGTTTCCTTTAGAGTTCAAACCTCTAGGGCAGAGGATAGCTCAGTAGGTAGAGTGGTGGCCCCATGATCGGAAGGTCGGGGGTTCGATTCCCCTGAACAGCTACCCTGAGGTACCCCTGAGCAAGGTACCGTCCCTACACGCTGCTCCCCGGGCGCCCAATGGCTGCCCACTGCTTCACTGAGTGAATGGGTTAAATGCAGAGAGGGATTTTCCCCACGGGGACCAATAAAGTACACTTTCTTTCTTTCTCTGTGGCTGTGTTAGTGACTATGAAATTAACAGCTCTGTCATCTATCAGAACACGAACAGGTAATTGACTGCATTCACCATTTTGAGTCTGTTTGGTGTATTTAAGGACACCATGACTTCCTAATAAATAAACTATGATGGCAGAAAGTCATCCAAGTCTGAAATTCTTGGTGTCTGCACACCAGTATCAGTCAAAATCCCCAAGGTGCAGCTGGACAAACAACATACCCCCCAAAAAAGCCTCTCTAAGTTAATGTTTTTAAAAATTAGCATAGCATAGTACATGGTCCTGGCACATCCTCTTCACTCTCAACTCTAACGTGTAAAGCTGAGCTTATGAATGGTATCTTGCAGTATTCTCCAAAAAGGCCCCGAGCTAGAGGGGCAAATGGCATCTCACCATATGCCTGCAAAAATCTACCATATGCCCCACTGGTTAATTCATTTTTCCAAGGCCACAGGCCTCTATTGCATCACCTCAACATACCAGTCAAACAACACACTTGTATATTTGTTCAACCTCCTGTTCCGCATGACATTTAAGTTGTCCAATTATATCTATAACTTCCAAAAGCTCTTTGTTATTTAGCATTAATCTACTGTCTGGTATGTCTATTCTGATGACATTACAGATGAGTGTGTAGGTGTGAAAGCACATAAGTGCTTAAGGAGCATGGTCCTCCTGAGTGTATGTTGATGGAATGAGGGAGAAAGTAAAGTAGACAGTATGAGCGAGAAGGCAAAGACAAAGTCTGCGATGCTTAGTGATGAGCATCTATGACGCTGGTAGGTCAGCTGCTGGTAAATTTAGGGTAAAATTAGAGCCTCACTGGGCTCCGCTGTGTAGCATCGACAGATGGAGGGTGGGCTCCCAAGGAGCTAGACCTGCTACAAATAGCGGCATGTGCACACAGTCTCTATATGCATGTAAATGCATAAATGCAACCATTAAAGAAGCTGCACACGCAGAACAAGACAGCGGTATAAAGATCTTACCTTCATTCTCCTCTGTCTCCATGGACTACATGATAGTATGAGATCTGGTTTTTGGTCTAGTATCACTTGGTTTCATTCAGTTCTGAAACCATGTCTAATTCTTTGGACCAACTCTTAACTGTCCAGTCACATCGCTGCTCCAAAAACAAGATTGGAGAAGCAAAAAATAAAAAATTGTGTGAACATTCACATTTATCTGCTGACTACTTGTTCTTAATATTAGCTAACCCACAAGAAAATGCAAGGGATTATTTGATTTTACTGTGAAGAAAGCATCTCTAATATATAAACATCACAAAGACAGAACCAAGAGCCCCTGAAGACATAATCAGTTCTGCAAAAGAGAGAGGCTGAACTTGTGTCATGTCCACATGTGTCGTAATGAATTTTGCCATCTCTTATCCAACATTACATCATTAAGTGGGAACACTGCTTTAGCTGCACTAAAGCTAAGGGTGGCTTACATAAAAAACAGTCATTAAGTGTTTTATGTGGATAAATTAAGAGTACCCGAATGGCCTTAATCCTGAAACGAATGAACAAGGAAAAATCTTGCTCTGCACTTATCTAGTTTAACGGGAATCGCATTTTTCCACAAATCAACAAACATTCCCAGCTGTCGTTGTAGATGCTTATTTACCCGAGATGCCAGGTGTTGAATGTGTCACAGCTAAAAATGCTGAATTAGTCTATTTCTTGTTATCGGTGAAGGGAAAGGGGACAACTTAGATTTGATAAAAATCATGTTTTGTGTTCAAAATTTTCAGAATCAAAATTTTCACATCTCCTTCCTCATTGCAAAATCCAGAATCTATGGCAGTGCATTCAATAAGCTGACAGCATGCTGGACACAAGATTTCTCAAAATGTCAATAGAAGATCTTTTACATTGTTCTACAGTACAATTCATTTTCAGCCATGTGATGTGACAAGTCCAATCCTTGAGCCCCCCCTCAAAAAAATCCCAAAACACTACAACATGTAAAAATGTAACTGCAGTGTAAGTCTGTCAATGCTATATCAGTGTCAAATCACTATGTTCATTATGTTCTTGTGGAGAATTCTTGCCTTTACATAACTGCAAGGATGAAATGGTAAAAAACGAAAGTATGTACAGTATTGTGCAAAAATCTTGAACCACCCCTTATTTCTTTATATTTTGTAAATATAAATGTAAATACAGTATAAAATACAGAATTTGTCCAGTTCAATTCAGTATTTGTTCTGACCACCTTTATTCTTCAACACAACCTGAACTCTGGCACTCAATACTCTTCTTTGGATGTTGGCAGCCTCTGTTCTCTGTTAAGTTAAGATGATCCCACTCTGCTTCAATAATGTTGAGGTCCAGGCTCTGAGGAGACCAATCCATGACTGATAGTGTACCAGTGCAAGTTATTAAATTCAGGTATGGCTGGTATTTGGTATGGCTTTTATTGCATTTTTAATGTGTTTGTAAGGATTAGGATCATTGTTGTGCTGAAAAAAATCCTTGTAAATCAGGTGTTGGCACTGCATAGTGGACCAAACTTTGATAATACTTTTCTGCATTCATTATTTTTGTCAAGCTCCGACAGAACTGTACAGAAATACAGCCCCAAACCATGACAGAGCCTCCACTGTGTTTTACACAGTTTATGATGTAGGCACTCATTAGTCTACTTTTATTCTACATTACCCGACCTTCTCTGGATACACCAAAATTTTTAAAAACTGGATTCATCACTTCATCAGACCTGTTGCCACTTTCAGTCCAGTTCTTGTGTAATGTGGCATACCTCAGCCTTTTCTCCTTGTTTCCCTTCCCTAAGAATGGGACGTCTTGACATGGGAAGCCCCGCCCTTCCACTGAGACCATTTCTGATGAGGCTTCAGTGAACAGCAGAAAGATCAACTGGAGACTTAGGTACATCTTTCAGGTTCTGTGTCAGGTCTTTGTTGGGAAGTTTTTCTGTTTCTTACTGACATAACTTTCTGAGAGAGTTCATCTGCTGTAGATAGTTTTTCCAATTTAAATATTTTATGCTTGTTAAATTATGTTAGTAACAAAGTGTCTAAAATGTTTAAAACTGATTATTTTCTAAGTTGTCTAATACGCATAGACACAACACTGTTTAATCCCTTGAGTTAGGTACCTTTCTATGCTTGAATGATTCATAGGTCAGTGTTAAGTGGCTTAACAAATGAAAAGCGTTCCTCTGAAAATGATCAGCTACAAGGCCTGGGCTGAAAGTGAGTAATAAACAGCCAAAGAAAAACATTCAAAGGCCTTCAAAAGACAACTATTACTGAAGACCACTTTTAAAAAATGCCATAAAGGCTTAGCTCCCTGGAACCAAAATAGGGAGGATTTATAATTCAAATGTGATTGGATTAAAAATGTGGGAGCTAATTAGCTATGGCTACCTACTATCTTATGATCTTGTCATTAATATAATCAAACTCACTTCCAGTGACCCACCCTGGATAATCTTGGTTGCTATAAATATGGGACTACTGTGCTTGTATGATTTTAAATGTGTTGCGGTGCTATATTTCCATCTGATTGAGTCTCTTACTAAAGTTGACATACTAAAGTCTCTTCTGTTAGGAAGGAAATAGTGTAGAAAAGCACATGTACTTCAAAACGATATTAAGAGTGTTTGAGTAAACATACTCGCACCAATGCGAAAGGAGTTGAGAGCTTTCGATCACCACAGGGATGGTGTGTCACTTGGGCTAAAGCTGAGGTCAGGGTCAGCCAAGGGAGGGGTGGCTGTGGGGACACTGGATCCTGAGCTGATTAATTTCTCACCCCCAGGGTATCAGTGGAAAATCAGACAGGTGCTTTTCTTAGGTGAGGACACAGGGAACCATAGACACCCGACTTTCACCCCCAGCACTGCACATTAGATAATGAAAGTCTCGTGAAAAGCAAGCAGACAAGTTCCAGGGCTGTACACGAAGACTTTCAGCCAATCAAAGCATTTTTCTACAAGTAATTTATCAGGAGAATGACTCTGCTGTCAGCTATTAATGATAGCATTTCTAATTTTTAATGCAACATTTCAAACAGCTCAACAAACATCTAGCTAAAAGTAAAACTGTTCACAGGGAATTTGGTTCATATTATCATACTATAAGATGCAGTTTTGTAGAACAACTTCTTTTAAAAAAAGTTATCTACAGGGATACTTTTTACTTTTATATTTTAAATACTTTTCAGAATTTGTCCTTTTTCATTTCTATTTGAGCAACAAGGTTAAATCTGTACTTCAACTTTTAAAAGGATTTGTAACACAAAAATCTGTGTTTCTATCAAACTGACTAATCTTGCTTGAGGTCTTTTTGTTGCAGTTACCCATGGGACATTTAAAGACAAAGAGTTATGATTTTTAATAATCTTAACTAAAAGTATTAGGTGCTAATCAGCTGTTAATGGGTTACTTTATTCATACTTTCCTCAATCATATATCTAAATATGCTTACATGTCACAAAAAAATTGTTATTATAAAGTCACAGATTTAAATGAAAGTGAAATAGACTTCTGTAGAAGAAAAACAGAAGAAAATTGTTCAGTGATGAACGATGGCAGGACTCTTTCACCTCCAGCCAAATAAACGCTGAAGAATATTGAAGAGGCAGCCATATCTTTATCGACATCTGCCATAAAGAAAAGAATTTATATGAGAACATAGAGAAGGTTAAAGACTAGGTGAAAAACTACTCATAACAGCAAAAGGAAGAAGGACAGATTAACAGAGCAGTTCTGAAATGTCATTCTTTTAACACATGAAAATAAGATCATAGCTGTACCAAAATAACAGGTAGGAACAAGCATGGGGAATTCTTGAAATGGTTCATGATGAAATATTAATTAAAGGTGAAAGTTTTCACTTCAATCCCATACTGATTGTTTGATTTACAATCAACTGTGGTGGTGTACAGAGGCAGAACTACAGGAGATGTTTCTTTGTCCAAAACATTATGGAGAATGCTCCAAACCCATGGCATCCAAACACGATTAATGTTTAAATGATGAGGATGATTTGTTGTTTTGTTGTGTTTTTTCAAATTCAAAGAATCCAAATGAAAAGAGGGTCAAACCAAAAAACTCCCAAATGAAACAGGATTATTATTTTTTTGTTTTCTTTTTACATAGCTTTAACAGAAAGCTAAGCCAAGAAAATCTAGATAAACAAAACAAAAGAAGCCACACATTCTGAAACCTAGAGGGGTAAACAAAGGAGCCAAAAAAACAGCAACCACTCAGTGTAACACACTTCCTCACTAGCATGAGAACTTTACAGCACTGCCAGAGCCAGCCCACTGAGGCTGCACACCTTTCTCCACAGCCTTTCTACTGCAGTGTTGATTGCTGAGTGGAGCCAGCTGTACACTGTCTCCATAGGGGAAAGGGGCGGGACCCAAGTCATCGGAGAGAGTAACGCTACACATGCATATACACACACCACTACTGCGCACAACACCCTGCATAACAATATGTGTAAGTTCTCAACATTCAGTGTATTTCTTTTTACTCAACTCCTTGAAATAAAGCTGAAAATCTCTAATAACATCTTGATGGTTTCTTTTTAAATCAGTTGTAGTGTTCATGTGAAGTGGAAATAAATTCTACAGCTTCAGTGAGTGTACAAACATTTCCAGTCCTAACTGCACAATTTTAATAAACGCATCCTAGACATTCAGAACTGTTGCCTGTTGTTCTTTTGTTACCTAATTACTAAGTCGAAGCAGCAGATACAGTGTATAAGTGGAGGTCAATTCTTAGCGTAGGATAAGAGGCACATTATTGAAGGTGTACTTCAGATTAAATCTCCATCATTGTTCATTTCCTGAGCTTGATGTAACACCTGCCACATGGCATGGAGAGAGAAATGTTAAGTGCAGATGAAGAAATCATTATGTAAAAGCATTAATAGTGTGTGTCCTCACATTAAATCATAGCCCTTGTGACAGTGGAGGTACTGTGGAAGACACTATTGTTGAGTTTTTGTGTCTTGGACATATGTGTGCCATAAGAGAAAAACTTTGCTTAATAGAAACGACAGGAATTTCTAACAAGATTGAATGTAACAGTGGAGATTTTAATGTATGTCATGTTTTACTTTAATTTTTGATGCTCAACTAATCTTTATATCTCAGGCTCTATATGCTCCAAATACTCACTTTTATATAGTTCCTTCTACTCTATGACATCAGTGAGGCAGGATATTCTTAATGTGGGCGTCTTAGGCACAGAGCTCTGACTTTGAGCATGTGCAGCAGCCCCACCTACCTGCTGTTTAACCCTTCTGATTATGAGATACAGCCAATCAGAAGGTCGCCTTACAGGGAAAAGAGGTAAAACAACTTGATTTAGCAGGAGGATGATTTCACCAAAGCTCAGTGTAAGGTATTGTTGGGATTCAGAGATTCTTTTATTGCTACCATATAATCTGCCTTATGAAGAATGTATTAATAACATGTTTTACAGTATCATTTATCAGTAATATTTCCTGCAGGGTTTATAAAATTGCATTGAGTATGTCTGTCATCACATTGACCTTTCTATTTTTATCAGGTTGAGTTCATTTTATACACAATGCATGAATGTGCTTGGTTAGAGTTGATGTTCCATTCTAGAAGGTTTTAAGCTTCACTGGTGAGAGTGTCCAGATGATACATGCTGAGGGGAGATGAGAACATAGCAGGTTAATTGCATGCACGCTTACGATACACATATTAATCTAGTAGCAGGTCTGAGCGAAGGCCTAAGCGTCTTCTGCTTCAGTTTGAGACTGGCTGCAAAGTACTCTACTTAGTGATTAATGACGATAAAATATAGTCTTAACTGTGAATCATGCACAGCTAGGAATGCAACAGTCACTCAAATAATAATTGGTTACAACCAAGGTATGCAGAAGAGCATCTCTGAATGTACAACTTATTCAAACCCTGAAGCAGATGCAGAGGCTACAGCAGTAAGATCACACCAAGGACCACTCCTGTCAGCGAAAATGAGTAAGTTAAGCCTACAGCTTGCATGTGCTCACCAAAATCCATCCAAAAAAAAGTGTTTCCTGATCTGATGAATCTGGATGTGAGGGTCAGAATTTTGTGTAAACATCATAAACACTTGGTTTCATCCTGCCTTGTATCAACAATCAGGTTGGTGGTTGTAGTGGTGAAATGATGTGGGGGATTTTTTTTGGGGGGGGGCTCTTAGTATGAGCTGAGTATCATTTAAACACCACATCCTATTTGAGTAGTGTTGCTGATCATGTCCATGCCTTAATAACCACAGTGTACTATCTTCTGATGGCTGCTACCTGCTGGATAACACACCATGTTACAAAGCTCAAATTATCTCACATGCTCTACAGAGTCACTAAATCGCAATCCCATAAAGCACATATAGACCAGATACTCTGAGAAATGTTTCCAGCACCTTAAATTTATACCATGAAGAATTAGGGCAGTTCTCAGGGCAAAATGGGGTCCACCGTTGTAATAGCAGGTTGTAAAGTGGCAGATGTGAGTCTATATGTATAAATAGCATTTTACTTCTTGAAAAACAATCCCTACCTGTAAGTGGACACCAGAAATGATGATCTACGTAAAAGCACCAATTATGTTCTGCAACAATCGCCCCAAAAATGAAAGAACGGCAAAAAGAATGCGTACGTGTAAATGTAAGACGTTATTTCCACACTGTCCAAGAGTGAATCAACCCCCAACAAGTATGCACCATCACCAACCAGCTGGGCCCAAGAACAAGAAGGACTTTTCACAACTACTGCAGCCAGTGTGAGTACAGTAATATCACATTCTTAATCCCTGCTGACAAGAAACGAAGTTGCAAAAATGAAATGAACAGGAATGGCTCCAAAGCCTGAAATAGCTGCAACAGACAGGAGTCTCAGAGAATAATGTAATTGGGCTGCTTAGTGACAAAGCTGTGGAAGAAGGAAGAGAAGGAAGGGGAGAGTTCAGAGCTGTATAAAGAAGCATTAACGATGGAAAAATTTGTTAAGATAAGGGGTAAAGAGGCATAGCAAGGTTGAATTTGTTTACGATTTTTAATAACATGCAGTAAGTGTGACAGAATGCAGGACTTTAATATTTTGTAAAAATGCATAAATAAAGCCTTAAATTATTTTTTTAAAGTAAATCAGACAAAAATAGAATTGATTTCATTAAATCCATGCATTTTACATCAATAACACTATATATTCATCTTTGTGCGTCAAAACCCTCTTGATGATATTCCTTGATTATGATGGAGAGAGATTGAGCTGTCAGCAGCAATAATTCAACAGAGCTCCTGTGCGGTGTCTGCCCTGGGCAAGTGTCATTGGAAAAAAAATGAAAATGCCACAATCACTATCACCAGAATGATTGTGAAAAGTTTATTCTTAGGGCCTGTCTGATTAATGCAAATTACACAGTGCTGCACACGCCTGGAAAAACTAGAGGGACCACGTTACCACGAAGTCTTCACTTTCTGTGCTTAGCCATTGTTTTAATAATTAACAACCTCTCGCTTCCAGGTTTTACCAGAAATCAGTGGCACAGTGGAGTTAGACTGTTTTTATAAGGGGGACCCTCACTCTTATTATTTGCTTATGCAGGCATGACTTACATGTAGAAGTGCATTAGATGACGTCATATAAGTCATGAAAATGTTTACCTTTTTCCTGTTTTTTTAATGATTCTCACACCTATGTTTCAGATCAGCAAAGACAAATAAAACAAGGTTTTTGAGTGGCCTAGTCTGGACTTCCTATTGAGCTGCATCGGCATGACCTTAAACAAGCTGTTCATACTGGAAAATCCTCCAACATGACAACTCTGCAAAGAAGAGTTTAAAATTCCTCCATAGTCATTTTAAAGACTCATTAGATTAACTCACTTAAGGGGTGGATGATCAGTTATTGAATGTAGTCGCCAATCACCTTTTCAGATAGGGCCCGATGGGTTTATGTAGCTTTTTTCCTTGTAATAAATGAAATCATCATTTAAAAATGGCATTTTTCATTTACTCAGGTTATCGTAATCACATTTCAGTTACACTACAACTATATTTTCTACTACTGGGGTCACCAAAATTAAGATTACATTTCCTAGTGAATTTCAAAAGAAGTCCCACAAGGTTTAATTTTAGGTCCTCTTTTATTTCTTATTTTTATAGACAATAATTGTAAGAATAAGTTTACAGCTAAAGTGCACCTTTATGTCGACGAGTCAATATTCTACTGGTATTCATATCCTATAACAGAAATGAGAAAAATCACCTTACAAATACTTTGGTATGTGGGTGGATTAAATTTTCCTTTAAGCTAAACTGGAATTTTTTATTATTAAAATAGGGCCTTTTTAAATTAGCAGTCAGAGAAACGCTTGTATAGGCTACATTTGTTTATGTTCTTGTATAAGGTGGCATTATTTACGCACATGCTGGCTCTTGCACATTTCATTTTCTAGACACTGGGTATCACAGTTCTTTATGTTTTATATCATTGTATCATTTTATATCATCATTGTCCAGTACACATGAGTGTGTACTTTATGAGTGTCAGGACACAACAGTATTAGTATATTTTTACACTGGACATATGCCTTTGTTATCTGCTAACTGCTATGATTTTTGCTGTTCTACATGGTTTCTCTTATGAACATGGTGGAGCAGGCTCACTCATTTTGCACCCTGGTGATGGAATAACCTTCAGGCTTTGAAAAAAAGAAGACTAATTTTTCCATAGCCAAAGCTGAAGCTTTTGTTGACTCTGCTCACGCTTCATCTCTCTTTTGCTTCGTTTCAGATCTTTTTGGTCTGATAATATTGAAAGTGTATTACACCTGTAGCCATGGAAGCACGAGTGATCCCACTCAGCGATCTCCCTGGGAGGCAAAACCCTCTCATTTAGACAGAGACATGGATATGTGAGCAGCCACCTGTGATTATGGTGCGGTTACATAACGAGGTTTACAGTCTAGATGTGTGAACTGTGTGATCTACTGTTCTCAAAGCTTGCATCGCCACGGCCTTACATTATGCAGGAACCAGTACAGTACCTGTTGCTGACACAGACTGAGAGGCCCCTTAAAAGGATTCTTTGAGCTCCATTAGTTGACGTCCTCAGCAAAACACAATAGGCTGGTGATGATCACACACAGGCTATTGCAAATCACCCTCAGAAGTCTGAAATCAGAGGCTGCCAGGGAGAAAGAATAAGAGCGTAGAGAGAGAAAGGGAAAAAAAAGAGAGAGAAAGACAGAGAGAGGGAGGGTTTCTGCACTGATGAATCATTAGTGATAAAGCTAGGGCTGAGCCAGTATGGCTGTATTTAGAAACTTCTCACTCTTTCAGCCCCCTCTCTTACTAATTGTCATCTCTTCTAGCATTTGACTGATGACAGGCTCTCTGAGAAGATGTGCGAAAAGGGGAGCAGACACACAGCTCTGAGGGTAATGTCACAGTTTTGAAGCTGTCAAGGGTAACGGTAAAGTACTCCACATTGGTGATGACTGAGAAAAAAGCTAACTTAAGGCAAAAACCAGGGACACTGGAGAGTGTTGCAGGCACGGTGACGCACCAAAACAAATAGACTTGTGAGTTAACTGTGTTTTCCTGGAGGAGGTTATTTGTAAAACGCTGTTTCAGTATATGGTGAGAGGAACTGGGCAATAGTGATTGTCATCTCTCTAATATTTAAAAGCTTCACACACACACACACACACACACACACACACACACACACACACACACACACACACACACACACACACACACACACCCTGTGGTCAGATGTGTTTGATTAGTTGTTGGTGACAAGTGTGAAAGGCAGCTCCCTTCCCTGAGACACAGCACCCAGCAGCATGATATTTTGAACCCATGGAGCCTTTCATTCGTGGAATTGGCTACCACAGGGTCAAAAAGACACATTATCATTTTGCCCTGGTCACGTCAATATTCTCACCTGAACCTGAAGTACATAACAGAGTAACCTCAATTACTTTTTAAATATAGGATCACATTCATCTACAGAGTAAAAATTGAACAAATGGCCCTCAGAAAGGTGGTGAATTAAGAGCTATTCATCTACTTTTGATTAACTATGTCTGATGGTCTGCGTGTGTTTTCTGAATGATACGTCTGTGCATCAAGTTGCTGTCAACTGGTAGTACCATGATGTGAGAGGGAGGGAGGAAGACAACAAGAGAGAGAGAGGAAAAAAGAGAATAGGGAAGGAGAAGAGAGAGAGAGAGAGAGAGGGAGGGAGGGAGGCTGCAAATGGCAGCTTCTGTGACACCACAGGAAGGAGGGAGGGAGAGGGAGAGTGAGAAAGAAACAGTCAGAGGGAGAGAGTGTGTGCGCGAGAGAGGGAACAGCAGTCCAACCAGATCAGATTGCAAAAGATTGATAGAGAGAGCTGTTCTGTTAATAAGTAGTTTTATGGAAAATATGACAGGCAGACTAATTACAAATAAAAATTAGGGATGAACACCAGTTGAAGACAATGCCTCTGAAGATGGAGATACAAAAACCTGAATTTTCACTTGGATAGTTCTCGTTTTGCACCTGCTCTGCAAGTCCAGCGCTGACTAACGGCGGCTTGGGCCAAGGTTTCTGGTGCGATTCAGCCTCGCTTCACCTACGCTCGCAAAAGCACCTGAAAACGACAGAGAGAGAAAGAGAGAGAGAAATCAAAGAAGGATGAAGAAATTCAAAAGAAGCCTTATCCTTTTGCTGAAGACGAAGGAGTGGTTTTCTTCAGTATTAGATTAGCAACAAAGAAGGAGGAGTTGTAGTGGCAGATGGAGAGAATGCTTCAGTTTGGTTAACAGGGATACTAGGAGAGAAGATACCATCTTTTAGTTCTGCAACCTGGTGTAGGACAAGTAATCGTAAAGGTAAGATATGGAGAGAAAACTTTAACCTGAACTTGGGGCCTGAATCTATTGTCGTTCTGTGTCAAATATCATTGCTCTGTGGCAGTGGAAACGGCAATTTCTACTTTTAAGAATTCCCAACAGAACCAACCAGTCATTCTGCTGAAATTCAATCAGAATAATCTGAAGTAGCTGTTAAAAATCCTTGAATTAGACTAAACCAAAGTCATGTGCATCTTTTCAAGCAAGGACATGTCCCCACGAACCCAGAACTCTCAATATGAGCAATGCCAAGCAATGATACCTGACCTGATAAGTGTAAGCACCACAAATTGAACTAGCAATTTAATTGTGTCGTGTAAAATCCACAGAGCAGGTACTGTGTTATAGAGTATAGCTTAAATTAAGCACAAATTAACATAAATATAGTATTATAGTTTGTGTGGATTTTTCCACCAGAAACCTTTCATGCATGCAGGGTTAATTAATTTAATTATGGCATCAGATTCTGGCCTTCCCTGCTGATATCACAGCGGGATATCGACAAGCTTCCAATTCGTACAGGGTTAAAACAAAAGTGATACAAATAAGCTGGCATTTTCTTTGATCCAAATCACCTATTATTATTCAGTACAATAGGAATGCAGAGCGAGAAAGCATTAAAATGAGGAATAAACATGGTTTAATCACGCACAGCAGAAACTCCGATTTACCAGTTTAGTCTACACACCAAACTGGTAAATGTGTTAACTTTGCGAGTTTCTGATCTAGGTTATTATAAATCATGCTTATATGCTATTTATTATAGCTGTGCATATTTATAAAAATGGGACAAATTAAACAGGCAATTTTCGCTTTTCACTTTCAAATATGGTTTGCATCTGGTAGCATAATTAATGGCATAAATTAAACGAATTTGTTTGTTGTTTCAAAACACAAGAGGTTGTCAATCAACCGAAGCATAAATCCAGTCAACGTAAATAAATAATCTGCCTGCTTTACATTTAAATAACTCAATATTGTGGGAGTTGAGGACAGCAAGTATCAAGGGACCAGTGGGCTGTTTCAGGTGGTGCACTTTTCTGCCTGTGTATAAAGAAATCACTGATGTGCAGGTACAAAGGAGACACAGGATGAAGAGAATGAACATTATGCAATCCTGCCCGAGAGTTCAATGACCTCATCTCGCTTTTTATCTCAGCTTAGTTCAGTTTGACATAATGTACGAATAGTTTTGTATTAAAACTAATGTTGTCAGAGTTTTTTACCGTAGACGTCACTTCATATTTGAAATTGCAGAGTCTGGGTTTAATATGGATGATTCAGCTTGTGAAAGTGGGCACAAACAATTAAAATAAATTGCACAAGTAAAGATCAAAAAAGCCCAGAGTGGAGCTCACATGTGGGAACGATCAATCAGTGGGAACCAGGTGTTTGAACAGTGGAATAGCTACAGGTGCAGCTGTAAAAAACCCCACTAATATTGTTCTACTTAATAAAGCAGCTGTTCTAACAATGTGTGAAGGCGACTCAGTAATTTATGTTACGTTTATCAGTCTTATAGTACAATTCAATGCACCGAGCACCTAAGATGGTTTTTCAGCACGGAGGATGACTTACATACAGAGTCCAGCCTCCGGTGTTGGTAACTGTTTATAGTTTTACTATTTCTGTCTAGCAGTTAGTCACTGGTGCACCTGAAAACTCCCAAAAAATAAGCTGTAAAGTTGTTTGCATAACATATTTCAGACAGCATCTCTCCATGTCGAGGTGGTGTCACTTTCTATAGTAAAATACTTGCGGGTCACTTGAGATGAGACGGTTCCACATGGTGAGCTATAGGAAAATACAATGACACCTGAGCCTCGGCTCTTCCTTTACAATGGCCTTGGGAGGTGGGCTGGGATCATAGTTCCTCAGCAGCTCAGTTTTCTGCGAGCTTGTCTTGAGATGAGGTGCCCTCTCCAAGTCCACTTCATTGTTACCGCCCAATCCCTTCTTTTATTTTGCACATCCAATTATTCATTCTATTCATCCTAATCAGCAGGCGAGCTTATTATCTCCCCCAGTCGCTCCTCTCAACTCCCTAAGAACAGACACGATGGGCGAGGTCACAAAAAGGTTACACAAGAATTTTATTGAATTTGGTGCAAATCACTTTCTGTGCCCTGCCTTTTAAAGGAAAGATGTGTGTTCTTTGGTCAAAGATGTTTTTCAGACTTGAAGTGCTTTAAATACAGAACAAAACAATATGCAAAAAAAATGCACTGCTAATAGCCTTCCTCTGAGATAACGTCACGCTGTCTGTGTGTGTGTGTGTGTGTCTGTGTGTAAATAACAAACGTAAGGTTGCTATTTTTAGCTGTGCTCTTCTGGGAGTGTAATGCAACATTTGTCGAAAGCAAACATGTAAAAATAGCATATTTGTTTTCCTGACACAGAAGAATTTACCTAATTGGACAATTTAAAGACTGTGCATGATGTAATTGGGCTAGAGATCAAGAGAACTTACACCTGAAAAGAGTGTGAATGAGAGCAGCGCGTAGTGCGAGTGTTAGGCAGACGGCGGGACACCTGGGATTTTACATTGCACATGACTGAACTGTCTAGTCTTCAGGGTCCAAATCATGAAGGCAGACACACAACGGATGTGTCCAGGCAATAAAAGCTGTCTGCACCCAGAGGGACCTCAGTAAACTCCCATGGGTCAAACTTCTTAACCCTCAGGCTCGACATCCAGCTCAGTGGCCAGGTTATCTGCTGCCAAACAGTCATTTTACAGCTCTACTAATTGTGATCCATCTTATCCCACTCTGACATTTCTACACTTGCAAGGTTTAAAATATCAACTTATCATGTGTCTACCTCATCATATTGTTGTAAGCTCAAGTTCTAGCATATAATTAAGAATTATTATGCAATACCGGGCACTGTACCAGGAGAAAATCCTCTACCTACTTGTATGCTGCAGCAAGAGAAGAGAATATGAACCTGCAGCACCCTCACAACATGATTAATAACCCTGGAAATTTTACAGAATGGGGCCAAATAAATAGAGCCCGTCTTTATTAATCTCTTTATATAGCATCTGGAATTGCATGTCCATGGAATCAGTGGCACACATACCCTTAGGAGTTTAAATAAACAAGTACTACCCCATCCAGTCCCCTGGCAGAAGCAGAATGCTAAAAGGACAATGGCCTCAAAAGAAACAATGGAAGAATTATAATAATAGACTGTTTATACGACTTTGTAGGATTCCTTAGTACTTAATGGCCTCTCTTATGAGCTGTGATTCAAAAACCTGATTAAACTTTGGCCAATCTCTTATCTAAAGCATCTTCTTGTGCTACTTATATTTTTAGATCTCTTCCTGGAAGTTCTTTTCGGATCACTTAGACAGGTTTCTATGATTTGACAACAGACCTCAAAATTGTATAGAGCAAACTTAAACTTGTCTTTCATGTCAATGTCTTTCATGACGCTGGTAGTGTGTACCAGTGTCCCATTTCCGGAGTCTCGTGGCTACACTGGCGAAATGTTAGTTCACAACCTGGATCAGTCACTAGATGTGGCTGCACCTTCATCAAGCCTGAAAAATTGCAGTTTTGACACACTTGTGCCGATTGTAGAAGCACCAGTTAATATGGCAACATAATGACACTTTCACTGAGAGAGCTTAAAAAACCCAGCCAACCTCAAAATTGGCTTGAGGGTCTTACGATCTGCAAAATTTAAATCAGGTGAGGCTTTTGATTTTAATGGACCTGTTCTCATAACTTTTTGAACACTGCTCATTCAACAGGCATCCTCATTATATTAAAAAGAACAATTAGGAGCAGTGACTCATACAAGAGTTAATTTGTTCATTAAGTAATAATAAACATCTGGCAGGGTAAGGCCTCCACTGTGAACCTTCTTTATAATTTGCAAGAGAAAAGCAGGGGAAATGCTAGTTGACAGAAGTGGCTGTGCTGTGAGGCCAGCTCCTCACTTACCCAGTCAACATCAAAAGACACGAGGGCCCTTGAGTGAGGACCAATTGGATTTTGAGTCGTGAGGTTTAGAGAAAGGAAGATGGATACTACTACTACAGCTTGTACTAGTAAGTACAACAGAAACAATATTGCTACAATACTGAAAGTCTTAGTTTTTTATTTATTCAGCATAGATTTGGGAGTCTACAAACTTAAAAGAAGATGGACTCTAGCAAGACTGACTGCACTGATTAAGACACGTGTGGACATAGAAACTAGTGATAACTTGAAATTTTAAAGAAGGTCAGTGTAGTTTTTTTGTGTGTGTGTGTTTTTAATAAAAAATATGTATAATGCTGTGAAAGGTAATGATATGATGTCCTGAAAAAACATTGTCATTCAGATAAATATATGCAAAGAACCAAGTCGTTGTAGGCTTAAATACACATTTCACTGTCATTTTCTGGACAGAAAAGTGGTTATACATGTATCATTTAAAAGCTTTAATAATGAATATCTAATTTCAAATACACAAACAAATAAACAGAAAGATTTTCAGGCATATTCTCCTCTTCTGATTTTTTTCTGCAGGGATTGGATTAAGACACAAGGCTACCAACCATCCACCTAAATGACTCACTGACATGCAACTGAGCCAGTGATCAAGCTGTGAAGGGGCCTTGATCCCACACTGGGACTCCAGGTCTGCCCTTCTACTCTAACCCTGCAGCTGGAGGTGCCGTCAGGAACATGAGCGTGGGAAGAATCAACCGCTACAGCATTGTGTCATCTGAAGAAGAGGGTCTGCGCCTCACTACCATGCATGGTATGAATGGATTTGGCAATGGCAAGATCCACACACGCCGCAAGTGCCGCAACCGCTTTGTGAAAAAGAATGGCCAGTGTAATGTGCAGTTTGCCAATATGGACGACAAGTCGCAGCGCTACATGGCCGACATCTTCACAACGTGTGTTGATATCCGCTGGCGATGGATGCTCATAGTCTTTACTCTTGTGTTTGTTGTCTCTTGGCTGGCCTTTGGCTTAGCTTTTTGGGTTATAGCTTTGCTGCATGGAGATCTGGACAACCCAGCTGGAGATGACAACTTCACTCCATGCGTTCTACAGGTCAATGGATTTGTGGCTGCCTTTCTATTCTCCATTGAAACACAGTCTACCATAGGTTATGGCTACCGCTGTGTGACTGAAGAGTGCCCAGTAGCTGTCTTTATGGTGGTCTTTCAGTCTATAGTTGGCTGCATCATTGACTGCTTCATGATTGGCGCCATCATGGCCAAGATGGCAAGGCCTAAGAAGCGAGCACAAACGCTCTTGTTTAGCCACAATGCCGTCATTGCCATGCGGGATGGAAAGCTGTGTCTAATGTGGAGGGTAGGGAATCTGCGCAAGAGCCACATTGTTGAGGCCCACGTCAGAGCACAGCTCATCAAACCTCGGATAACTGACGAGGGGGAATACATCCCTCTAGACCAGATAGACATTAATGTGGGCTTTGACAAAGGCCTGGATAGGATTTTCTTGGTTTCACCCATCACTATTCTACATGAGATAGATGAGGAGAGCCCTCTTTTTGGGATCAGCAAACAGGACTTGGAGACCGCAGACTTTGAGATTGTTGTCATCTTGGAGGGAATGGTTGAAGCAACCGCCATGACCACCCAGGCTCGCAGCTCCTACTTGGCCTCAGAGATCCTTTGGGGACACCGGTTTGAGCCTGTGTTGTTTGAGGAGAAGAACCTGTACAAGGTGGATTACTCTCACTTTCACAAAACTTATGAGGTGCCGTCCACCCCCCGCTGCAGTGCCAAGGACATGGTGGAAAACAAGTACCTAGTCCCCAGCTCTAATTCTTTCTGCTATGAAAACGAGCTGGCCTTCCTTAATCGCGATGATGAGGAAGAGGATGTAGGTGGTGGAAGCAGAGCACTGGCGAACCTCAGTCCAGATCGAAATAGCCGACCTGAATTTGAACGCATACAGACCACCAGGGTCCTGGATCAAAGGTCATATCGTAGAGAATCGGAAATATGACCTCTACACTTTGACCTGAGGGTCAAATTTCAATAACTTTATTAAGGGTAAAAATGCAGAACAATGCAAAGTGCCATAGGAAAAGCTGACTACTGTGAAAGAGTGTAAAGGTGACAGGACAACAGTAAAAGGGACTTAATTGGAAGAAATGGGTAAAAGTGGGTGTATGCAGCTTGGCAAATTGTGGTAAAGAATGTCTACAAACAAGGAAAAAGCTAGAGGGATACCTTCTTCCTTTATGGAAACTTGAATCTTTTTTCACACGGTCATTTTGAGTTTAGAGTGTTAACTGATAGAGCATCAAAAAACCTTTATGACAAAACCTTATAATCGAACCTTAGGTGTAAATACATTTATTAGATAAGTTATGTTTTGTGTGCAGTATCAGTTTCCAAAAACACTTTTAAAATTAAGAGTTGCTATTTCAAATTGTTCTTGAGATCAAAGATAATGTTGGAAGGCTTCTCTTAAGCTCTCTTCGAATTGCTGCGATTTGCTGGAATTGCATTCAGTGACACATTGAAAATTTGTGCACCGCAGCATTCAGATGCAATGAGCCACGATCAAACATCTGACCATGAGCCGCTAAGAACAACACAAGTCTACAACTTCATTCGAAACTCAAGCTAGGGACCCAGACAAGAATATAAAGGAAGGTGTTAAACAGAAATGAAACTGAATTTACTCCCTATTTATAATGACCTAATTCCTCTTACAAGCTAACAAACCATGATTTGGCTGCCTACAGATATGATGACATTTGCAAATACGGTTCAACTAAGAAGTCAAGTAAAACAAAACTTAATCACTGATTTTAGACAATCGTGCTACAGGTGGCAATATCAAAGTTTGTACTGATCAAATTAATAAATAAACAACCCTTAAAAATGCACACTGAAGTGCTCTTTTACTTTTTCCACTTATGTGACAAGCAAAGATCAATTAAAACCTTTATGTTATCACTCTTCACTACTTTATCCTGAATTCTATCAAGACAAAACTGGTATAAACTGACTACACTTAATGTTTTTTTAAAAAAAAATGGATCTATGCATATTAACCTATCAGGGGACAAGCATCCTATAGAGCTAAGTGTGTGAGATAAAATTATCTAAAGGGATTAATTCAACGAATGCCCAATGCTTAAAAAAACAAACTGAAATTAAAAGGTATGGTGTCAATTTCCTGCTACTAACTGCTACTGAAGTTTATTTCACCAGAGTTAAATTAAATTTACAGTAAACTGACTGTCAAAAATTGATAAAGGAAGACTGCTTGATAGATTTATTTTGTCTGAGAGTGGGTCTATGATTAGGTTAAATCACAAATCTAAGATTTAGTTGTTTGTATCCTAAATGAACAAGCACCATAAAGTCTCCAGCATGGTTGCTTCGCTCACTGCTGCAACCTCGTCTCACAGTCTCTTGTATTTAAACCTGCTAGTATGGCGCAGGAAGCTGCTGCATTATTCTCTTGAATGATATTTGCTGCCACTGATACTATATCACCACATAAGTGCTGATATAGGAGGAGAAGAAGTCAAAACCAGAAGCCAAGACTTTGTTGAGTGTTTTTCCACAGACTCTCAAACCTTTCCTCCCTCTGTATATCTGTATGTCTCTGAGCTTCTGTGGCGGAGTATCATTAAGATGGCAGTAAAAGCCGACACGCTCATACACTCGTGTCTTCACCCAAGCTGCGAGCAGCCACGGCGTCACACGTCAGGTTACAAAAATTGAGAGGTACACAACCAGCACATGGTACATAACAGATGATGTGACATCTAAATCAGCGTGCAACACCAGCGACACAGCGAGCATAATGACCCCATTAGGCAGATGAGTGTGTGTTCAACACTTTAATGCTTTTAGATTAAGTTTAAAATACTCAAAATGTATAAACCAACTTTATAACTGCTCTGACATTTCTATTCAGTTTACATCAACAGTGGTTATATTTGACTACTGTTGTTATAATGTTACTAAGAGAGCTTATTTCAAACTATACTTGGATTGAAGATTTACATGACAACATTTTATTGATGATACAACAAACAGATCCTTCATTTAGCTGAAAAGTCAGACGTCCAACAGTAACACACACAAAAAAAGACAGTGTTCCCTTTTTTAATACTTGACTTTTGCTTTTAAAACAGTACATACTGTAGACAGCTAAATGCAGTTTAGCAATATGCTAATAAATGAGTTAAGACACTGGAGGGAGTTCAGAATAGAAGCAATAAACACTGAAGCACACTTTTTTAAAAATGCGCTTATTCATGTTCATTCACAGATAACAAGTAAAAGGTTTTGTGCAAGGATAATGACCATAGAGGTTTTTTTGTTTGTTTTTGGAGGTTTTTTGTATTTTACTTATAATAAAACTTGTAATAAAAATAATTTCTCATGATTGATACCAAAGTAGTGGAGTGTAGCCTGGACTTAACTTGTTAAGTAATTGCTCCCACCTTAATCTTCCAAAACCAGTTCAGACAGAATGGGTAGATAGGCTCTAAGAAGGAGTTTGAGTCTCCAGTTTGCATATTTAAATCATTTCTAAAACTACATCAAAACATACAGTATATATCTGTCAAATAAAAATCTAAAACCAAATCAAGTAATCTTTTATTTGTAGTTTGCTATATAGAGAGTAGGTTAAAGTAACTATATAGAATTATTAAGCATGATAGCTTTTCTCTATGGCATGGACAATAAGATTAAAAAAAGAGCCCTTATTCTATACCATGCCAATTTATCATCCAAACCTCAACATGTTCAGCATAAAGTTCAGCTTAATTATTACCTCAGTAAAATGTGTATTTCATGGTCCTATACAAAAAATTATGGCAAACAAAAGATTCTATATGTGCAAAGAAGGAGATTTAGGTCTCATTCACACAGGCCTAGAGACCAGTCGGTGGCCACTGAGCAGCCACTGGTATCTAGGAAGAAATTTGTATTTTCTAACCAGTTATTGGTAGGTGGTGAGGCTGTTGGCTGTCGTTGGGTGAAATTGGTCACAAAGACCTATACGGACGGGTAGAGCACCCTCTTTATGACCGATTTCATCTGGCAATAGCTAGGAACTTCCTGCAACCCCTCAATAACTGGTTAGGAAACACCAGTTTCTCTAGCAACCAGTGGTTGCCAAGGGTCACCAGCTACTGTCTGTGCCTGTTTGGCTGAGGCCTTAACCGATTTAAAGAAATAGGAAATAGAAAAAAGGAACCATAACATGGTTATTATGCTGGTCACAATGACTAATGTTTTCAGTTAAGTTGTCATACGTGTGAGTCTAAGATACTTCTTGGCTATATGTTGCTTTTTTTGTAGGATGTAGTGAAACATAAATAGATTTTTTGGGGCTTATAAATGAAGCATCCTTTACCTACCCTGAACATTCATATGTTCATTACCTTCTGGGAAGGTTTTGCACACTGATGTGTGAAGCCTCTGCACCTACTCACGAAACTTTAGTGATAAAAAACAGGTGAAGGGTCTACAGCTTCCACGCTGCATTAAAGAGATTCATTAAATTCAATTTCTACTGAATATTTTTTTTCAAAGATTGTTTTTCATTTTCATGTTGCCCACCTGAGCCCTTAAAAAAGAAGCACACACTAAAGTTTTAGCTAAATAAAACATTTATAGTGTAAAAATGATTATGAAAATGATAATAAGGAGCAGCCAGGATGAACAACCTGCTTATTTTTATACAAAGTTGTTGGGTTGGGTTTTTTTTTTCATAGAATACAACAATCAAAATTTATCTGTTTTTACCAGAGCACTACGATAAAAATCACACTGAGAGGCTAAAATGTAATTCTTGTCTTAGTTTTCAAATTTTCACTTTCTGTTGTTTCCTTTCTGCACAGAAGTTAATGATTAAACAAGTATTTCTCTTAAAGGGATGATTGGAAAAACCTTTGACCTCTGTAGAAGTCTTCCTATGTCCAGCAAAATGTCTACTGGGCTTTAATTCAAAGTCATTAAAATATTCAATTAAAAACAATGTGAATTTTTTTTCATCTCTTTTGTTTCTTCATCCCTACCAAGTGTGGTCTGTGATGTATTGAAATGTACAGTCCAATTCAAACCTAGAGTTTCCTCAAGCATGCCCTCACGTGAGGTAATACATCACCACGAGGGGCGTGTGAAGAAGAGAGATCGAGCTTCGTGTCACCACAGTCAGATAACTTCCTGGGCTTGGGCCAATTATTCAAGAAGGCTCATCAATTAACCACTGTGACACACAAACAACTATTGGGGCCAGAGGCCTTTTGGCCCTGGGGAATTGAGCAGGAGGCCTGCAGCTGACTTTTTCATATCAATATGGCAACAACACATGACTTTGCTACAAGAGAGTAAAAAGAAACCTTACGGTTTTTCACAGAAGACAAATTGATATAACACAGTAGACAAAGTACACATGTTAATAAGAAGATGGATGATAGTTTCAGCATCTTAGTTTTGTGCATGCTGACTTGTTGTCATGACTTACAGTGTGGCCTGAATAGTGCTATAAGTAATAACTCTCATTCTCTTTCTAAAATACGTTGAAGTTTTTCTTTTAAGTTTAAGGACTTCCACTGCTGATTAAAGCCCAAACAACACTGAATAAGTTTTTCGCTGCTATTTGAAAGGGAAAACTCTGAATTATCTAAAGCGATTTATTTTGTTGGGGTCCTTAAATTTTTTCCATCCATCTTCTTCCATATGCAATTCAAAGTTGGGGGCTGGAGCCATCGCAGCTGTCATTGGGTTAAAGGAAGGTACAGCCTTGACATACAAAATAACTAGGCTAAGTAACAAAGTCATTATAAGATAATATCAGCCAATGTTGTATTTTATTGTTTGTATAAAACATTTGAAATTGGGAATACAGGTTTCATAAACAATATTGTGCAACTGTTAACAGTTGCACTGCTGGTGGTTAGTGGGTTGACATAATTCTTCAGAGCTATCACAAAGATCGCCTCCTAACAAGACACACAGAGTGTGCAAAGCAGAAGTTACAAATACAATAGTGGCATACTGACAACAGCAGCTACACTGAAAGGAAACATGTATTTATCTGTAATTTGGATGAGATCTGTGGCCATAAGTAGGGGTGACTAAGTCACACACATTGAGGTCCAGTTATAGGGTTAACGTTGCTGACCGCTGGTTGTGCTGAGATCAGGCATTGGGCCTCAGCACTAACTGACACCGGGATCACAGAGGCTGTACTGAAAGCTTTTGCCAACTTTGATTATATAACATGGACTAGGGAGTGTATGCTGTGCTTTGCATTGCTTAGTATCAGAAATACATAGAAAATGTGAAACTTTACTTAAAGTGATCAACTGTAACAGGGGTCGTGGAAGCCAGTTAAACTTAACACTGAAAATGAGCCGTCTTTAGAGGACTGAGATGTCAAACTGGTGTACTTCCTCAGTAGGATTAGACATCAAGAGGTCCTGGATAATTAAGGGCATGTCAGGATAAAATGTAGCCTACTGGGACAGGGAGACTCTGACTTCAGTTTTAATTATCCCGAGCAACTGAAATCCCATTGAATTCTTGCTATGCTAAGTATTTTGTGGCCTCCGTTTATCCACCCTAACAAATTGCTCAAATTTCTCAAGTAAATTTTGCTCTCACTTATTTATATGTGTTTATATATAAACACATATGACAATGTATCATGGGACCAAAATTATTAGCTAAAAGTAATTTTCCAAATCAGTATATTAATTACAGGCAAGTCAGTCATGCTCGGTCAGTGCTGGGATGTGAGGTTTTATTTCTTCTAAGTTTGGTAAATTATGATGAAATAAAAATTGTTTTGTATTTTTATAGCTTTAACTGTAGAATATGCCACTATTAACCTAAAATCGTGGTAAAATAAAAATGCACTATCTGTTAATTCTAAAATATTCACATAGTAGGTGTTAGCGCAGTGGTTAGCACTGATGCCTCGCAGCAAGAATGTCCCGGGTCTGACTCGACCACCCGGACAGGGCTTTTCTGTGTGGAGTTTGCATGTTCTCCCAGTGGGTTTAGGTATTGCTGCTCTCTACCACAGTCCAAAGACATGCAGTCAGTGGGGATAGGTTTATTTAACAAAAACTGAACCAAAATGCAAAAGCTATGTGTGGACAATTAAATAAACCCCATGATTCAGTAGCTTAGGGAATCATCTTTAGCAGCAGTGACTTGAAGTATTTACTTTCTGCATGACTTCATCAGTCTCTCACATTATAGTGGAAGAATTTTGACCCACTCTTCTTCACAATGTTGCTTTACTTCATTGCAGCTTGTGGATATTTATCCACACACAGCTGTCTCAAATCGGGCTGACAACAGACTTTGACTGGGTCATTACAACAACCTTGTTTTTATTTTCTTTTTCAGTCACTCTGTTATAGTATTCTGCTGAGCTTGAGATCACTGTCCTGTGGCATGACTCAGTTTCTGCCTCATATTTGACTCTAGATTACTTTGGTATACAGAGGAGTACATGGTTGACTCCTGTTGAGTCCTGTGGCTGCAAAACAAACCCAAACCATCAACTGTCCACCACCGTGCTTGACAGTTGATGTGAGGTGTTCATGTTTTTATACTGTGTTTGGTTTTGGGAACCTTAATGTTGTGCATTATGACGAAAAAGGGCACTTTTTTAAAACTCTTGTGGTTTGTTCATGCAATTTTGCAAACTCAAGTTATGCTGCAGTGTTCTTGTAAGATAGATAAGGTTTTCTCTTGTCAACCACTACAAAAAAAAAATCACATTTACAGTGTAATGAATGTTAACATTTAACAACTTTAAGCTAACAGAAGCCTGTAGAGTCTAAGATGTAGCCTGTGGGTTTTTTGCAATTTCTCTGAGATTTGTACGGTCTGACCTTGGGGTGAATTTGCTGGGACGTCCACTCCTGGGAGTATTAGCAACTGTCTCAACTGTTTTCCACGACAAATAATAAATCCCACTCTAGAATGAAAAACTTCAAATGGCCATACAGTTCTTCTCAGATTGATTGGAAACAGCAGTTGCTTCTTTAAGTTCATTAATGATGTATTTCCTAGTTGGCATTTTGCTAACACAGACCTGCATGCTCCAGACCTGCAAACTGCCAAATCGTCTGCTTTTATGGAGGTGCTCACACTTCCCCATGATCAGTTAATCAAGTGCATTTGATTCTCCTCTGGAAGCAGTAAGGGTGTATTTACAAGTCCAGACTTCACTTTTGATGAAATGCTGTGGCGGGACCATAAGACAGCTGTGCATGAACAAATGCCCACGTGCGTCAATGAAATTAAACAATGTTGTAAAGAAGAGTGGGCCAAAATTCCTCCACAATGATGCAAGAGACTGATAAAGTCATTCAGAAAACAGTTACTTCAAGTTATTGCTGCTGAAGGTCTTTCTAGAAGCTATTGAAGCATATGCTGTATACTGTGCCCACATTTTGGATTAGGGTTTGTTAGACAAATAACGACACAGTGTAATATTTCATGCTTTGTAGCTCATCTTTGATTGTAATACCATCATTTTAAAACCTGCTATGGACCAGATGATTTTTTATGGAGTCCTGATGTATAAAACAATTTATTTCAAACACATCTCAACATGCATAACTTAAAAATGTAAAAAACAAAAAATACTGTAAACAGCCTATGCTTTTGTTACTATTACAATACACCGCCATTAATTGTTGTATTTTGTAGTGCAGTGGTTAGCTGTTATCAGGTCGGTACCTGCTGCCATTCTGTGTGGAGTTTATAGTCCAAAGGCATGCATGAAGGTTAGCTGTTGAGTCTAAACTGGCCGTAAGTGTTTATGTTGTCAGTGTCTGCGTGTTAGCCCTGTGGCTGTCAATCGGTTCAGGGTGAATCCCACCTCTCACCCAGTGATAGCACAGATAGGCTTCAGCCTACAATAGATAGCCAGATAGCTAGATAGATAGAATGACTTGAATTATGCAACAGACTTGACAACCTGGATCCCATGGGAATGTCCCCTCTGTGACTCCCAGGGAATAGACGAAGAAGCCAGCTGGGGTCTGGACAGAAACATTTACTGATATGATCTAAAAAAAAATAAACTCTTACACCTACTAAAATGTAATTAAACTATATGAAAGGATGCAAGACATAGCCTGGCTAGGATCTCTGCCACCTAGCCCATATAGACTAGTTATAAATAATGCTGGAACACATTCCCTGTAGGCTGAATTGCTGATGACAGTAAAATGGGGGAAAACTGTGTTGAAGCAGCTATATAAAGCTCTTTGGTGTCAAACCACATGTGGCTCTAATCCCTCGCCAGCATTTCAATATTCAAAGTACTCTTGATTAGCTGCTGTGGTAGTATCACTCAATGAAAGATACTTCTGAAATCTGTGTTACTATGACTGAGAATATTACTAGATGGAAAGTAGTTCAAAGCTCATTGAATGCTGCAAAAAATGGTTAATATAATGTTATATAAAAACAGACAACGATTTAATATGATAGCAGCAACATAATCTAGAGACAGATATTACTATATTGAAGTGAGGTATAAATAAATTAATCCTATAAAGACACGCAATGTATTTTTTACAAGCAGACACTTCACAACAGTTTGTATGCCAGAGCAGTCTCTAGTCAGACAAATGAAAATAAAACCAGTTGAAAGCGCTGCTGAGTGACAGTACAAACTGATCCTGAAGTGTGATGGGACTTTATCCAATTACTGAGATGTGTTTTGTAGTAGCCCAAATGGAAGAGACACAACAGCCTTATCCTACAACCCATCCTTGTCATCCTGTGTAAAAAGCCCACGGCTGTAAGCCGTGCCCCAGTAGACGTTAAAAGACTGCATATATTAAAAATAATAATAATAATAAATAAATTTTGCTAGCTACAGGTATTTTGTTAGTGCTACAGTCCTCAGTTGTATGTTGTAGTTCCAAGTGTGTGTGTGTGTTTTTTCTTAAAGCGTGGGCTATTATTCCTGATATTTTGGGCTCTTTGTCTGTTCTATAAATGCGCTGTAATACAAACACTAGAAATGGCAAAATTTTGAAATTCTCTATTATATCAAATGACAAGTTTATTGTTTTATTTTAGCAAAATTATTATCCTCAACTTCACTATACACATCAGTAAGACAGATATAATATGGGTAAAAACAACTCAACACATTTAGTCTTTTCGACATTGTCAAGGCAGCCTGATGAAGTCTAAACCGAGGATCAGAATGGAGAGGAAAGGTGATTTTGGAGGTGGCATGGTTGTTAGTGCCAGACGGGCTTGTTTCAAAAACTGCTCATTTGCTTGGATTTTCCCACACAACCATCTGTAGGGCTCACAGAAAATGGTATGAAAAAGAGAACATATCCAGAGAGTAAATTTCTCTGGTTGAAAATGTCTTATTTATGTTAGAGATCAGAGGATGGGCAGACTAGATGGCAACAGCAACTCAAACAATCACGTGTTAAATCCAAGGTATGCAGAACAGTACCTCTTGTACAGCAAACTGAATCTTGAAGCAGATGGGCTACAGCAGCATAAAATGATACCTGGTGCTACTCCTGTCAGCTAACTGAGGCTAAAAAAAACTGGACAATAGAGGATTGGAAAAACGTTGCAAGGAGTTTCCGTTTCTGCAGCAACATTCAAATTCTAGACTCAGAATTTGGCATAAACAGCATGAAAGCGTGAAGCCCTCCTGCCTTGTGTCAATGATTTAGTCTGGAGGTAATATAATGATGTAAGGAATACTTTTACTTTTACCAACAGAGCATCATTTAACACACCACCAGAATGTTGTTCCTGTTTGTCCATTTATGACCACAGTGTACCCATCTTCTGATGGCTGCTTGCTTCCAGCAGGATAGCACGCCATGTCACAAAGCTCAGATAATCTCAAACTGCTTTCTTGAGCATCACAATGAGTTCACTGTCCTCAAATGGACTCCACAGTCACCAGATCTCAGTATAACATAACATGAAGCTCTCATGTCAGTATGGACCAAAATCCCTGAGGAATGTTCACCTTGTTAAATCTATGCCATGAAGAATTAAGGCAGTTCTGAAGGCAAACCCACAACTAACAAGGTGTAACTAATGAAGTGGAAGGTGAATGTTTAGTGCATATAAATTTGTTATAATGTTATTTACTGCAACTGTGCTTTTCCTATGTACATTGTTTGTATTACAAGAGTGGGTCAGCATATTTAGAAAGCCTCCCCATACACATGTTATTCCCAAAGTCGGTTGCCATGACTTTAACAGCTTTAACCAGATGTTCATGTCTCTCACTTTATTGTTCACCTATGTTAAAGCTGCTGTTTCTACATCACCCTCCAGAAAGACTTTCATTTTGAGTTCAAACCTGAGAGAAAGAAGCTGTATGCAACATTAAACGTACTGACACATCATGTGCTTAGCTTCTCTTGGTTACAGTAGTTGCCTCTAGTCTATCCTGATTCATGAAGCAACATCACTGGACGACCTGGGGGGACAGGAGAGGGCCACTCTCATTTCCTGCTTCTGAACCCTTGGTAATTATCTCGGTGTGCCCAGAGGCCCCAGGAGAGAATGAATGACAGTAATGTTGTGTTTAAAAAAAACAGAATAGAGAAGTATAACAGATATAAAGATCTAATAGAAACACATGCTATGAAATATCACATTTATTTAGTTCTGCTCTTTCATAGGGATCATTATCTTCTGCTTCTCTGTGCATCCCGTACAGGTGGATGATTATGGTTTATTAAGCAATGGGCCCTAATGGATTTGATAAATTGATTACACAAAACACAACGCAACACATAATCCACATTGTTTCACTGTTAATTGCTGGTGTTTGGAGATAGTAGCTTATGTTTATCTCATTATTATGTAGCTGAAAGGTATTGGTGGTGTTGAGAGAATTTTAAAAAATTTAGTTTTAAAAAATAATAAGCATCTGAAAATAATACTTTAAAAACTATGTGCCATTTTCAAAATTAGATAAGTTGTCAATACAGGGTTCTTTCATAGTGAAAGTATCTACATCCAGGTAATCCTGGGAGACTTTGAGCACCACAAACTAAACACTAGTGAGTCCCATTATAATGGGATTACTCAATAGGTTACATAGAAGAAAAATAAGAGTCAGCAAAACTGGGTCTGTCCCGGCAGTGAAGTCATGAGAACAGACACAGAGCTGTGACTTCAGTCTCTCTGGTCTCCCCAGGGGTAGACTCAAATCTCTCAGTACCCTCCACTAATGCAGCTCTCCACTATGTAGAAGGCAGAGGGGATAAGATCACTCTGCCCAAATTCACCGCTGCACACACACACCTCACAGCTTCATAATCTCTCCAACCCTCACCTACCAAGACAACGCCAGGACGCATGGATCATCTCTTGTTGGCTGGCACAGGGCCGTCCCAGGACACAGACTTCGCTCTATCAGGACACCGTCTCCAGTGTCAGGCAGAATAAGGGTCTTTGTAGTCATAAACTCAATACAGGATATTCCCTAGCAGAAGTAGTTGGGTGGTTTTGATATAGAGAACAGTATCCCTTTTAGCATGAAATACAACTGAGTTCAAAAGTTAAAAGGAGATAGAGAAACCCCTGCCTGAGTAGAATTTTTTTAAATACCAGTGACACTTTCAGCATTGTTCTGAATATATTTTCTTCTTGAGCATGTGCTTTGTGAGTAACCAGATTGTTTATTTATTTAAATCTAAATAAAGGAGCCATTTCCACATGTGCTCATAGTTTATTCCACCCTTGTTTCTTTCTGGCTTTCTAAGAGTGTGAACTGTTGTAAAGACACATGTCCTGTTTTGCTTCTTTTTTTTCACCTCAACATTCTGACATAATAAACAAAATCCTGCTGAAAGGGACTGGACTGGCACACACAAAAGAGGTACACCGAGGTAGTGAATCACACAGCTGAATGAGGTGGTTATGTAAGACAACAATGCATTTCACTGTATGCATGGATGAAATAATCAAACAAAATAAATGAAACTTAGTTATATCAGGTATAACTTATGTCATCATTTTACAGCTAAAAGTACAAGAAAAAATCAGTTAACGTGGAAACAAACACTAGTTGTTACTAAGTTAAGTTTGGGTTTATTTTAGGTTTGTTATGTCATAAAAAAGCAATAATAATAACACCTACACACATGGGGCTGCTGAAATTTATAAGTAAATACATCATTGGCCTGGAAAACTGCAAGTATATCAGAAAAATTTGTTCTAAAAAATACCTAAAGCAAAAGCACTTATTAGCCATAAGGATTCATTTCAGAATATCACCAAATCAATATTGTGTAAACAAGTTTAATATGGTAGTTGTAGCTAGTTTTACTTGGTCTTCATACTGCTGAGTAAACTAAACCTAGCTAAAATCTCCAATAAATGAGGTGGTGTATAAAGTCCTGTATTTGCCTCCAAAATTTAAAGGAGTAGAAACAAAAAGTTGCATAACACAAAAAATACTAAGTCATGCCTCTGCAAGAACTATACTTTCCTTCATTTTCACTAACAAACAAAACGACACTGCAAACGGCTAACAAGACATCACAGGGGTCAGGCTAAAATAGCTGTTTATATTAGAAAATGATTCAGTTCTTTGGTTTCATGTTTTACCTTTAGCTGGAAGGCACAACAACATTTTTGCTGCCTTCATTTCCTTATGTATAGAAAGGGGTATAAATACAGTGGCCGAGCCATGATTCTTACCTTTGTAAACAGCGTCATCTGCTGCTAGTCGAGCGGAGCTCTGCCGGTATTCCCCTTCAACCAATCCGCGCGAAGAATACTGAAACGTCAGGAGATTAACCAATGAACGGGGACGTCTTTCAAAACAAAAACGTCGCTTCTTGCGTCGTGAAGCTGGGGTCCTATATAAACAAATATATTTTAGCGTAAGCTTCTAAAAACTCAAAGCGTCAGGTAGGTATCAGATTTAGCACCGCTTTAAGACTCGTTTTGGTGTTAATTTGTTGTGAAAACTGTTTGTTTTCTGTATCCGACAGGAGAAGTTTTCTTTAACTATTTCATTAGCAAATAGCATGAGCTAACGTAGCTAGGAAATAGTGTAAAATAAGCTTGAGTGTTACAGCGAAAAAACGAACAGTGACTGAATGGTGGCCATTTTTATTGATCTTTTCCCCCGCCAGGATGAAAATGGTCAATTTGAAGCAAGCCATTCTGCAGGCTTGGAAAGATCGTTGGAGTGACTACCAGTGGGCCATCAACATCAAGAAAAACTTCCCAAAGGGAGTAACATGGGACTATCTCAACCTTGCAGGTTGGTAGTAGTCTGTTTAAGTATACCGGTTCTTGTGTTTTCTAAAGTTGCTCTAACTGTTCCTTGTATATAATTCAGAGGCTTTGATGGAGCAGGCGATGATTGGACCATCCCCTAACCCACTCATCTTGTCTTATCTCAAATATGCCATAAGTTCACAGGTGAGATAAAGCACTTGTATTTATTTATTTTTTTTAAAAAGCAAATGAAAACGTGTGAAACTGAGAAGATTATCTAACCTTGTTGGTTGTTTCGCATGTTGTTATTTGTCTCCTCTCTTGCCATAGATGGTGTCTTATTCCAGTGTGCTTATGGCTATCAGCAAGGTAGTTTTCTGCATGACAATACTCAATGCAAAATTATTTTTACTATAGGAAAATGTGAATGATCTTAATACTTGTCTTTTCTGTGACAGTTTGATGATTTTTCCCGGGAGCTCTGTGTCAAGTCACTGTTAGAAATAATGGACATGTTCTGCCATCGCCTTAGGTATGTTAAGTGTTTCTAATGCATCTGCATGAATCTAATTCACGTCTTTTAAAATTCTGATGGATGCAGAAATGTTTTTTAGAACCAAGGTTTGCAGAAGAGCATCTCTAAATGCACAACACATCAAACAACACGACAAACCATGAAGCCGATGAGATCCAGCCCTGTACTAGCAAGGTGTACCTAATAAAGGGACCAGTGAGTGTGTATCTTGTTTAAAATGTCACTGCTTCTTGTCTCTTATTGATCCAGCTGTCACGGAAAAACAGAGGAATGCATCGGGCTTTGTCGGGCTCTGCTGGCAGTGGTAGTGTGGCTGCTGCAGGGCTGCGCGTGGTACTGTGAGAAGCTCAGAGAACTGGGTCCATCAGCCAGCACAGAGACCAGTCTTGGAGCCTGCCAGGAAAGGCTCCAGAGTCTGATGAACAGCACCAAGAACAGAGCTTTGGTCCACATTGCCAGATTGGAGGACCAAGGTATAGAAGTGTGTGTGGGTATTTGTTTACACACAGGGTTGTGCTCAGTGAAGTCTGGCTGTAATCTGCTGATGTATCAGTACAATAGTGTATAAATTACCCGAGGCTCTATTAACATGCTCTCAAAAGTTTATTGGCAGTTTATTTACCTTTTAATATTAAGTAATTCTAAGGCAAACACCTGCATATGTGTGGAATCTGGCAATTGGCAAAATTATTGGCAGTCAGCCATAGTGATTCAAAAATTTCACTTAAGCTAAAACTGTCATTTTTGGCCAAATCTTGAATGTGTGTTTTTGTGCCGAGCGTGGCATCTAAACACTGTTTCTGCTGCTGCTTTTCCTCCACAGGTTCCTGGAGCAATGTAGAGCAAGCTGTGCTTAATTTGACAGATGGTCTTAGTAGTGTGACTAACTCAAAACTGCATACTAAATTAGAGGAGAGCTTGTCACTAGTAAAAAGGTGAGGCTGACATGTTAATAATGAGCAAATGATCCTAATTTGACAATAGTTTCAAGCGTCCCATCTGACTTCTTTGTGCCGATTTCTTCACTCTCTTCTTCAGTATTCCCCTGATGCTGTCTGAGCAGAGTGACCCTCCAGTTTATGCCTCTTTTCCATCAGTTCATGCCTTCATCATGCTGGAAGGCACTATGAATTTGACAGGAGAGATACAGCCACTGGTGGAGCAGTTAATGATGATCAAAAGAATGCAGGTGAATACTAAGCTGTGGAAAAAAAAACTGTAAAAATTTAGACTGTCAGATTTTATAAGACAAAGGAATTTCATTACACACAAAAAAGAAAATGTTCAGCTTTTGGCCAAAGTATTACGCAGCCTTTCCTGGTGAGGTTTTGTGTGATGCAAATGGAATCTTTCTATTCCCATCAGAGAATCCCTGCTCCCCTTTTTGTCCTGGAGATATGGAAAGCTTGCTTCACTGGCCTCATTGAGTCACCAGAGGGCACAGAGGAGCTTAAATGGACTGCTTTTACTTTCCTTAAGGTTAGATCCACTTCAACGAGGAAAACTTGGTCTTCTGTTGTCTTTTTGTCTGTCTTTTGCTGCTTTTACTTTTTGTTTATATCATTGCCTGCTTCCTTGACTCTGTTTGTTGTGGATTTTTATTGTAGTTTAGAGAAGGAATAGTGTGCAAAATTTTGTGCGGTGATTTTTAAATCTCCCCTCTGAGCTGTCTGCATGAAACTGATTTGGTAGTAATATTACTGTCTACCCTTCACAGAAATCAGATGAAATTAACTTGTGATTTCTTAATCTCAGATCCCACAAGTTCTACTCCGACTAAAGAAATATCCTCAGAGTGACAGAGGACAGGTAAAGTAAATGCCTGACTGATCTTTGTATTGGAAGTTAACACCTAGATATTGAGCGCTGGGTGTGTAATGTCATAAACTGTCTTTGTCACTTTCAATCGTTGCAAACGTTTTTCCCAGGATTTCATGGAGGATGTGAACATAGCATTTCAGTACTTACTTAAGCTTACGCCACTCCTGGACAAAGCAGATCAGAGATGCAAGTAAGTGTTCGTAAATGTCACTGGAGATGCCCCTGATCTCATAATAAGATTATATAGATAACACAAGCAGCTATAGCTACTAAGCCTGGTTCTGCCGTAGGCTTCTTCCTGTTAAATGGGAGTTTTTCCTTCCCAGTGTCGCCAAGTGCTTGCCCATAGGAGGTCATCTGATTGTTAGGGTTTCTCTGTATTACTGCAGGGGTCTTTACCTTATAATATAAAGCACCGTGAGGTGACTGTTTTTGTGATTTGACATTATATAATTGAGTTGAACTGAAATGGCAGTAATTAAATATCTTTTATATTCAGGTGCTGCCGTCTGTGACATTGTTAAAGCGGCTATTATTAGAATTATTACCCATCTTCCATTTACCATCTTGTATTCTAATAGTATAGCTGTTTATGTTTACCTGTATATACCAAGTTCAACAATGTTCCAATTTTTTTAATTTTTTTCCCTTTTGCTTCTTTACGTAGCTGTGATTGCCTTGGAATGCTCCTGACAGAGTGTAATAAACTCGGGCTGCTGTCGGATTCAAATACAGTTAACCTCACATCAAAGCGGTATGGGTTTCTCTGCTATCAGAAAACATGCGATTATGGATATTTTAGGACAAAGATTACCTATATTTCTTTTTAAAAATTTTAATTATATTGATGAGAAATGAGAATGGAATTTTATCCACTATATTCATGTCATTTCCCCCAACACCTCCATCCTATCCCCATCCTCTTCCCCGTCCCTTTTTATCCTTCTCCCCCTGCAAATTTGATTCAGGACCGAGGACAGGGAGTTCGCCCCCAGGCTAAAGACTGCAGAAAATGCTAACATCCAGCCTAACCCAGGCCTCATCCTGAGGGCGGAGCCCACTGTTACCAATATTCTCAAGGTAGCACCCCATAACCATGTTTGAATTGTGCATGTTTTTAATTAAATTATATCAAAATGCAGATGTAGTGTTGGCCATTGACAGAAGTGCCAAAGAAGGTTCAGAGAATCATGTATATGATTGTAAAAGTGATCCACAACCAATGAGACCTAATGTCTGAAAATATCAGAATCAATGTGTTTTAAAGGTCACAACATTACAACAGCTTAGTGTTTGTTTTTTTTTAAAAATACGAGTATAAGTTTTCCATCTTTGTTCATTAGACAGTAGATGCAGACCACTCTAAGTCTCCTGAGGGTCTGCTCGGTGTTCTTGGCCACATGTTGTCTGGGAAGAGCCTAGATCTGCTCCTGGCTGCAGCAGCAGCCACTGGGAAACTCAAATCCTTTGCCCGGAAGTTCATTAAGTGAGTAAATTACGCTTTTGAACTTTTAGTAACAAGAACTTTGTAAGACCGGCAATGTTCAAGTGTTGGGAGATTATGTGCAACATCATCTTGAACGTGAAGTTTTCGTGTGTTACTGTGTAATGTTTCATCCCCCTGTTTTGTTCCAGGCTTAATGAGTTTCCCAAGCACATCAGCGGGGAAGGATGTGAGTTCAAATACAAGAGTGGCATGTTCCGAATAGGGAATTTCTTCTTTCATTCACACGATCTTTCAGTGGGATACTAACACTGTGGATGTTCTCCTCCTTTCCGTTAGCCAAGTCTGCGTCTGTACGGGCTCTGCTCTTCGACATCTCCTTCCTCATGCTCTGCCACGTGGTGCAGACATATGGATCTGAGGTTAGTTCAGTTTGACAAAGTTCAAGTGCACAAAAACAGCCCAGGAATGGCTTTATTGCAGCTCGCTGGACGGCTTTGGAAAATGTAACAGAAGACTTTCTGTTTTCACAAGTTTTAAAACTTTTACTACTGATAAAGACATTGCCCATCGTCATTCATACTGCACTGTTATAATTAGGTAATAGATGTGTATGAAATGTTTTTTTTCACTGCATACTATAGAAATTACTTTATTTATATATAATTTTACAGTGAATCCACTGTTTAAAAAAACAGTTTTTGTGAATTAACGAAAGCTTTTATACTTACAGGGCAATAATTACACAGAGCTGCCAACAATTCCAATGTCATTTTACACATCTCTTACAATTTAAGCCCAAAGAGTTTTAAATTTAATTTAATTTTAGAATTTCTTTAATTTACAACTGCAACATTTCTTTATCTTGACAAAATATTTTTTTTAAAAAGAGAATTTTTCCTTTTTCTTTTATTAAGAGATCTCAGGAGTTAAATGTGTAGTTAAACTTCTTTATGCTGACAGAAAGGGGATTTCTCTGGTAGGCTGTATGTGGCCCTGCGATGTAAAAATTAGTTTTATGTCGTTGAAAATTCAAGTCTTAACTATGTTAATTGTGGACAGACTTACTTTGCATCTGTATTAAGCAACAAGGCTTTTTTGCATATTAAAATATTCTATAAAGGTCTTCGCTAGCGTTAAAAAGGGAGAAAAATGTGGTGGTCACCTCAAAATAATAAACAGTAGAGATACTGTCTTTTTGAGCAGATTGTGATCAGCTGACTTTTGTCCAGGTGATCCTATCAGACCCCAGTCCTTCAGGAGAGACGCCCTTCTTCGAAACGTGGCTGCAGACATGTATGCCTGAAGAGGGCAAGACTCTGAACCCAGAAAACCCCTGCTTCAGACCCGAGCCTGGGAAAGTGGAGAGCCTAGTGACCCTGCTGAACAACTCATCAGAGATGAAACTAGTGTGAGTGAAATCTGTAAATGAATCATTTACAGTCAGTGCAGATGTTGCCTGGCATTGCTGCGGTAATTAACTTTAGATCTTTTCTTTAGATGGTGGCATACTCAACCCCGTCATGAAGTTGCTTAACACCCTGAACTTCATTTACATGCCTGAATAACAATTACGATAGACGTAAAAGAGCACAGTTTTTTACTGTACTGTATTTTTGTTTGACATAAATGTTTCTGATTTTAACTTGCACTTATTTAGTGTTTAGAAATGTCTTAAACGTGGCCAGCAATGCTCTGAATGTGGGTTTTTTTTCCTAACCTTGTGACAGGCAGGTGAAATGGCATGAGATCTGCCTTAGCATTCCAGCGGCCATACTGGAAGTCTTGAATGCATGGGAGAATGGTGTGCTTTCTGTAGAGGCGGTCCAGGTTTGTCTAGCTTCACTATTTTTCCTTCCTGTGGGTAATAAAGATTTCTTGTGGTTTCCTAAGTATCTCATGTCTGTGAAGGTTCTCAGTCATCCAGGTGATCGTAGTCAAAGGTGCTAGCAAAGAAAAGAGTCTTAAAGAAGTCCAGATGCTTTTCTTTGCAAGCTCCTTTGACTAAGTATCTCATATGATTTTCAGGTTTCAACCCTTCCCACCCTTGTATTTCGTTGAGTCATGACTTGACATTTTCCACTGAATATGTCGAGACTACTTGAGTAAAAAAAAAAAAAAGCTGTGAAAACGCGCATCATTAGTGACGTCTAATAGGTGTAGCCAACTTGTCGCTTCTTCCCTATTCCTTTCAACTTTGTTTTCTAATGCAAAGTGGGAGGATGCCCATTTTAGTCAGAATTCGACCGTCTCTAACCCTTCCTTCTCTTCATTCTGCTAATCACATCCTTCCTCTTTCCTGGGTGCTGCCATTGCAAGCGTAGAAGATTACTGACAATATCAAGGGCAAAGTGTGCAGCATGGCCATCTGTGCGGTTGCATGGTTGGTAGCCCATGTCCGGATGCTTGGAAGAGATGAGAGGGAGAAGCCCCAGACTATGATCCGGCAGCTTGTAACGCCACTTTATGGGGAGAACACTCTGCAGTTTTACAATGAACGGTACAAACTCATAAAGAGCACATCCACACCAGCACCCACCGACTTTATATTTTACAAATTCTGAGAAATTTCCTTGTTCTGGATTCAGTTTGATTCTCCGTCTCTCATCACCCGAGTTAAAAGTAACATCATTTTCTTCCACAATCTCACCAGCGTGATCATAATGAGCTCCATCATGGAGCACATGTGCGCCGATGTCTTCCAACAGACGGGTGCCACCCTGCGGTCCCCAGTGGAGGGCCAGGAGCCGATCCCCTACCGCAACCTGCTGCCACCCAAAGAACCCATCCATACGGCCCTCAGCAAACAGTTCCAGGCAGTGCTGCGTAAAGGCTGGGTGGACAGCCGAGCTCTGCATCTGTTCGAGAGTCTTCTCAACATGGGAGGTGTCTTCTGGTTCACTAACAATCTGGTCAAGGTACGCGGATAAAAGGTCTGATGGTTTATGCAGTGACCATCGGCAACACTATCGATCTTTAAAGGCGAATGATTTTTATTTATTTATTTTTTAACTTGAAGATTTTCTTTATTGGCTTCCTTGATGTGTTACAATTTTACTTGAGCAACCGTTAGCCAGAAACGTAGTTAAATTTTGAAATTTAAGCAGAAAAAGTGAGAACATCGAGCCAGAGCAAAGACGTTAGTGAAACCAATGTGGTTACATTAGATAAAGAAAAGCTTTGCATGCATTAATTTCCTCATAAAATGTTGACGAATATGTGATGTATTTATGTACTTGTTTTTTACCCAAGCCTGTAGCGGTTTCTTTGCACGTCATTGACCTTAAATAGTGTTCGTAGGAGTCCGTGTTGTCGGTTGTGCAAACATTTGTGCATAAAACACTGTTGACATTATTCCGTTGCACTAATGGTCACTAATCTCATTTTATTCAAATCAATGTCCAGTTTTTGAAAACATGAAACTGTTTCTTAACACAGGAACTGTTAAAGGAGACACGGCAGGAGTGGGCCAATCGAGTGGTAGAGTTACTCTACAGCATCTTCTGCTTGGACACCCAGCAGATCACCCTCACGCTGCTAGGTACCATACTGCCCAATCTACTCACAGACTCCGCCCACTGGCGCAGCCTGGCAGACCCACCTGGAAAGGCACTGGCCAAGTAAGAGAAGCTTAATACCCTAAGGGCAGCAGTCGCTGTGGCGTTTTTGACTTCCGGTTTTGACTTTTGTCTCTGGATGTCCCCTCAGGCTGTCTGTGTGGTGCGCACTCAGCTCTTACTCCTCTCACCACAAAGGTTCTTTCTCAGCTCGCCAGCGCAAAAGGCAGAGAGAAGATATTGAGGTAAAGAAGCTCTTTAAAAATAAAAATTTTAAAACTTGGTAAAATTAGGAGAACGTGTTTTCTGTAAGAGGACGTGTTTGAGTGTAAAAATACTGACATGATTCCTTTATTATTCCCTGCAGGACTACAACAGCCTCTTTCCCTTGGATGACACTCAACCATCTAAACTCATGCGGCTGCTCAGCTCCAACGAGGATGAACCTGTAGCCCTTTCCAGTCCAGGTTAGGCCCCTTTGTGCCTGGATTTGAATTCACCGTCAAATGATAAAGCCTGTGGTTTACAGATGTCTGAGCTGGGGATGATAATGGTGGTAATACCAGAGAGTTTCAGAACTGTAACAGCAAGTTACTTCTAGTAAGCACTTAAAATGCTTTGTGAACTGGTCTTCCTCCTCATTAATTATCCTTCAAGTGCATTGGCTGCCAGCAGGTTCTAACTTGAACGCTGCCATCCAGTGCTTCTTGCTTTGAGCCATTGTGCAGTTAGCATACCCCTTTCACCCTGCTATTCACATGACTTAAAGTAATGAGCATTTATATTAACTGCTATGGAAATTTTCCCTTGTTTAGTTTTACACAGAAACCCCCACACAGGATGTCAAACTTCAGTGTTGCATGACTTAGGAAAAAAATGCTTTGATGTTAAGACTGAAAGTGACACTGGTTTTCTTGCTACGTAAAGTCAATCATTTAGAAACCGTTCATCAACGCCGGATGCCTCACTTTATAGACTTTTTAAAATTTTATTATGAATAAAATACATCTTTTAGCGCAAGGAGAAAGAAACATTTATTTTCCATGTTAAGAAAAAAAATCAGAATTAATTTATTTTGTTAAAAAAAAAATCATCTTTTCATTTTTAGTATCATTGAAATGTCTTATTCCAGGAATTATGATTATGATGTAAGATTGCAGTGGAAACCAACCGTCAACGGATCCTTAACTTCCTTTTTCACATCCTCTAGATTTTTAAATGGTTTTTTTTGTTTGTTTTTTGGGGGGGGAGCATAAAATTTCCTCGAATGACTAAATTAGTAGAACGAAAATGAAACTTGTCAACTCATCCATCACATCTTCCTTGTCTTCCTGCAGGAGACCGGTCTATGAGCAGCTCTCTATCTGCCTCACAGCTCCACACTGTCAACATGAGGGACCCCCTCAACCGAGTCCTGGGTGAGAATTTTGCCAGCATCTCTTTTCTCTCATCCCCATTTCTTTCATAGAAATGTCTAAATTACGATGAACAAATTCAAGAAAAATCCTGAATTAACTAATCAGGGAAACGATTTGATGTGAAACTGGAGAGGCTGGTATGTTGCTGTGATTAAAGCCACAAGATCTCCAATTCTGAAGGCCCAATGGGACCTCATCCAGCCCTTGAATATGTTTGCAAGGCCAAACACAGAGCTAAGACACTCATTATTTTCATGTAAAGTGAATTTTAGTGTGATGTTTGTTTGTTTTTTTCCAATCAAAGTCACGCTAAAAGAAATGTCTGACATTACTGAGAATTATATTTTGCATGTTTAAAGTTAGCAAGAATGCTATATGTTATATGAATGTGACTTTTTAAAATTTGCATGATTTAAAAAAATATATATATTAGAAAGAACCTTTTTTTTGCCTCTGCAAAACAACACAATAGATTTTAGACCAAAACGTTGTAATTAAAGTGCAAAAGCTTTAAGCTTTCATTTAAGTTTAACAAAAGTATTACATCAACTGCTTAGGAATTGCAACCATTTTATTCATAATGCCCATTTTCTGAGGCTTGGAAATAATTGGATATTTACTGAAAAGCAGATTCATGACTAGGTGAGGCCTGTTTCCTCTTTATATCATGACACACTAACAGTTTATAATATCTGTAGTTGATTCCATGCGTTGAACTTGTATTTGTCTTATCACTGGAGCTTTCACAATGAAGTCCAAAGAGATGCAAGCAGAGAAGACTTTCATTAGACTAACGGAAATCAAAATAAAACTTAGAGAGATGGTGAAAAAAAAAAAAAAAGCATGAAGTGGTCAACTCAGCAAAACCAAACAGTGTTAAAGACCACAGAAGAAAACAAAAGTGCGTGATCACAGAATTATTTCCTTTAAGCATATAACCACATCAAAAACACATTGAGGATGTAGGCGTAGCGTTTAAAGGTCTACCATCAAGAGACACCTTCGTCAATGGAAAATTTGTTGATGGTGTGACTGCTGATGGAAGTAGCAGGATGAAGTGTTAAATGCATGGGGCTGTGCTGTCTCTCAGAATCAGCCAAAGTCTGCAAAACTGATTAGTCAGCATTTCACGATGCAAATGGATAATGACCCAAAGCATGCTGAAAAAAACAGCCCAAGAGTTTCTCGAGGCAAAGAAGCGGGATATTCTTCAGCGGCCAAGTCAGTCAACCCAAGTGAGCACTGCAAAGAGACCCACTAATAAGCGGCAATTGAAGGCGCTTGCGGCAATCAGTATAGTTAACTTTATGTTAGTTTGTCCAATTACTTTTGAGCACCTGAAAATGGGGCACCATATATTAAAATGGATGTCATTCCTAAATGTTTAATGCACTACTTGTGTTAAGCTCTTTAAATTCAAAGTGAAAGTCTTCTTTCCAGTCAAGTATTTCAGATTATTTGGCTGAAAATCCACTGTGGTGTTATTAAAAAGGCACAAAAAAGGGTTATCATCCAAACTTTCACGGGCCAAACGATAAACACGACAATGTCAGTGCCCAACAGTGCACTGCAGCTACTACTCATCTTGTCAGTGGTGTTGATATTGGGGATGATTTGATTTGGGATATAAAATAATTCAGCAGGATAGTACTTACCATCTGTTCTCTTTCTTTTAGCCAACCTTTTTCTCCTCATTTCCTCCATCCTTGGCTCAAAGATGGCTGGACCTCACACCCAGTTTGTGCAGAGCTTCATGGAGGAGTGTGTTGAGTGTCTGGAGCAGGGAAGCCGTGGGAGCATCCTGCAGTTCATGCCTTTTACAATGGTGAGTTATGAGCTGTGAGGGGAGAGGCCAGACAGGTGGAGATAAAGGAGGGAGAAGGATGACTGCTTCTTTAGATATTATCGGGAAGGGTTCAGGAATCCTGCTTACAAGTGTTCTACTGCCTTTAAAGACTGAGTGTTCTGATAAGATCAAGAGGGAGTCTGAAGGTCATAGCACAGATGCTTCTTGCATTTGCAAGAGATATTAATCACTCCTACAAGCTTCGAAATGTTAGGGTTGCCACATTTTCAAAACATGTGCAGAGTTTGAAATGGAATAAAATGCCAAGAACAAACCAGAATTGATAACAGAAAGGAGAAAAAAAGAGTAATGGACAAAAAATGGTAAATGGCATGTATTTGTATAGCGCTTTACTAGTCCCTAAGGACCCCAAAGCGCTTTACACATTCAGTCATCCACCCATTCACACACTGGTGATGGCAAGCTACATTGTAGCCACAGCCATCCTGGGGCGCACTGACAGGCAAGACAGAGGCAACTTAGCTGATTTAGTGGAACATCTTTTTCTAGTTCTGAGAAAAAGTATTTCTTAATTCTTTTCTTTTGTTCTAGTTACATTTTACAATAAGTGTCCCATGAAAACCAGATCAAGGGTCAGGAACACACCCACTCAAAAAAGAATGACAATTAGCCTTGAGCAACACAATAAAATTCTTACTGTTTCTTGGGAAATACCGCCTCTCAGAATAACAGTTACTTTTCTTTTTTCTTCTGCACATTTAGGTTTACGAGTTGGTGAAGCTGCCCGCTCTGGCCAAACCTAAAGTTGTGCTTGCAATCACTGACCTGACTCTGCCGCTGGGGAGACGTGTAGCTGCCAAAGCCATCTCTGCTCTGTGAGGCTCGGGTTTAAATTTACCTCCGAAATAAATCGAGGCATCGACGGATTTATCTTCTGTTGGTGGGCAACAAAAGCCCAGCGGAGGGCTGAAAACAGTTTGCAAGAGCTCTGGACTCACATTGTTTTGATATTCTTTTATATTTTTTTTTTCACACTTGTAAATAATTTTGGAATAAATAAAGAAATCAGACAGAAAATCTTTTTTGCTTGCCTGTGTTTATTGGTTGCATTTGTTTTGTGAGTTTTTGTGACACATCATGGTGAAATGGCACCTCTGTGTTTTTTGAGTTTCAGTAACATGATGTGTGGCCGCTGTCGTTGTTGTCCCTTGAGTCAGAATGATCACATGCTAGCCAGCCCAACACATGACACCATACACAAGGCACTGTGGGTCATCTCTTGTCACAGTCATACACCGCTTGCAACACTTCTTAAAGGACATCCGTCTGGTTCAGTAGCGGAAATAATGACAGCAAAGTCCTTATTTCACCCTTTGTTGCACTTCTCTATTAGAGTAGTAACTTCACTGGAAGTTCAGGTTTCATTTTATTGTTTTGTATAATTATGCATGTTTTTTCACAAAGAGGTACAAATGTTTTTCAGAAAATGTTTTTTTTTTTATTAAAAAATAAGAAAATACAGACATTATTATTATTATAATTTAAATAAAAATAATACAAAAATATACAATTTTACTCATGTTCTGCTGTTGGTATCGATTAACGTGCCACCAACACCTTAAATCAACTGTCAAATACCTTAATGTACTGCTTTACAGAGCATTAGTCAATTGTGTTAACATTTCCTTAGTTTTAACCTGTGAAAATAAATAGTCCAGTCCAGTTCTGTTAATAAATATATAAATATGAAATGCAAATACAAAAATAAATAATGCTTTCACAGATCAATAAATACCATAACGTACATTTTGGACATGAGCCAAAAGAAAAGTGTGACACTTTTTGGTCAGGACTCTGTCTCCATCTCTGTGCTGCGGTCCAGAGTCCTGAGGAAGCGGACCAGGTCCTGAATGTAAGACTGGAGGTCCACCAGAGTCAGGTGTGCTGCCACCTGAAATTCATAATCTGCTGGTAGATTTAAGGGCGCGGAGGGTTTGGTGGGGTGTGGTGAACCTTGTGGATGGACAATTTTTAACATCTAAAAAAGCAAAACAAAGAAAATGATTTTAAGCATTAAGAAGATGCAACATGCAAAAACAATTTGTCAGACTGGCTGCAAAAATTCTACCTCTTTGATCTGAATGGCGAGGTCTCGTACATCAGCCATTAGCTCGGTGACTCTATCTTTGTTTGCCAGCCTGGGGTAGTTTTTGAGGGAGCTCAGCAAGGCCCGGTACGTCTGCAGACCCTCATAGAGCTGTCTCAAACCGTCCTCCTTATGGAAGAGAGAGAGAGAAAAACAAACTGGTCATCGTGTCTGCTTTTAGACTCTCAAAGCATGATGACAGTTCACTCTCAAAGAATGCTTACCAAAGTGACGTTTTCTGACAGGGCTTTGATATGAGGAGCAGAGGGGATGCCAAGCCTGGACCTCATGATCTCAAACTGCGCATTATCTGTGGAGTTCAGCTGCAGAGTCTACGATAAAAGAAATAACATCAAATGGTTAAGGATGTATAGCAGCGAGGAATTCCAAAGCAAACACCAGTTGGAGGGTGGGGGGCAGTGAAGGCAACAGCAGATCGTTAAATTAATGCACTAAAATGTCACATCCTAAAAACTAGACCAGAAATATTTGTCCTGTGTTCTTACAAGATGCTGAGTCATTAAGAGACTTTTATTTGTGGTTTCAGAAATACTCAAGTAAAATCCAGCTGTGTAAAAACAACGAAAAACATGCCAGATGTTGATAACTCAGTTGCCTGTCATCTAAAAACAAAAAAACATTGACAGACATGTGCTGTTTCTTTTCCAGAGACTGTTCATATCAGTCATTACAGCTACATAAACGCATTTCAGATACAAACGCCGCTGACTGCAGGCTCGACCGCGCAGGCTCCTTACGCTGACAGCACATTATCAAACACAAGTCATGACGCAGAAGCTTTAAAGAAATCAGGAAAAACTGCATTAGTGTGTCTCACCTCCGTCTTAATGCAGGATTTGTGTGTTTCGGGGATCGAGAGAAGGATCTTCTCTGTCAACTGCTTGCAGTTCTGTACAATCTTTTGAAATTCCGGACCTTCAACAAGTGCGCTTCTTTCCGGCAGAGGTGCGCTGAGGGCGAACGTGGCCATGTAGCAAGAAATAGCGAAAACTGCAAAAAGGAGAAGCAAACAAAACAAAAATTAAAAAACAAACAAACAAGGCATCAGCGGCGTAACATAGAAACAACCCCGATATTCATCCAGTATGCTGTGTGGAGGCAGAGAACAAAAGGCAGAACAAAGCCTCCTCTCAACCGGTCCTCTCTGCTGCAGATTTGGGCATGTCCCCCCTTGGGGCTAAATATGTGCAGCAGTTGAGAACAGCCCGTGTAATGTGAAGCTTGAGCCAAAAGTAACTGCAGTAGATCAGCATGGTGGAAAAGAAAGCCCGAGCAGATGTTTTAAAAAGCACCAGATGTTAACACAGAATAAAAGCCCTATTAATGAATCAAAACATCTGGTGCTTCTAAAACAAACCTGCCTTTCTATCAGTCAGAGATGTCTGCTTGTCCAAAGGCTGATCCTTTGAATTTTTCTTGTAGCTTCCTCTACAGACTCTACAGAGTGTTTTCGCTCTCTGGGGACGATCAGCAGAGAGGAGAAATCAGTATTCTGTAAGGATTGCCTCACTACTCACCAGTCAGAATGTGCATGGCCTCTGCTAGGAAATGCCTTAAAGTATTGACCTCTAGTGAACACCATCAATGATTTATGGTACGCTTATATATGTAAAGCTGGACCGTGTGGAGGAAATTCCCCCAATTACTCATCCGATGGTGTTTCCATTAAAAATGTAAACGTTTGCACTTTAAAAAAAAAAAAAAAAATTAAATACAAATTGTTGGTCCCAATAAGTGAGTAGTAATTTAATCAAGTTCACACTAAAAAAAATGTTTTTTTGTTTTTTTTAAGCATTTTTAGCATTTTAGCAATAACAATAATAACAATAATAATAACAATAATAATAATAATAAGTATTATTATTACTATTATTAATATTATTAACAATAATAATAATAATACATTTAGGAACAAAATAAAACAAAAAATAAATAAATAAAACACTTGTTTTAAAAAATATGAAAAATGTTTGAGTCACATTCAAATATAAAATAACTAAATTGAAAAACGGACACAATATGAAATAAATCTAAATAAATAAATAAATAAATAAATAAATAATAACAGTAATAATTAAAAAGTAAATTCAAAAAGTCGTAATGAAATTTGTTAAATGGATGGACCTGATTTTTATTTATTTATTTATTCATTTACTTATTTATTGTAACAAAATATTTTTTTAAAAGAAAGAAAGAAGAAAGAAATTTGACAGTTAAGTCATACAATTCCAGAATTACGTTTTAGGAAGTGAAATTTCCTTAATTACTGTCGTCCTACAGATTGTGCAAAACTGTCATATAGTAAAATATAAAGGACAGAAAGAAGGAAACGGAAATGAAAAAGAAGTCAGTGAATTATTGCCTTTTGAAACACTGGATTTTTGGGCTGAAAGTGTTCTTTAGTTTTCTAATGTTGTCAGTCGTCATTTTGCCTGTTAGTCCATTGAGTCGTCTGATGACGTACCTTTAAAAAAAAAAAAAAAATCTATTAATAGACTGAAACATGTGACATCTCATCCCAGGATCAAACAGCTCCCCTGTCAATAAGGGAGCAGCCGAAAAGTAGCTGCCTAATCTGTCAAGAGATGAAGTCACACGTAGCTGCACCCCCACACTGTAAACGTTGTTTTTAGATTTTTATTTATTTATTTACTGTGGTCGCTGTTGCGGTATTTAGGATGATCAAAGTTTTTCCTCTTGTCATTCACACAGCTGCCCACTGATTTGGCGTTAGTGACATCACCGGATTTTGCCTCGTCTGCAGAGAAGAAGCGAAAAGGCTTACAACAGATACAACAGTCCCCCCTGGTGGGCTCGTCTTAGTATATGTATTGAACACTTGCCATGCATCGGTAATATATTAAAAGAAAATATCACGATTCAATACGTTCTCCACATTAAAGGCTACAGTTATGGAATTTAATGCACTTAATTCCAGTGTGTGATCTATCTAATTATAATAATCATATATATCTCATCGTTTTTTCTTCTTTTTTATTATTTATTTATTTATTTTACAAGCTATTTCAACTGTACATGTCCCTAAGTAGTGATATTTACATGATGGGGTGTGGAGGAGGAGAAGGTCCAGTAAGTGCTGGGGGTCATGTAGCATCTGGGAGTTGCAGGTGAAGAGAAGGATTTTATAGGAGACACTGGAGTTGACTGGGAGCCAGTGGAGGTGTACATGGGTGGGTTGCAGAAGTTACCAGGACTGAGAGAGGGTAAGAAGTCTGTCAGCTGAGTTCTGAACACACTACAGTCTCTCTGGGGCTTTATTAAGCAGACCTAACAACACACCAGTGCAGGAGTCGAGCCAGAAAGTGATGAAGAAAGGACTGAGGGTTTCATCTGCATAGTCTGATGGGTGTCTGGAAATGTTCCTCAGGTGGTAGAAGGCTTTTATGTGAGTGTTAATAGTATCATGTATTATTTTAGGGTTTTTTGTTTGTTTGTTTGTTTTATTGCCAACCTGTTCCGTAAATACATGTTGTTTATCCTTTATTTATGAGTGCTAAAGGTGGATCTGGTCACCACTTCCTCTGAAGTCATCATGGCATGATGATGAAGTTCTTCTGAATTAATCATGATTACAGCATTAGGAATTCATTTCAAGTCATTACTGGCTTGGGTTTTAGTCTATTACATGTTCTGCAGACCTGACCACAAAAAAGGCGGGAACATTATTACAACTCATGAATCATTAAGATTTGATGTAGCAAGGCATGTGTGAGATAGTTCCCTCATGTACATTTCAGCTCTATCACAAGATTTTATGTTAAGTCATGTTTAAAGTCATACTTCCTGTATCCTTACTGCAGACTGTTGTTTGCACAATCAGACAATAAAACGTAAAATTATTGGTCAGTTTCATTGCCTTGGTTATCAGGTGTGACTTGGAAACATGTCTAAACATCATAATCAGAGTGTAATCACCTCGCAGGTCAGTCCTGTGTCTCCTCTGTAGCCGTCGATAGGATCGGTTCTCTTCCCGCTCTAACATGAGGCACTTGATCAGTCGGTGTAGCTCTGATATGTGGCCATGCTTGATGGGTTGTGAAATAAAGCTGTCAAATCTGATCCCTGAAATCTACACTGCTCTGATCTCCAATCATTCCTCTCCGTGAAAGGAGGCATTCATTCACTGCTGTAATCTCTCTCTACGGCCCAGCAGCGACCTTGTTGGAAACATGATTTGGTTGTAACAGAGGAACAATGTGCTGGCCCTGCACTGGGCTAAGCAGAGAAGGGTTGAACAGTCGTGCCCTGCGTAGTGGAAGAGGATAGATACCTGATGCATGAGTTGATTACACTTTGTATAATATGTCAGTTGTGCCTGAAAGCCTTGTGGTATGGTGAACTTTGAATTATGTTGACAAATGCTCAGCTCTTAATGTAAACGCTGGATCCACGGATGAATCTGGACATACTGTGGCGGTTAAGATGGAATTTTAATTGGCATGTGAAGACATGAAACAGATAGTTCTACCTTAAATGCCTTGAAACCCCTCCAGAAAATGATTAAAGGGCACGATTACCATAAAATGTACAAATAGTTAAAGGAATTAAAGGAAAGGGGTTTTCTTAATATTTTAGTCTTATTCCTGGGTTCAGAAAGCTCTTCTGAATGTAATGATCCTTAAAACAGAATCATTCGCCACTGTGCTGAAAATCCTCATCTGTTTCTGTATTTGTTTTTCCACTAAAGCTAAGGCCTGTGCACTGATTTTCTATAAAGACGGTTGTGTTTAATCAGTTGTTACCGGTAACTGCTTACAAAAGCCAGTTTTAAAGATTTTCATTTCATGTGGATTGAGAAAGATGGTTTGTGGAATCTCAGCCCGTCTGGGTAGATATGCGTTGAAACTAACGAGGTAGGTTCCTCAGAAAAAAGATGTCTGAAGAGGAAAAAAATCATGTTGGGGAAGTGTTTTAGTGTCAGTCACGTCACAGACATGGTGATGATGATTATATCAACATGAGTAATTCTGACTTTGTCATGACAAAATGTGTAGCTGTCTGTACACACGAACTATGAGGATTTGGTCTATGACTTCCTGTTATTGCATAGACCACAAGTCATTTGTTAATCTCCATCCTGCAAATGAACCATTAGCTTTTCATTATGTTTTGTTGGGCAAAAAAGAGAAATAAATGTGTTACATCTAATTTGCATTTACATGTCAAACAAGAGCATTCAGAGAGCCCAACTCTCCCTGAAGGACCCGATTTCACCTCTTTAAATCAGTTCGAGCTGATAACCAACGGGATGATAAACAACAATTTATATTCGACAATTGTAACCAAAACCTGTATGAACTTCATCACTAGGACCAAGTTTGTGTCATCAACACAGATAAACCTAGTTTTTTCCATTTGGTTGTGGTTGGCCCAATCTACAAAAGGTTTTAATGAGCTAGTTTATATAGGCTAAAGTTGAAATAAAGAACATAATCCAAGGCTCTGGTAGTGGGAGAGGGGGTCATCTGCAAATCAGAAGGTTGCTGGTTTGATCCCTGGCTGTTCTAGTCTGCAGGCTAAATATCCCTGGTCAAGAAACTAACCACTGCTTGCTCTCCGATGCATCCATCAGAGTATGAATGTGTGTGAATGTTAGATAGAAAGCACTTACATAGAAAAGGCGTGTGTGAATTGGTGAATAAGGCAAGCTGTAAAAACCACTTTGAGTGCTCAGAGTGGAAAAACGCTATACAGCAGGGGTAGGCAACCTTTCAGATGGCGAGTGCCATTTAAAATTTCCTCAGAAGTCAGTGTGCCATACGATTGCATTAGCAATAAATTTAATAACGCTCTATATGAACAGTTACACAATATATAGAACCACTTTATAGAATTATATTTGTTTGCAGATGTTGGCAGCTATCAGCGAATAGCTATCAGCTATTTTGAAACAAAAAAAGACATCTTTTATTCATAACAAGAACTCCATAACAGCAAATGAACTGTACAACAGAAAATACAAATGCTATTTATGGTCTCCTCGCAACAATGATAAGAAAAATAAACTAAGCTAATATGGCATGCTTGTTAATACAGAGATACACATGTTAATGTGATCTCTGGTCTCCCACTTAGAGACACAGGTCTCCGAGTGTCCAGCATTCAGACGGCTACCTGAGGACACTCTTCATGTGAGAGAAAATCTGCTCACACAGACATGTAGAGCCAGATACTGTCAATAAGGCCTCTGCAATGTTCTGAAGACAGTTAAACTTGTCAGGTAGTGATGTCCAGCAGGTGAAAATGCAAGCTCCGTGAACACACACCTCTATGGATTCCAACTGCTTCGATGTCGCATTAACTGGCATTAACTCAGCCAGACAAATCTAGCTGCTCATTAAAGATTTCTGGTTTGTTCAGAAAATAAAACATTGGTCCACACACCTGAAAGTCCCAAAAATGCATTGTGTCTCGAGTCTATGGATGTATCCGTGTATTTCCATGGTGCTGATGCTGTGCTGAGCAGAAAGCTCCTGAAGCTTTTGAAGTGTTGGAATGTGGAAAGCTAACAATGTCCCTCTCACCAGTTACAAGTTATTTTTAGCCAATTACAAGTTCAATCTGGTAGTTGGGGTTGTTGGCTAAGATACTCTCATTAAGAAGAGGCACAACTAATGTGTCTATGCGAGCTGATTTGCGACGTGCACGGCTGGCGCAGCCATTTATTTTTCGATGCACCTTCTCAGATTAATTCACTGCGTGTCGTGCCCAGGGCTGGACTGGGACAAAAAAAATCGTCCCGGGCATTTTGACTAGAAACCAGCCCACCAGGTATTAAAGCCATAAAGCCTTTGAATGAAAACAAACGCTGTTGTGACAGTGATGTACAGTCTTGTTGGTATATGTATGATTTCTATACATTTTATGTCAGATAAAAACTTTGGTTGTAAGCTTCAGATAATTATTTAATAACAGCCAGACATTTTAAATGAGAATAAGAAAGTATTTCTTTGTGCCCCCCTTTCCCTGTTAATGCCCTACATGGCCCCCCTGGCAAAACTTTGCTAGACCCGCCCCTGCACAGTTACCAGCTGTCAGCTACGTAGAAAAAGGATCCTGGGGTTATTTGTCTCTCAGAAACAGTTCATAACTTCCCTTCAACTCATTCATGTCACCTAAAAGTTAAACCTGTTTCTCCATCACCTGTTCAGCTCTGATGATTCAGTAAGGACATCTCCTGGTTTCATCTTCATGTTTCCCTCTCACCTGATATACAAACCGATATCATGACCAGCAGGTTTTACAGCTGTGGCTCCAGCAAACATCAGCTGATAGTAGAAATTAATATTAAATAAATTCTAACAACAGCTGATCAAGCTTAAACGTGCTGCTGTTGTTTAGCGCGACATCCGCTGGTTTCTTCTTTCTGGCGCAAAGTGGTTGATAAACAAACAAGAGAGAAAAGCCGATCAGCTGATCATTGATCAGTTTCATGATTAAAGTAGCAACAGGAGAGGGAGGGGGAGAGAATGAGAGAAGAAGAAGCAGCTGTGCAGCAAAGACACAGAATAAATCCAGCTTTGTGTCTTTTTCCATCCTAGACAAACTGCGTCCCTTCTCAGCTCAACACGAAACGCGTAATAATTTCTCTGAATGCGGGAGGATTCGTCTTTTTACGGGAGTGTTGGCAACTCTACTAACTAATCTTATGAATAAAATAAAGTTCACTATCAGTAACATCATAGCACCGATCCAGCTGTATAGAAACTCTGTCATGCTAGCTAGTACGCAGTACGAGTTATTGTAACTGACTGTAAAAAGTCAGCACAACGAAAATAAACTCCAACTAAACTTGGTTTATATCTGACCCAGAGAGACTGCAGGTCATAACTTCTTACCTGAAGTTCAGTTCACCTGACACTGGGACCAGCAGCCGCCTTGGGTCTCTGCTCCTCCTGCCTCCCCTTTCCCTCATCCACCTGCTGGCCTCCACCACTTGTTAATTTTACTGAATCTGTGGAAGCTCTGCCAAAGCCACCACCAAACAACTGAGTTATTTTTACACACCGGCCAGCATCTGGCCAATCCACCACCTTTCATTGTTTATACCGTTACAAAAAAAAATGAAAAAAATCATCGGGCCACCGAGCAAATGCCCGATGGCCGGTCCAGCTATGGTCGTGCCATCAGTTAACCCTTCGTGCCTAGGGTTGCTGAACCCTGGTCTACACTGTATATAGTGAAGTCTGCAAGTTTTCAAACAGCAAAATTTGTTTTGTGCCCAAATCATTTTGCAGATCATTAGAATGAAAGTTATTGGCCATGTTTGCATAGCCCTTTTTAAAATGATGCTTTCATGACATTATTGTGTGTCGGGTGGTGGTCAAGGCTATCCAGACTGACAAGTGGGACATTGAATGTCACCTCTCCGGTGGGGAGGGAGCCTGAGATTGTCTAAATTGGAGTCTGTTTTATACCAAATGCAGAAAAGAAATGTTTTAAGAAAGCAATTAAGTTTGTGTTCTAAAACATATGATCGTTTGCTTGCAGGACACCAGGAGAGATGAGTCCTCCGTCACAGATGGTGTGGTCAGTGAAGATGGTCGCCTGCAGGTTCAAGCTCATTGCATCTCCAACCCACATCCACTGCCACTGTACTTAAGGGAAGTTAAAGACTTTCTTCTGCACTTACATTTGGATCACCTCGATCCATGATAGTCATTCAGGCACTAATGCCTGGACTGGAAAGAAGCCATCCTTAAAATATTACAACATTCCAGCTCATGTGTTAGAATGAAAAACAAATGTGTTGTTTAAATTAAAGACTGCATTTGTGACAGAACAACAAATATTTTATTTTGATTATATAAGTAATATAAGTACAAAACAAACTTGTGGTAGGCCTAAACTTAGTTTCAGAATAATTACATCTGAGACTTTGTTTCATTGTAAGATTATAATAGTGATGGCAATATAATTGTTTGTTGTTCAGCAGAACAGTGCCCAGCATGTTGGCCGTTATACTTTGTTGCATTTGAAAATAAAAGTTGGTCTGATTCTAATTGATCAGAAGGCAGATGTTGTATTTCTCAGAAGCACTGCCAAGCCCATGCAGTGATTTCCACCACAGAACCATCTGTTTTTAATGCAGTACTACCCAGTAGTTGTAGTTAATGGTGGTTTCTCCAGGTCCTGAAATTTTGTAGATATAACTTTGTAATTTTTTAAAGATATTTTCTTTTTTGCCCTTTTTAGCACTGCTCAGCTACATTATTTTCTTTAAAAAAAAAACATAACCTGATCTCTAGCAGTCACTGATAAGGTTAAAAAATGACAGTATAGGAAAATGGGTCAGGGGGAACTCATGCAAGCCAATTTGGGTCCCGCAGGTCATTTTGCTCCCAGTATACTCTAAATAAAATGAATTTTTAGTTAGAGTATGCTATCTACTTTTGCCCTTGTTATTGTCTTTTAAATGCAATCTTCTTTGACTAATAAATTCTATTTGTAATGTATAGACATGGACATTTATTTTCCTCGTACTTACACACTTTCCACCTCAGGGGGAGCTGTGTAACACAAAATAAAGCTGGGACCTTGAAACAATGTCTCCTGAAAGTCTCTTCAGATCAGCCTCAAAGAATATTGACACTTACCCAGAGGATGTCCTTGACGGTCTCCTCAGATAAAGCCTTGAAGGTGTCACTTACCTTTTTGGCTAAAAAAGCAAATTGACAGGTGCCCACTCAGGTCCTCACTCGGGGACTATGTGATCTCAGAACCTGGAAACATTTTCACCTGCAACCCAATCCCAAACAGCGCTGTGCTCTGTGGGATTGGATGAGTCACCTTATCCCCTAGTTTGTGTCCCATTACCTAGCAGTTGTAATGCTCACACCAGTGTAACGTGTCCAAGGTAGCAGGCGGGGCAAGCTGAGCTGGCCTGAAATTTAAATTAACCTCAGCAACATTTATGTGTGCATGGGGAACAGGTGTTGCATTACCGGCACCCTCAAAACCCGCCATGCACCCGCGCCTCTGATACGAACGAATGTACACACTCACTTATATTAGCTGGAAGAGCTACTGAGACACATGTCTGCTACTAGTTTAATGCTTATCTCCCCCTGCAGTTAGGCTCCCTTTACGGTGGCTGGTTTCAAAGCCACCGTGAGAGTGTGTTATTGGAGGAAAGAGGGTAGGAGAGATCACTATTTGTGTGTGTGTGAGTGACTGTGACAGGAAATGTCACAGGGAGGTACACCATCTATTTTTCAGTGCAGCTGAAGCTCCTGCTCATCGTGGGAGGCTGTACCTGGGTTTCTTTAAGATTAAATCCAAAGAGATGATTGTTTTCTGTAACAAATTCCTGAAACTCAGGAGCACGAAGCCTCTTCATCAGATATTGCTAACAGAAAAAGTTACTCAAGCATGTAACACCAACAACCACCTTTAAATTTGTATTTTTCCCCCAGAAACTTTCAATCTTTTCTAAGCTTTTCTTAAAGAACCGCTTCATAACTTGGGTATGAAGCGATTTTTTCCTCGCCCCTGACGTTAGCTTAGCATAGCTTAGCATAGCATAGCATAGCCCCAGCATGACTGTCTAAAAATACATTTAGTAGCACATGTTCATTTAACCCTAGATCTTAGCCAAGAAATAATCTGGTACTTTAGCTTTTGTACAGGTAATTAATAAATCAATCGATATATAAAAGTGAAACTTATTTATTTAAGCTGTTTTTTTGGAGTATACCCCAGTTTTTGATCTCAATCCCCCATCAAGAAAGAGTATTTCCTAAATTGTCAGACTATTCCTTACAGGCACAGGGTTGCCTTTGGGAAAGTGAGTTTGAGAATGAGATGGAACTGGCTCAGAGTTTACTGCAACTTCTGTGGACCATCAATGAGCAGCCGAAGGACATTTGGAAAGTGCTTTACCCAAGCAAGAGTAAGCTGGGCTGTAGAGATGGGGGCAGATGATCCCCTGTGGCATTCTCCCTCAATTTCTCCTCAAGAACTGGGTCATAGAAGATGAAGGGTGCAGTCCCAGTCTTTCTGCTCAAGTGTTTTTATGGCCACCATAAATCATTCATTGGTCTTGCTCTGCTCTAGAGGCAATTTGTGTGTCCGACACAGGGAAGCCCTTGTTGACAAACCATTCCCCTCATCTTCAACATCAAATTTCATTATTCAGCACTGCACTGGGCTATTCTTACCTTTCTATACCAGGAAAAACAAAAAACAAAAACATGATTTCATCAAAGGAGATACAAATGCATCCTCCTATTTTCCATCCTCTGGTGAAATCGGAGATTCACTTCCCCGCCAGCTCTTTAAATGGACCCAGCAGGTCATGGCCTCATAAATGTTATTTTGAAAACCCATGCCAGTGACCGCATCAGACAATATGGTTCCCACAGGCACCATGGGAGCCTTTTAAAGGCTTGAGAGAATATGAAAAACAGTACAAAAGCAGACACTAGATAACCAGGTATCATAAAGGATTCCTCTGTGTAAAAGGATAAAAGCAATGTATGTTTGGGCTTTTCCGACCAGCTAAGAAAAAAAGAAGCTTGGATATGAAATAACAAATAATTGCAAATTCTTACCTCCTGAAATCTTTTTTTTCCTGAGAATGATATATGATTAGCACATTTTCCAGAGCTTCAATGTGTTTGTGATATCATGTAGGCTATAATTGTCATGACTTTGCAAAGGTTGCTTGTTAAGAAGTAGATAAACCACCAAATCTCTCAAATCTATCCTCTTAAATCTTTAACAACCAGAAAAAGGCACGTCTTTTTATATGCAGTTATAGCCAGAGGACATTCCTACACACACACACACACACACACACACGTGTTGAATGCACATGTTGTTTAAGGCATAAGGTAGCAGGAGTTTTCTGTGAAGTACTCCCTACATGTAGAGCCAGGTGGACGTCGACTGTTCTCATCGATATGGTGCTCTGGTACTGTAGCTGCTATCAAACTCATCACAGAATAACTGAGTATTGCTTCATTGTGCATACATCTGCAGGGAGACATGAGAAGTGATGCATCTGCAAAAGAGTGACTTTTCCAAATGCTGTATATATTTTCAGCTCAGTTCAATATAAGAAACCCCCCAAAACAACACTTCACTTATATTATAGTGGTGAATACTGTAAGGACTTTAATGGGAAACAGATGTACAGAGTTCCATACTGTAGTGTTGCCTTGTCCTACAGTTTACATTGCTGTTTGATGCTTCCTCCTCACTTGTCTGTTTGTGAGAGAGGTACATCAATGTGCATGCACCACTGGATAAATTCTATTTGTATCCCCATGTTTGGAGTTCAAGAAAAAAGATGCCACAGCTTTTACTTCTTTAGCGCGCAGACTAAACCATCAACTCACCCAACGAAAACTCCTAATGGGCTGCTGAAACATGAATTATTCATCTGGGCTAGGTTGCCTGGTTTTCTTGTGCAGGCACATGTTTTATTGCCCAACTTGGCTCCGTGACAACAGCTGGGCGGTACCTCAGTCCTATTTGTTGTGGGATACCATTTCAGTTCCCACGCAAAGCTCCATCATCAGTCCTACACCACAGTACTAATGGTGGAAGATTCCTCTGACTTGCCCTGTCTGCTGGGCAGTGACTTGAGATACTCCAGATGTCGACGTGCGTCCTCCTGATTAGCCCTGACATAGTAGACAAGGTAGGAGATGACCATGGTGAACCAGCCAAACATAACAACCAGCATGGCCACATCTGTAGTCCTCTTCATCTCCACACAGAGGTCTATGTCCGGTGCCAACAGGAAGGCAAGTCCTTCAACTCCTATTTTCTCAGGTTCTGAAGTGTGGCACACAACGCCTGTCAGTGATGCAGGCTCCAGGTCCACACGAGGCATGGCCATCTGCAAATTGCAATTACAGTGCCACGGATTGTTTGTTAGGTTGGCGCGAGCTCGCAGCCCCTCAAAGGCATCAGGGGTCAAGTTTCCTAACTTGTTAGAAGAAAGGTCCAGGAACTGTAGCGTGGAGCCGAGGCCTCTGAACGAACCTGGTTCTAACTCACTTAGTTCATTGTGTGAAAGGTCTAATTCAACCAGTTGGGTTAAACCGGCAAAAGCATTTGTTGGAACTGTGGTGAGGAGGTTAAAATCCAGGTAGACACGTCGTGTGTCATTGGGGATATCCTGCGGGATCTCTGTGAGCTGCAGGTTGCTGCAGCGCACCGTCTTGCCGCCACTCTCGCTCTCGGTGCAGTAGCAGTTCTTGGAGCAACTCGTGGCAGCATGATGAAAGCAGAAGGTCATTAGCACCAAACTATGCAGCAGCAAACACATGACCACCGAGTGGCGTAGCAGCCAGTCTGCAAGAAGGGACATTGTGGGATACGGTGGGCATGCTCCAGGGAGGACCACCTCAGCTGAGGGCTGAAGTCCACGTCAACCTCCCCAGTAACTGTTGAACCTGTTGCATAAAAAAACAACAGAAAGTGACACAGGCTGTGGGAAGTTTACCTTCTGAAAGCAAGAAATGAAGAGCACCTTGTACAGTGAAAAACGTTTCTTTTGTAAAACACTGATGATTGTAAATGTTCTTCAGAAGCGGTGATGTTATTTAAGGGAGCAACAGGAGCTTATCTAATTGCACTGTGGAGGCAGCGGGAATACTGTACGCTCATTTCAGCGTGTTGCCAACTGGCATCAACTGGTGTTTCCAAGAAACTCAAAGGATCAAAGATTCCCTTCATCCCAGCACAATAAACAAGCTAAGAAAATACTTTGCTGTCACTGTGCCTCTTTTATAATTGACATCCCTGCAGTGCAGGGCTATTTCAGTACACATAGACGGGCATTAACATAGTAGTGTGACACTAAGAGGGAAAAAAATGTTCTAAACAAAACATAACTCCACCTACATTTTAACTTTTTTTCTTTAACGTCTTTTGTCACATTTCCAGATTTTTTATTTAACATGTTCTAGTTTTACTGGGAAGTGCAAGTAACACAGAGATAAGAGCTTGTCTTTGTGTCCTGTAAATGATAAAACTTTTATATTTTGTAGGCAAGTCTTTGAAAATTGCAGGTCAACCCACCTTAATACACTTCATTAATAGCTGATAAGGGCTTACTCCTATCCTGTTACTAATCCTCTTCAGGAAAAACTCCTTAAGTCAGTGTAACGTTAGCGCTGGCCACCCAATCCTTATGCTGAGGTAAATGCTAATGCCCCCAAAACAACTAAACAGACAATGTGATGATCTGCCTTGTTTGAAGAGAAAGAAGAATTCACCAGGCTGCTTAATTTCTCCAAAATGGTCAGGGACTGAGCAAGATCCACTTACCAAGATTAAAAATGAAATCGATCTCTAAGTACCTCAAAGTATCACATGACTGGGGGGGTTGGGAGTAGTGGCACTGGTGGTGTGTACATGAGATGCAGCTAAAACCCTCAGTGCACACTAGTTAACAAATGAGTGTCAGACAACCTCAGTAATGAGCCATTTGGGGAGACTGATGCAAAGCACAGACGAAGCTTGTGCTATTAAGCACTGACTGCTGCGGTTTGCCTCCTTCAGATATGCCATTTATCCATCTTCATCAAGGCCAGGCAAAGCAACTTTCAAAGGATTTCCCTCTGCACTCTGTGGCAGCAGGGTGTACGAGAACGTAAAACAGCACGACAGAAAAGCTTAAAACCCAAGGAAATTAAGGGTCTTGTACGGCTAGTGTTATGCTTCTGTAAAGGCAGTACTTTTCCCATCACATAGCATGCCAGCCTGGTATTTGGCTGAGAGATAATGGGGGAGCAGAAGTAAAAGGGCTGGTGACAGAGATGGGGAAAGCATGTGGGTGAGACGGGGAAATTGGACACACAAGCACAGGGTTGTGAGAGAAAGAATGATATCACAACGATTTAAGGAGAGGGGTAACATTGCAGTGACAGCACAGAGAACATTGCGTGACACTAATGAGAGATCGAGGAAAAGGGCAGATGTTAGTAAGCCAAAGAGGCAGCTGACAAAGACAGCTGGAAGAGAAAGGATAGGCAGGAGAGGGAAAATGCAAGGGACACTTGTAAATAAGATCAAGACAGTAGACATGGTGTAAGCTGGATGAGTAGCAGGGTGGGGCACAGGTCTGCAAAAATAAAAAAAAATTAAGAAAAATCTGTAATGCATTTGCAAAAGATTGCATGCATGCAAATATTCTAGGAACAGTTAGTCTTCTTAACGTAATGTGATAAATAACGATGCAGCTGGCACTGCAAATGCATTGCTTTTGCAGCCACAGGTCAATCTCTCACTTCCTAAATTCACTGCTGTCAGGCCTGCGCACACTCTGGGACCATTTTAATATGGAGCAATGACGTGGACACACACACCCAGACATCCGAGTCATTAAGATCTCATATATGTTAGTGTCTGTTGTGTGTAGTCTCACAACAGTAGCCTATTGCGGCAGCTGCGAACACCACGTGAATTTTAAATAGGGGAAAGTGGGGTGATTTGTGCCAGTGGGGAAGTTGTGCCACCCCCTGTTTCTAGGGAACCATAGAAGAAATTGGTCATGTGACCACACATTTTTGAACAGTCAGCCATTTCACTTATCCTGCAAAGAAGGGAACGACACTGCATGAGAATTAAGCACATTTAAGTTAAGAAAACAACAGTTTTTCGGTTTTCAAAGTAAAATTTCTAGGCTCAAGGTTTTTCGGTTGATTTGTCTGAGCAGTTATAGACAAGTTTGAAAACATTGCACAAATGTTTTAATGCTTTGACAAGCTACACTGCGTCCACACAGCTAGCATGATGTTAGTTCAAAACTGCTGGATGATGCATTTTTTCCAAAATAGTAGGGTTGGAGTGATTTGTGCCAAGGGGCCTGGGTTAAGCTGTGTCAGTGGCACAACTCACCCCCAATTATGAATATTTTAAATATATTATTTTATTGTAATTGTAGCTTTTATTTCTACAGTTTACCACTAAAACTATACTACAATCTTAATTTCAGACCAACAATTAATACTAGACTATCATGCCAAGGAGTTATAATGAGGAGGACAGGCAGGGTTTCCACTCCTTTAGAGGACATGGAGAAGGGGGAGTCCATTCGTCAGGTGGCAAGGAGGATGAACATATGCAGGATGACATTAAAACAATACAGTGAGAAGAGAAGAACTGGACTTGCCAATCAAGTCTTTGATGAGCATAGGAGAAAGAACTGGCAGAATATATAAAGGCACTAGAAGCAATGTTTTATGGTCTAAGTCCCATGAAATGCCTTGAACTGGCTTTTGAGTATGCACAAAGAATCTTTTATAATCAGTTGCACAATTTACCACAAGGTATTCTTTCCAAAGGCACAACTTACCCCACACCAGGGGCATGCTGTGCCACTTTTTTTTTCCAGAAAGCTGTATTTCTTAAATACTATATTTCCGATTCAAAGTGATTGTGCCCAAGGATGCACCACATCCTAAAATATATGTACATATTTTATTTGAAAGCATTACTGTCACGGCCTCGCTTTAAAGTCACGTTAACTAAAAACTGGCACAATTCACCCCACTCTCCCCTGAGCTGACAGTTATTTGTGGCGGCCTGGGTAAACAGCAACAAGGAAAGGACAAATGAACATCCTCGATATAGCCTGTTTAACTTGGATTGGTCCTTTTAATGCAGGCCAAATATTATTTCACTGATTTCAGCTCATGAAGCCCTATTCTGGATACACTTTTCTGGCTCCGTGCAGCAAAACACTGCACTCGGTAGATTTCCATTTCCATTTCCAAATAAAAATCTTTTTGACTTGACTTAGAGAGCAGTACAGTAAACAGTAATACTGCCGAGCAGCCAGCTCTTCTGATGCAATGGCTTTCACTCCGTGCTGGAGATTAGAAAACTGTGTCACTGACTCATCAGTGTATCCTCAAGATTGACTTGAATCTTCAAATCCTCAACGTAAAGTTTTACAGCCTGGTGATGCCATTAGTTTTAAACTTTAATTTATGATAATGACAACACCAGCTGACATCACAGGAGCTAAAATGAGTGGCTTAAACCGGCTACCGGGTCCTGCAGAAATACCAGTTTTCCTCACGTACAAGCATCTGGTTAAAATGAACTGAAAGCAGATAAAGGTGATACCTCGTGGAACCGATACCTTTGTTAAGTTTGTCTTTCATCCTGCTTATAGTCAGCATCATTAAGCGCCTTTTCCCAACAGCAGCTACGTTTTTAAAATCTTTGTTTAAACGGCGATTTTTTGGGGGGGGGAGTTTTGGTTTTTTGGGGGGGGGATTAGCTGCATAAATTATCACAAAGAACAAAAAACACATGCATCGTGGCCAGTATCACAAACACAAACACTCACGTCTTTGCTGCTTTCCCTCTTCCTTCCATGGCGCGTTTCTAGGCAAGTGTCCAAAAATAATATCTTCCACCAGATCAGTGCGCTTTCCAACAAGCGACTTGTTCGATATTTTGGTTCGCCTCCAGTAAGTCCTCCTGCAGCTCGTCAAACTTGCGGCGAAAGCCGCTCTGGAAACTACGACGCGCCAGTGGAAATGCCCCTTCACTCCAGGGCTCTCACTCAGAGCAGCCTTTTAGTTTCCACGCAACGAGAAAACTAGGCAACATTGCCCAAGCCTCAGCGAACTGGCAAGCAAACAGAGCGAGGGCATGACTTTCAGTGACGGCGGTGTCTCACTGACTTTGATCCAAATACATGGCAAAATTGATATTAATGCACAGTCTCACGGCGCATTTACGCACTGGTCGGATATTTTCTGCCACTGCTTGGAGCTGAGTGCTGGACATATATACAGAGGAAAAGTCCATGTGATGGCATGACTTAATCCATTCATTCGTTTGAATCTACTAATTGCTGGGATTGACGTGAGTTCAGTGTGCATGCATCAGGTGCCAGGAAAGTAAAAGAGTGTCCCTCCCACACCATCACACACAAACGCAGAAATGAGCTCATGCACAATGCAGTGCACAAACATGGCTCGGTTGTGCTGGCAGCCTACACTGATCATGTTTGATCTGAAGCTTGTTGTTTCAAACATGCAGCCTGGCTGCCAGCGCTGTGGATCTTTGCCGGTCTCCAGTCCCCTTTCCTGCCTGCTGCCACCCGATAAGGATGTCCAATCAAATCCACTATAAAAACAGACGTGCATGGCCACTAGCCTGGGAGAGCCTGCCAAGCAGCCAGTCATAAGGTATTAATGGAATTAAAATCAATAAAATGGGATACTTCACCCAAACTCCCTCCCTGGTGCTCTGGAATAACAGAAGGCATATGATTCACTTCTTTTTTTTTCTTTCATTGATAGTGATGAATGTGTGCTAAGGAAGAGAGTCAAGCATAAACATAAAGAATTTTTGATTATTTGAGTTGAAATACAGTATTTTATGCATCTATGAACTGCTTTTTGTATAATCCTGGAGCAGTGAGAGATAAAGAATAAAATAAAATAAAAATCACTGTTTTCCAACACATCCTTTTCCAATTCACATCCCAGTGCCTGTTTCAATTTAGAACGTATAATTTCTTTGTCTGTCCAGACATATTTCTGTAAGATTATTTTAGGGACTAGTAATTGTTTGTGTTATGAGATCCAGGCTGGATAAAAGCATCATAACACATCTGTGGGTCTCAGTCCTCATGAGAGATACATGAAACATGGCGTTCCGTGCTGCTGCTCCTTCTGCAGCCCTCAGGTTATGAGACTGCTCTTGTCAATTAGACAAGGATCAGATAGGTGGAAAAGCATATGACAGAGAAACAGCAGAAAATAGGATTACTTTCCTCATCGACAGAGGAAAGTGCACTGGCAGTCAGTCTTTCTCAGCTTAATCAGATTATTTTAAATGCTCCACGGTGGTTGGCAGCTAGATGGTGCATTAAAAACCATGCATTAGTCCTGACAGAGTACACTTCCAAGTGGATCAAAGTTTCCCTTTTTTTTCTATGTAACTGGGGGGGCTTATGTCTGCATTCCTGATCAGCTTCAAGCGTCCTCTGTATTACCCCAGTACCTGTGCAGGTGGCACACCTACAAGCTAACATTAATCCATGAAGTCAAATTGCTGAGTGGGGATTTGGCTGAGAAAATGCTAGCACCAAACTTTTTACAATGTCACCTCAAAAGGGTGGGAATGTAATTTTTTTCTATGTACTCTGACTTCTAGTGGAACAAAGGGACTCATATTAAGATAAGATAAGATAAGATAAGATAGAACTTTATTAATCCCTCGGGTGGGTTCCTCTGGGAAATTAATGAGATCCCGCTCTTTCATTCTCATTTGGTCTGCTCACACAAAGTCTTACACATGCATACATATATAGTTAAGTGCACAGGAACACGCACACGCTGTCTCCTGCTCCCAGGTTACTCCTCCTCAAGATCAAAGCCCTGCCTTGTCTTTGTGAATACAACACTAACCTTCTTTATTTATTTATTTCATCGCCTGTCTTGAGCCTTTTAATCAAAAGCTGTGAGAACAGTGTATTAAAAGGATTTCTCGCCTGCTTAGGTCACCTCACCTCATCTTCTCTGCGAGGAGTCTTGTCTTTGAAGTCTGATATTATTGACATTGAACAATAGGGTGCCGATATGAAAGTATTGCAGATATTCATTTGAGCCTTCGCCACTCACAGAGCTGCGGCTGCCAGAGCCATTTCAAAAGCTTCTAAGTGCAAACCTTGGAGTCTTAAATCTCACTAAAAGCAGGTTATGAATGGCTTTATAGCGGTATGCTGGAAAACGGTGATGTTGTTTCTGTACATAAATCTTGTTTTTGATATGCTCCAGGGCCGTGGCTCTCACTTTCAGATTTGTGGGTAGGAAACCCAAAAGTGGAGCTACGTGGTCAAAAGATGTATCAAGGATAGAAAACTGTACATGATCAAGTTTTTAGAGTTAGTCAGTTGATCACAGTTGCTGACATGTTGATCCCATAGACTGTATACAAAAGATGGATTACCACTGTGACATTAACCAAGTGACAGAGAATTACTGGAAATTACTGTCAATGTTGGTTTACGTTTAAAAAAAAAAGATTTAAAACAACATTCTGAGCAACTAAAGCAGAATTTGCACAGATGTGTTTCCGGGTGAAGCACCCTCGCTTTTCATTTTCTTTGAATGGGGTGACATCAAGTGTTGCTGAACTGAATTTTTGATATGCCTCTTCACTTCGCTCATGCTGAAAGTTAAGGGAAAATTCAACCTCTGGAGTTGCAGCACAGGTGTCAGCATTCGTGTCATGTCAGCGGAGCCATTTGCCAATGAAATTCATGCATCCAGTCTCTAGTCTGGAGCCTATCCCTGCCTACCGTAGGGCAAGAGGTGGCAGTAGCCAATATGATGCAGGGCTAACACAGAGAGACAGACAACCATGCACGCTTACATTCACACGTACAGATATTTAGAATCACTACTTAACGTAACCCCACTAACTGCGTAAAGAAGCCGGAGTACACGGGGAGAATCCTCGCAAACACTGAAAGAACATGCAAACTCCACATAGAAAGACCCGGAATTTCTGTGGAAATAAAATCATGCTATGCAGATATGCTGAGAGAGCAACAGGATTTCATTGTACAGCTCATTTCAGTTTTATTTCAGTTTCACTAAAGGCACTTGTATTGTAAGGTAACGACCCAACAATAATAGAGAGAAAGCCCCAGCGAACAACAAACCCCTGTGAGCAAGCACTTCGCGACAGCGGGAAGGAAAAACTCCCTTTTAACAGGAAGAAACTACCAACAGAACCAGGCTAAGGGAGGAGGAGCCATCTGCTGCGACCAGTTGGGATGAGGGGAGGGAGACATAATAAAAGACTCACTGTAGAGCATTAAGTGTAAAAATGTAGCATTTCATTGTTGATTGTTGCAAATAATCAACCTGTTGCTAACAGGCAGCTAACTTGGCTACCTGCTGATTGAAGCTCCTTTTAGCTTGTCTTTTTTGAGGGTCGGTTGTTATTGCCATGACGATCACATGAGCAAATGTCAGGAACGCCCACATTTAAGAGCTGAAGCTTGTGAATCCTGCCTTGAAGTGTCTTCCCCTGCAGCAGCAGATATTTGAATTACATACAACACCTTCAGTTAAAGTGGCCACAACCTTATTTATTCAGATCTTATTTACTAAGCCTCGTAGCAGTGCAAACAGGTTGTACAGCATTATACATAAAAACTAACCTTCAAAGTTGACATGAAGAGGGAATTTAGTAATATGGACTTACCGTAAACCAATTTTTGTACGAGGCTGTGAACATACGAGGAACTGCAGCATTTAGCGCTTACATCTTATTTTTATTTTTACTCCCAGTGGGTACAGCGTGACAATTCTTTAGCATCAGTAATGTTTTTGTATGTTTATCATTTTGATTTAGTGCTTAATAAAAGCACATGTAGAAAAAAAGACTACCGGCTTGAGCTGCTCACCATACACAAAAAGCTTTACATGACAGATCTGCAGACAGAAACATTTAGGAAATAAGGTTGTTGAATATAATAAACTGTACTGTTTGGGAAAACACTTCATGGTAAGATTATTTTTAACAAGTGTGATTAAATAACACTGCATCACCGATTGTTAAATTTTAAATGTTAAGTTACTATTGTTGCTCGCAGTTGCCTGCAAACACAGGATAGAGGTGGTCTGAGCTGCCCTTTCAAACTAATAATAATTCTTAGTCCCTCACTGTATTCACAATGACAGCCAGGGAGGGGTGTTCACCTTAAAGGTCATGTTGTGGACCTCCAAGGACACAGCTGGAAATGTGACGGTCAAAACATGACCCAGAAAGCAACCAGAGGAGAAAAAAATCTGTATATTAATGCTGTGAATGTTAGACGTTTGCTCTAAGATGTTATTTTCCTTCCTAAACACTGTTGTCTCTAATAAAAAGTGTTGAAGGTTTAAATATTGAGTAACACTTCCTTCTTCCTCACATGCAGCACAGCCTGAGCTACTGAGATTTTGTTTTCTACCTTAAGCCATTCACTGGCGGTCGTTTTATCTGTCACACACCTTGAAATTGACTGAGCCAAAATATCCACAGTGGACCTGAAGCTGTAATTTTGTTTTCATTTTAGTTCATTGTCATCATTATTATTTTTTTGGAGTTCTCTCTTATCCTGCTACTCGCAGGGAAAAGCCTTTGCCAGGAAATAATTACACACAGTTTGAGGGGAATTTAATCAAATATAAGTAAAATCCAACAGAAAACACTGCTGTGACACTTACTCGTCATAGAGAGTGTTTGGTAGCACTTTATATAAGGGCCTGCTAAGGGCATAATTTCCAAAATCTGAAATTATGATGTAATTATATTCACCCACAAATACTTAGGGTAGCAATTCAATTTTTTACAGAAAATAAGAAATGATTATACTATAAGTAATTTTAAGATAGTTGTTATTACAGTTTTATAATGCAGCAGATAGTTTTATGTTCAATGGTGGTCAACAAAATTGATACATATACCCTATATTTGATGAACCCCCTTTCTAATAAAATAAACAAGACTTTTTAATTGTATCAAATCACATCATGATTCAGTTTTCTTTATATAGTGCCGAATCACAACAACACAACTCAACAAGTCAACTCAAGCAACTTCACATTGTAATGTAACCATTCAATAATACAGAGAAAACCCCAACAATCACGACTCCCTATGAGCAAGCACTTGGCAAAAGTAGGAAGGAAAAATCCCCTTTAACAGGAAGAAATCTCCAGCAGAACCAGGCTCAGAGAGGCCATGAATCTTCTCTGGGGTCTTCCTCTTTTCCTCCTGGTTTGCAGCTCCATATTCGGCATCCTTTGTCCAGTTTATCGACTATCCCTCCTCTGCACATGTTCAAACTGTCTCAGCTCTGCTGCTCTTATTTTCTCTCTAGTCTGTTCGACCTGAGCCGTCCCTCTGATTTACTCATTTCTAACCTGTCCATTCTGGTCACTACCAATCAAAATGATTCCAGTGCAGGGTCATTATTAACTCCAATATCTTTGGCTTATCTTTTGTGGTCTATGATAGATGCAAAGCCAAAATAAAGAAAATTATCTTTTTTTTTCCACTCTTGGCTGTCACATCTTTCACAAATCCCAAAACGCTCTCCTGGACAAGCTCTGACAAGCTTGTCAAGTGCTCAGTTGGAGCAGCTCTTTACCTGTCACACTAATATCCGTAAAGGAGCCCTTTCCTTGTAAGACACTGTTCATCAAGCCACATCAAGCATCTCCTTCAGACAGCTATCAACACATCTGTGACACTCCAAGTTTCGTTTTCTCCCACCGTCCCCAGCAGTCAAGCTTCAGAAAACACAGAGCCATCAATAAATAAACAGGAAGGCAGGTGGTAGCTACTGAGAGTGTCCATCTACTTTGCAGGGTGACTATTTTTGGATGCTAAGTACTTAGCATTCCTGTTTCAAACTGCCCACTTCTGCTAGATAAGAGAAAGTCTGTGTGAGACTTACACAGTGTTTAAAAAAATCATTTGCCCTCATTAAAAGTAAAAAATGCAACAGAAATATATAAAATCAAAGGTTTATGTATTCTATTAATCATTAAAGAAAATTTTCTTTATGATAGATAGATAGATAGATAGATAGATAGATAGATAGATAGATAGATAGATAGATAGATAGATAGATAGATAGATAGATAGATAGATAGATAGATAGATAGATAGATAATATCTGGAATGTAAGAAATAATAATTTTTGCATGTTGTTTTGTATGCATTGAACAAATGTGATATGTTGATCTGATCAAAATTCTGCACCCTTATTGTAAAGGTAACGCATAAACTGTCTGTTTTCTTTTTTTAAAAACAGTCTTTTTTTAAAGCTAGCATGTCCAACCCTGTGTTCATTGAAAGTGTGAGGGCAGCAGGCACATTCTTTTAGATTTCTTAAAGGAGATAACTCAGTCTTTTTGGCTGAAAATACCAAGCAAAAAAATATCAGATAAACAGTGCAAAAAGTGCTCGCTCCTTCATTCATGTGTGCAGCTGTGGGTGTATTAGTGTACTTGCAATCCACTACATCGACCGGACCGAGGCAGCTCTACTCAAGCTCCTCCGCCTTATTATTACCATGCTAAGGTCAGATGAGTGGGCAACATAGCAGAGGAAGACAGATAAGAATGGTAGAACGGTAGGATAAATCAGGTTACTGCATTTCCATTGACTGATAGCCACAAGACAAGAAATATGAAGAGAGATGGTTGCTTAGAGCTGAATAAAATTGTGCTACTGAAGTAATGCTTTCTTAGCATCACATATGAATCTTTTTATCCCAGTAAAATAGAGGATTGGGGAAAAAGTGAAGGTCTAGCTGATAAATGACTAAAAAACACAGTTTAGGGGTATCGTGCAGCTACATGGGAAGAGTCCAGGACAGGAAGGAACAATATAAAAGAAGAAATCTGATATTGAACACTAGACAGATTTTAAGCAGTTCCTGTATTTTATGCAGGTAAAAGAGAGACAAAGGAAAGAAAGTGGCAGAGGTGGTGATAAATCAAGTGAAAGATCCAGTACACTCTAGTGTAAAAAGAAAAAAGAAGTGAGCACCATGGTCCCAGAAAAACAGAACACTTTTCTTGCAAGGCAAGTTTTGTACATTTAAAAGGCCACTCATGCTTTATATCCCAAGTGACCAAAAAGTGTCAAAAATCATAACACCAGACAACAAAATCCATTTCCTTTTTCCTCACATCATGTCCTCTTTTTCTCTACAGTTGGGGAGTTGGAGGAAGGAAAGCGACATCAATCAGGCTATGGTCCCTTTGCCAGCGTCAGTGGGGGTCTGAGCCTGCTGACCCTGGATCTCAGTATTAGTGAGCTTTTGTTGCATGAGCAAGCCAGTCTACAATCAGTCCACATCTGTAATGCATTTGAAAATCTTTCTTTTAGTTGAACTGGTGTGAATGTTTATCTGAAACAGCATTTTATTTCCTATGTGAGGTGAATCTCTTACCTGTAAAACTACTTGTCTGTTATGAATGCATGAGTTGTTGGAAATGTGATAAAATATGCATAGATGTTCAAGCTCCCCTCCTCAGATATGACTTCTGATTGGATTATGCAGCTGACTTTTTTTTTCTGAGTTTCTCTGATCTCTGTAAATCCTGAAGGATTATAAACTAACATGTCAGCCTTCAAAGACTCTTGCCTCATCAGTGTCTTCTTTTACATCACGTTCAAACACTCATGTCTACTGAAAGATATTTTTTTGTAATTAATTTTAGTATATTTTTTAAAATAATTTTTTGCCATACAGAATGCGGTATTTTAGTTGATTTGTAATTTCTTTATAACTTCGTCTTAGTTTGTTCCTTTATTGTGTGTTTCTGGAAATTGTTATGATAGTTACTATTATTATTATCATTGTATTACAGTTGATAAAAAGTGAAGATTCACGTTTGAGACTGCTCAGTCCGCCTCTATTAAAAAACGAGAAACGTGAAATCATCAGAGAAAAAAAGCTTCGTTTGTACTTGTAGAACAAAAATTCAAAGAACATTGAAAACAAAACAGTAATAATAAAATATAGGTCGCATTTCTTCATTAGACACTATCAAAATAGAGCTGACAGGAATTTTTTTAAATCCAAATCAAGGAAACAGGCTATTTTGTTTCCCTCCTAACCCTTTTCCTGTCTGTTCTTGAATTCCCATGCACGTAGGTTACTTCTTTTTGAATGCTGATTGGCTGTGATACAAGAGATGGGTGTGCTCATGCCACTTTTACCGTCTACGATTGGTTATTTAACTGAAAAAGAACGGATTTGCTGCTCTCATTGGAGGAATTCGTCACGCGCTCAGTAGTATGATTGGTCAATATAGCTGGCGGGAGATGTTGCCACAAAATTTCGAATATTCATACTGGGACCTCAGCTCAGGCAGCCGTTATTATTATTGGGGGTAGCTGGGATTTATTTAGCTTGTTGCAAACCTAGAGTGTACTATATTTCAAACGAAGGGCTTTAACATTAAATACAAGAAGAATGGCTGAACCGTTGAAGGTAACGTTACTGTCGCTTTCATATTTGCTGCTAACGTGTTATTAGGCTTACGTGCTAACCTGCTACAACTGTAAGCTAAACTTCTAAGAAACAATTAAAGGCACTTGGCTAACGTCGTGAGCTGCTTAATGTAATAGTGCGCGATGTTTAGACGTAATAATGCACTACTTGCAGAGTGTCCCTTTTAGTAATTTAACAACTAGTCCTAACTCTTGGCACAGCAGCTTGTAAACATTAACTATAGCTAATGCTGTTAAGCCAGTTGAAATGGTGTTACCCCTGCATTCATTCTCCTCGCATTATTTATTGTGTTTGAAATAAAAAACTGTCCTTAAATACTGAGCTAAACCCTGTCCTTGAGCCTCAAATGTAATCAGAGCCAAGCAACTTCAGGGGGGTGTTTTCTCTCCCCCCGTACATTTACATTGTTGTGTTTTTGTGCAGTAAAACATGCAAAACTGTCAGCAAGTAGCACTATAGATGATGTTGATCATTATATTAAGGTTTCCTGCAGTACAAAGATAAGTCCCATCTTCGTTACGGTGCAAGGCCTATAGAAGATATCAGTATATTGATATTATTTTCATTTATTTTTTGCACTGTGTGAGGTTCAGTTGCTTTCGTTATGCATGATGACAATAAAGAGTGTTGAATGATGAATCTTAAAAGATAACCTTGTGTCGTTTTCATCAGGCCTTTTTGGAGAACAAGCCGGTGGAAAAGCTGAAGAAGGATCCTAAGCGGCTGTCAGTGGAGAGAATCTATCAGAAGAAGACGCAGCTGGAGCACATTTTGCTCAGACCGGACTCCTACATAGGCTCTGTTGAGCCTGTCACTCAGGTAAGAAGTTTTAAAATTTCTTTAACAGTCATGTGTATATTTAAAGCAGTTTTTTGTTTGTTTTGTTTTTTGACTGCACAATTATGGTTCTTATTGAATGAACACATGCAAGCTCCTTGTGATTATTTAACTTTTTTCATTAGCAAATGTGGGTGTTTGATGAGGATGCTGGACTGAACTGCCGTGATGTGACCTTTGTGCCTGGGCTCTACAAGATTTTCGATGAGATCCTTGGTAAGTAAAAAGCTCTTGCAATTATAGATGTCCATGACAAACCTTTATTAAACAGTGTTTTAGCTCCAGTAAAATGTACCGGTAGTAAAAATAGATTTTACTTTCTCTTCCCATAGTAAATGCAGCTGATAACAAGCAGAGAGATAAGGGCATGTCCTGCATCAAGATCAACATTGATCCGTGAGTTGTGTATAATGGTGCACTACCAAGTTTAAGATATTAAAATACAAAGTAACTCTACTACAGCTACCAGCTGACAAATCAAGCGCTTGTGTATATTTTTGTTCCTTTTAGTGAAAACAACACCATCAGTGTATGGAATAATGGGAAGGGTATTCCTGTGGTGGAGCACAAAGTGGAGAAAGTCTATGTACCTGCTCTTATCTTTGGACAGCTCCTCACTTCAAGTAACTATGATGATGACGAGAAGAAAGTCACTGGTAAGATTGATACATTTGAGTGCTTTATATAATACTGATTGTTTTCTGTCATTCTTAATGAGAAAATATTCTGTATAATTACAAAGGCTCCCTTCAACATCATTATGTCCAACACAATTAATGCTGAAATTTTAGCGTTTTATTAGGAAAAAAGCCTAATTTAATGTTCAATCTGTTCCTAACTCTATAAATGTTCTTCAGGTGGACGAAATGGATACGGTGCCAAGCTTTGCAACATCTTCAGTACAAAGTTCACTGTCGAGACTGCTTGTAAACAGTCGAAGAAGTGCTTCAAGCAGGTATGAAGGAAGATCGACCTCATTTCCCACTTTCATTTTTATGTCTTGATTGGGGAGAATGTCATTTTCTGTTATGCCCATGTCTTCCATAGACTTGGTATGACAACATGGGCAAAGCAGGGGAGGCTAGCATCAAACCGTTTGATGGAGAGGAATACACTTGCATCACCTTCAGACCAGATCTGGCCAAGTTTAAGATGAGCATCCTTGACAAAGACACAGTGGCTCTGATGACCAGGAGAGCCTATGATATTGCTGGATCCGCTAAGGGTGTCCGGGTGTTCTTCAATAGCAAGAAGCTACCAGTAAGTTACTGTGATCTTTAACTTTTTTCCGTTAACTCTTAATGTTTTGGGAAGTAATTTTATTAAGCTTTTTAATATATTATGTGTATTTTAAATGTTGACTGAAGACTTCATTCACAAAGTTAAACCTAAAATCCAAAACTTTTTGTGGACTTGTAAAAAGTAGTCACTTACCTGACTTAAAATTATTTCTACTAACTTCATTTAATGAAATATTTGATGTCAGCAAGACAAATCTTACATGTTACGTCCTAATTTGTTCAGGCTAAAATGCATTGAAAACTGATATAAACTGTATGAACTTCACACTTAAGGTTACAGGTTTCCGTAGCTATGTGGACATGTATGTGAAAGACAAGGTGGATGAACTGGGTGGTCCTCTTACTGTCATCCATGAGACTGTCAACGAGCGCTGGGAGGTCTGCCTCACCATGAGCGAGAAAGGTTTCCAGCAAGTCAGCTTTGTCAACAGCATTGCCACAACAAAGGTAATAACTCAGTGCATTGGATTTGATCTAATGCATATATTGTGTCTATGTGTAGGCTGTTGTTAAATCAGTAATTTAAATGATTAAGTTTGTTGGAAAGCTGTCTAAATTTACATCTTTGAGCAGCTCTGAAATAGTTTAAGAATGATTGAACTAGACTGAGCTCTCTTGGCAGCCAAGCAGAAATCCGGCTGCTCTCCAGCCACTTTGTGTCACTATGATTAAGACCTACGGTGTTTATTCTCTAAATGGATCTTGTTTTTGTCCTCTGGACTTTAGGGAGGCAGGCACATTGATTATGTGGCTGACCAGGTAGTTAGCAAGCTCATTGAAGTGGTGAAGAAGAAGAACAAAGCTGGGGTGACAGTCAAGCCTTTCCAGGTATTCATTTTATTTATTTTTTTAATGAAAATGAATATGTAAGTGTATTCCGTAAAAATGTTTGTTAACAAAATGCACAACTGAGTGCGCTTCACGTTTTTTTTTCCATTTAGGTGAAGAACCATATGTGGCTGTTTGTCAACTGCCTGATTGAAAACCCCACCTTCGACTCTCAGACCAAAGAGAATATGACTCTGCAGCAGAAGAGCTTTGGCTCTAAGTGTCCCCTGAGTGACAAGTTCATTAAACAGGTGCTGATGAAAAGCCACCAGCAGTGTATTTCTCACAAGTTTAATCATTCATCGATTTCACTAACTGGTGTCCATCCTTTGTTGCACTTAGGCCACATCTTGTGGGATTGTGGAAAGTATCATGAACTGGGTGAAGTTCAAGGCTCAGTCCCAGCTCAACAAGAAGTGCTCGGCTGTTAAACACACAAAAATCAAAGGTGTGCCAAAACTGGATGATGCCAACGATGCAGGTAATGTGCGCCGCAGTCGGTACAGTCCAGCATCCCGAGAATGGAGATGACCTGCAGTCCTACTGTACTCACTATATTTTCTCACAGGTGGGAAGAACTCCATTGGCTGCACGCTGATTCTTACAGAGGGAGACTCAGCCAAGACACTTGCTGTGTCTGGGCTGGGAGTGGTCGGAAGGGACCGCTATGGCGTCTTCCCTCTCAGAGGAAAAATGCTCAATGTCCGGGAGGCTTCACATAAACAGGTTAGGCTAGCAAAAATAATGATTGCTTGAATCATCTATTTATTTAACAGCTGTAAGTAAAACTTGTTTGATTTTTTTTTTTCTAATCAGATTATGGAAAACGCAGAAATCAACAACATCATCAAAATCATCGGTCTTCAGTACAAAAAGAACTACAGTGACCCAGAATCCCTCAAGAGTCTGCGCTACGGCAAGATCATGATCATGACAGATCAGGTGTTTTGGCTGATCTTTATTTTCACTCCTTTCCTATCTTCCCGTGTCTTATTTGTGTTGATAATATTCAGGATGTTCATGTTTCTGTGCCTACATATATGTAAGAATAGGTCTTTGTGACCATAATGGTTTTCTGTCCATACTGGCCCTGAAGCCTTTCATAAGGTGCTGCAGGAACAAATGGTGGTTAGAGCAGGTACAAATCCAGTGTAATGTTAACTGTGAGCCCAGTTTTAAGAGGAAACATGCACTTAACCTGAGGAAGGTATCCTTCCCCTACAGCTGTGAAGAGAGCTACTAAGTAATTTTCACTGAGCATGACTTTGAAAGCTATGACTCAATTTAGATTAGTGGGGCAGCTGAAGCTTCATATGAGCCTCAGATGGATGTTTGAGTGAATTTTTAGTTTTTCTTCATCGAGCAAGGCTTATGAATTTTGTTCATCATTTGCCAACACTGACTTTCAGATGGGAAAAACAGGATCATCACTACGATTTCTAGTAACAATCCACATGTCCTCTCACATATATGGGGAAATAGAATCTGAATTGGTGGATGGATGCATGTTAAAGACGGACTTCAAAATCCCAGCCCACTATTAAAAACTATTTTAGTGCTACTAATGTTGTCACAGAGCACTTTACTAACCTTTTTTGTCATCACTCACACACAATTACTTTGTTGCAATATATCTGACCTGTGTTATTGTCACAGGATCAAGACGGCTCCCACATTAAGGGCTTGTTGATCAACTTCATCCACCACAACTGGCCTTCGCTGCTGCGTCACAACTTCCTGGAAGAGTTCATCACTCCCATCATCAAGGTATGTAGATGCTCTAAAAAGCCCTTTGCAGACTTGCCATGTGCAATATTGTTGGCTTCATCTGGCAGTTTACATGATGTGTTCTTTCATTCAGACATGGATCACTTACAACTTCATACCTACAATAGCAATAGAGAGAGTTGTGATGTGCCATGTTTTGTTGTTACAACACAACCGAGTAGGGATGGGTATTGTTTAGGTTTTATCCGATACCAGTACCAAACCGGTACATTTGAAATGGTGCTCGAACCGGCGCTTAAAGAATGGAGAACACAAAATTGGTCCAAAAACCTCATTTTCAGCTGTTTTTTTTTTTTTTGTAAAAAGATAACAATGTTAGCCTTTTCTGCAGCTATAGGGGATTTATGGCATCACTCTTGGCTGGAAGCAGTGCTTAAACAATGGAAAAAAACAAACTTTGTCCAAAAACCTCTCATGTTTAGCTGTTTTCCACTTTTTCTTTGGTCATTTTAGCCTTTTTGGCCAGGGTGAAGGGAGTATCTGCCATCAAACAAGAAGACAGCCGCATGTAACTACGACGGTGTTTGCTAGTTCACCTTACATGCATTAATGTAATAACGCGGTTAGCCTACTCAACGTAAATTACACACGAACAACATTAAGCTACTCACGCAGAGAAGAACAGCTGCTGCTGCCATCATCATCCGTCATCATTTCTGCTACACTGGCAGGGCTAGGGGCCAGGACTCTCCTCTTCGGGTTTTTGGGGGATGTTGCATAACAGGCAACCCACCCGCAGTAGATGTGCTCGGTGTGTCTGCGCTATCAAATACGGCGCAGTTCTCGGCTTTTAACAAAATGCTGTACGTCGCCAGGTGTTTCATCAGATTCGAGGTGTTACCTCCTTTGCACAGTATCACCTTAAAGCACTTGTTGCAGGCTGCTGAGTTTGCATCTTTTGCTGTGAAGTACAGCCAGACTTTGACCGCTTCGCTTTGGGCATTTTTAATCTGTAGCTCTGCTCTAAAAGAACGTACGTACCTGGGCCCGACTACTAAGCTTGCAAAGGTAAAATGATTGGCTGGAATCCAAAGTGTATGACATCTCAGGGGGAAAAAAAAAAAGCTCCGAAATAAAGCAATGAAATGTGCGCTGCTTTTCGGTCTGGTTACTACCGTTAGGGTACCCATCCCTACAACCGAGTAATATGAGTTTGTTCTTCTAAGACAGGGGTGGGCAATTCCAGGCCCCGAGGGCCAGTGTCCTGCAGGTTTTAGATCTCACCTTGGGTCAACACACCTGAATCACATGATTAGTTTGTTACCAGGCCTCTGGAGAACTTCAGGACATGTTGAGGAGCTAATTTAGCCATTTAAATCAGCTGTGTTGGTTCAAGGATACATCTAAAACCTGGAGGGACACCGGCCCTGGAGGCCTGGAATTGCCCACCCCTGTTCTAAGATCTTATTGTTCTTATGAGCATTCTTCACAACATGCACACATTTGTTTTGTTTTTCTTCCCTCAAAGACACCTGAGAGATGCACAGTTGAGCTATGGCATGTGCTTATTTGTTAATGTGACTGAGTTTTTAACCATGTTGGAAATTTGAAACGATACTGCCATCTGCTGTCAAAACCTCAGAATACTCAGAGCTTAATGGAAAGCTTGGTCCCCCCCCCCCTTTTTTTTTTCTTTTTAATTCCAAGTTACTTTTAAATGAAAAATCCACATTTTTTCTAATAATGTTAAAATGTGAAAAGCTTTAAATGACTATGCGTCAAGAACCATGGTGATGGACATCTTATTTCTGTGTCTCTTCAGGCGTCTTTCAAGAAAAATCAGCTGTCTTTCTACAGTATTCCTGAATTCAATGCATGGAAGGAGAGCCAGCAAAACCACAAATCTTGGAAAATAAAATACTACAAAGGTTTGTTACAAACCCCTGTGTGGTAGTAAAACGGACAAGTAAGCAACACATAATGCATATGGCCATTGTCATTGTTATAGTTTCTATATTGTTTTGTTGTAACTTGTACCATCTCTTTTTTTTCTTTTGTGGCTATTGCCCATCTAGGTTTGGGAACCAGCACATCGCAGGAAGCCAAGGAGTACTTCTCTGATATGCAGAGACATCGTATCCCATTCAAGTACTCAGGACCTGAAGACGATGAAGCTATCACCCTTGTAAGATGTTAGCCATCTGTGTCGATCATTCCTTGGCCAATTTATATTTGATCTGGACTTTTTAAACATCCTGTAGGCCATGACTAACAGTTGGAGCATTAGTTCTTGGGTCTGTTTTTACAATTCTTTTTTTCTCTCTGGGAAGGCCTTTAGCAAGAAGAAAGTGGAAGAGCGAAAAGAGTGGCTTACCAACTTTATGATTAACAGACGCCAGCGCAGAGAGCACAACCTGCCTGAGGTAATGTCTGTGCAACTGGTGAACTCAATATCTTGTTTCTGTTCTGTTAAGTTTGACTGTTTTACTGTCTCTTTGCAGGAGTACCTGTACGGTCAGTCAACCAAGTCCCTGTCGTACAACGACTTCGTCAACAAGGAGCTGGTACTTTTCTCCAACTCTGATAACGAGAGGTCCATTCCCTGCCTGGTGGATGGTACGTGAAATAATGATAATTAAGAAAAAAGGAAAGATTTAAAGCCATTAACTAATTATGGAGAAATAGAAAGCTGAGAGTTGTCCAGATCCAGTTTAAAATTTAAGTCATTTGAGCATGTGTTCAGGGAAGGGTTTGCTGAGTCTTCTTGACAGGTGTAAAAGGTTGTGAACCGCTGGTCTAATGTCTGGATGCATTTGTGTTTACATCAGGACTGAAACCAGGTCAGAGGAAGGTGTTGTACTGTTGTTTCAAGAGGAACGACAAGCGAGAGGTGAAGGTGGCACAGCTGGCAGGCTCAGTGGCTGAGATGTCGGCCTATCACCATGGAGAGGTGAGGTGGCTTTAATGTGTGGGTTTTGTCAGTGTGTTTCTAATTTAGATTCTTGGTTTGACTTTTCAGTTTAACTGTATCATTTTTATGTTCAGAAAAATGTTCACTTCTTTTTAAATAGGCTTTGCTTTTGAATACTGTATGTTATTAGCCATCAAATTCTTATATCTAAGGGTAGCTGTCAATTTTGCCAGAACTTGAATTGTTACACACGGAGAAGGTTCCGGTAAAATAAAGTTTATTTAAAGGAAAGTAGAAGCAGTGATCTTTCATAGAAAGATTTAAAAAAACAATGCAAGTCATTCTGGCTGTACATAGCTGTTTCTGTTGTATTTACTCTAAACTCTTTCTTGTTTTCAGGTCTCTCTGATGATGACCATCATTGGTTTAGCCCAGAACTTTGTGGGAAGCAACAACATGAATCTCTTGCAGCCTCTGGGACAGTTTGGAACCAGATTGCACGGTGGCAAGGACTCTGCCAGCCCTCGATACATCTTCACTATGCTCAGGTACGCAGGATTTCTCATAGATTTAATAACGAAGTGCTTATGTAGGGAGCCAGCAACCGAAAAGAGGCTACTATTGGTCAGTGTTAAGAAGGCTTATTGTAGTTAAACCGCTGTCACTTCTTGCACTGCTACATCATGCATTGTGGATGAATGAGTTGTATGTAAGTGTATAGAACTATCAGCCCATGTTCTGCACTTTTTTTCATGAATCTAACAAAATGGGGACAGTTTTTTACATGGATTAGTTACTGAGTCACTAACGAAAATTCTCCCACCAATCTTTACTTCTAGCCCCCTCGCCCGCCTTGTTTTCCCAGCAGTGGATGACAACCTGCTCAAGTATAACTATGATGACAACCAGCGCGTAGAGCCTGAATGGTACATTCCCATCATCCCCACTGTGCTTGTGAACGGAGCCGAAGGCATCGGCACAGGTTGGGCCAGCAAGATTCCAAACTACGACATTCGTGAGATCATCAGCAACATCAACCGTATGCTCGACGGCGAGGAACCTCTGCCCATGGTCAGGATGGTTTCCTGAGATCTGCCATGTTGGGTGATTTGCTGTGCAAAAACTAAGTGCTTGTTTTTCCTCCTACAGCTTCCAAATTATAAAGACTTCAGAGGCACAATTGAGCAGGTGATGGATAACCAGTACTTGAATAGTGGAGAGATCTCCATCCTTGATTCGACCACTATTGAAATCTCTGAATTGCCTGTAAAAACATGGACACAGGTTGGTCAATTAAGTCATTTCCAGAACATTTTGCCATATGTACGCATAGTGTTTATTAGATTGACTCAAATAAATACCCTCTTACCCTTTTGCTGAACTCTTCATGTACTTTCTCGTCTAGGCTTACAAGGAGAATGTGCTGGAGCCGATGCTGAATGGCACAGAGAAGGTTCCTCCTCTCATCACAGACTACAAGGACTACCACACTGACACCACGGTGCGCTTTGTGGTCAAGATGACAGAAGAGAAGCTGAGGGAGGCTGAGGCTGCTGGCCTCCATAAAGTCTTCAAGCTGCAGAGCCCCCTCACCTGCAACTCGATGGTAATGATTGCCACTTATTTGCACACATTCACAGCAGGATGAATAAAGTCGTCTATTGCTTTCCTGTGAAATTTCAAACATTTATCCACATATTTCCAAACCCTGTGAAGCATCAGCATTTTTCCCTTTGTTTTCCAGGTTCTGTTTGACCACGTGGGTAGCCTGAAAAAGTATGAGTCTGTGCAGGATATCATCAGAGATTTCTTTGAGTTGAGGATGAAGTACTACGTGCTGAGAAAGGACTGGTTGGCAGGCATGCTGGGAGCAGAGAGCGCCAAGCTCAGCAACCAGGCTCGCTTCATCCTGGAGAAAATTCAGGGCACCTTGGTCATTGGTAAGTGCAAAGTTTCAAATAGATTCTGTGTTGTTGTTTGTTTGTTTGTTTGTTTGTTTTCAAGCACATTTTTCAATAACAGTGGAAAATCCTGTATATCTTCTGATATAGTTATTCATAGTTAGTTTGGTTGTTCCTTGATTAGTATTAATGCTGTCCGTGTGTGTGCAGAGAACAAGCCAAAGAAGGAGCTGATCCGCATGCTCCAACAGATGGGCTACGACTCCGACCCAGTCAAGACTTGGAAACAGGCTCAGGAGAAGGTGGGACACTCTGATTCCGACAGTTCCAACAAAGTTCAGCTACAACAGAGAGGGATGTTAAATAACCATCTGTGTGAACTCTCTTAGAATGAGGAGGAGATGGAGGAGGAGGAGGAGGAGGGGGAAGGAGGAGAAAAAGATGACTCGACTGGACCGGACTACAATTATCTGCTGAGCATGCCCATGTGGTTCTTGACAAAAGAGAAAAAGGAGGAGCTGTGCAAACAGAGGGATGCTAAGGTGAGCTATGCGGCAAACTTAGTGATGCTTTAAGCTTGAAATGGTAGATTATTAGCTCCTGTGTTAAGGTCGTGTGTTTCTGTCCTAACTCTTGTACAGGTGACAGAGCTAAACACCCTAAAGAAAAAGAGTCCAGCAGACCTGTGGAGGGAGGACCTTGCTGCCTTCTCTGAGGAACTGGCGGTACTGGATCTTTTCTGTCTTCCTCTTTTCTTTTCCTTTTTCTGCTTTATATCCAATCGGTGCACTTTGTTAGTCATGTGATCAGATTGTGATAATGTTATATCTAAAGAACAACTGTGATCGGTGCTTTTGCTCCTGGTCAAACTTGTGATGTATTTTTCTTCTTCTTGTGTTTAGCGGGTTGAGGCAAAGGAAAAGGAAAATGCCACCCTTCCTGTAAAAACTGGAAAAGGCAAAGCAGTAAAGGTGAAAAAGGAGACTTTGCCCACTCCACAGGGCCGCCGCGTCATTCCACGTGTCACCAGCACCATGAAGGCTGAAGCTAACAGGAAGGCTGATCTGAAGAAAGGAGAGGGCAAGAGAGGAAAGAAAATCAAGGTATGTTTTCATATGTGATTGTGCATATAAACTGTTTTTTACATTAACACATTCAGAACAACAAACTGCCCAAAAGTAACATTTTTCTTGACCTCATTTCTGTCTCTGAAGAGTGAAGATGTTGTGATGAAGATGGAGTTTGGAGAGGATGCAGAAAATACAGAGCCGGTTGAGGAAACGGGCTTAGCTGCACGGCTGAGCAAGAAAACCAAGACCCAAGCAGCAGAAAAAGGTAGAAATGACTGTTCAGGATATCGCCTGGAAATCATTTCAACTATGATCACACACCTCTGCTTACTGGTGTAACCACGAAGCTCTTTAGTGAGATCTAGTGGCAAACCTGTAACAATACACATTTTGCAGACTTGACCTCCACAATCCTCGCTGGAGCAAAATCAAAATTAGCCTCAAGTTTTGAAAATTTCCGGCTCTCAACTAAATGATATTGTACTCCGCCAACATGGATACAAACTCCATTTTTGGGGAATTAAAGTTTAGATTATGTTTTCAACAACCTAATCCAAACTATGCAGACGTTCCTTCATGCACACAAAACTGGATTGTGTAAAATTTGGTGCTTGCTATAACATTCACTCAAAAATGCTGATAATCATAAGCAAGTTGCTATAATAAATATCAGTTTGCACTTAAATTTTACATTGTTGTTTAAGTTCATAAAGAAGTGCATTTCTCGTGTGCAGCAGCATCAAAGACGGGCAAGCAGACCACTCTTCAGTTCAAGCCTGTTACCAAGAAGCCCAAGAAAAACGCGTGGTCACATGAGGATGTCAGCCTGTCGGACAGTGAAGTAGAGGCAGAGGAAGCGGCTGCCCCCAGAGAGCGCGTAGAACGGAAAACCAAAGGTGAATCTGCTTGATGGCCCACACTGCTTCCTCTGCTGATGGATAACTCTTTAAGTGGTGTGATTTCCTATTTATTTATGTTATGTTTGTCACACCTAAGTGTTTTAGATAATTAAAAAATGTAAATATTAGACCAAGATAATAGAGTAAACATAAAATGCTTTTTCTAAATGAAGGTGTTTATTATTAAGATTATTAACTTATCTGGAAATGAGCCAAATTGAAGGGTTTTTGAGCAGCATTTTAACACCTCAGCTTCTCATGCTTGTTTTCTTTGACAAAGCGCAGCATTACTAAAGCTGCCTTTTCATTTTGTTCTTTTTTTACTGTTTAAGCTGCGGTGAAGTACAGCATGTCTGACAGTGAAGATGATTTTGATGACTGGGGGAAGAAGGACGCTCCAAAAAGGAAGGCTTTAATAAGTGACGATGATGATGCAAGCTTCGCCCCAGATCCCAGCACTGTGTCGGACAATGATGTGGACTCTCCAGCTCCGCCTCCCAAAGCTCCAGAACCCACGTGAGTATAAGAAAAACCTTAAAACGTATCTTTCTTTTGTTTTAATGTACCTTAAAAACAAACCTTGTCTTTTGTCTGCAGGAAGAAGGTAGCAAAAAGCAAATCGACAGTTAAAAAAACAGACACAAAGTCGAGCTGTAAGTATTTTCATTTAGGATCATAGTTTGATGAATTTGCGAAATGTGGGGCCAAGGCTCTGAGGACTGGATATTTTGTCTCTGTGGCACTTTACAGCTCTGTCAGACGATCAGGAGCCAGCATCCAAGCCTCCAACTCAACGTAAAACCAAAGAGGCCGCACCGAAGAAGCCCGCCGCTGCCAAGAAACCAGCTGCATCCAAGAAGAAGGCTGCAGGTAACACAGATGTTTGTTTGGTCTTATAAAGGTCACAGGTAGATTTGAGCACATGATCATTATAAAACAAAGAAATCAACAAATTTATCTTTGGAATGTCGTTTTGTTTTTTTTGTTTTTCTCTAGATGTGAAGCAGCCATCTATCTTGGATGCTCTCTCTAAACCCAAACCTGCGTCCAGGGCTCCTGCTGCCAAGAATGTCCCGTCATTCGACTCTAGCGACTCAGAGATTGAAAAGAAAGCTCCCGTCACAAAACAGAAACCTGTTCTTAAACGTAAAAAGAACCTCAGTGATGACTCTGACAGCAGCTCCTCAGATGACCTCATGTCACGACTCAAATCCAAGACGACTGCTGGCACCAAGGTCAGTTTTTATACTGAACACTCGTTTTCTATTTATGTGTTACGTCATAAGATGTGATTCAAGTATTTCAGAAGTTGGCATATTCCTGCAGTACAGTAGCCCAACCTCAGGAAGTAAAACTCTAAATATAAAATGAAATACTATAAACTCTGACCACGAAAAAGTGGCTCAACAATGAAGCTATTAAAAGAATAAAAGTAGCTTTTTAAATGGTGACATTTGAAATAAAACTACTGACTTAAGTAGAACAAATGATTCTCTGCTACACATGTTTAGATTTTAAAGGTTTCCTGTATGCATCCTGTGCTAATATAATCACTGTTAATCCTTTTAATCTCCTTTTCTGCAACAGAAGAGCAAGAAGTGGGAAGAGGATGAGAGTTTCCAGGTTTCAGACCCTGAAGAAGCCGCTCCTGTAGCTGCAGCACCACGGGATAAACCCTCACGGGCCCGGAAACCCATCACCTACAACCTGGACTCAGATTCAGATGAAGATTTTTAAATAATAGTTCTCAAATTGTTATTTCGAAAAGATGAGTCATAAATGTTGTAGTGTGCCATGCAGGTAATATTGCACTTATTTTATCTGTTGAAGTTCAGCTGCATTTACACTCGCCTCATATATGGACCTTGGACCAGCAATCTGTAACCTTTAAATTAAAAAAAGACATAAACAAAAACTCACCATTGTTTATTTAAAAAAAAAAAAAAAAAATCGTATTATTTCAAAGAGAAGGGGAAAAAAAGCTGGTATACAAGTCTAGTTTTAATAGTATTTGTTCTTAGCTTCTAGGCGTATTTTGTAATCCACTTGTTTGTGTTTTGTGCTGTCCTGTAAATATTTCTTTGGCTGTTCAGTTTATACCTTTAAAAAATAAAGTTTGTTTTTATTGATTGCATGGTGTGTTTGATTTGTGTCACCGGGTTGTGTTGGGGCTCCTGTTTAATGAAAAAAGCTACTTGCTTTAATTTTGTAGAAAGATTTTAATGCAATGCAGCAGTAGGAGCATCCAAATATACACTATATTGCTAAAAGTATTCACTTATCTGCCTTCAAACACATGAATTTGAGTAAACTCCTGTTCTTAATCCTTAGGGTTTAATATTGGCTCTGCAGGCCAGTCGAGTTCTTCCACACCAGACTCATGTCTTTATGGCCCTTGCTTTGTGCACTGGTGGACTCGTCCATCAGATTGCCAGACAGGAAAGTGATTCATTGCTCCAGAGAACACGTCTCCACAGCTCTAGAGTCCAGTGGTTCCATCCCAGACTTTGTATTGAGCTCAGTGATGAAAGGCTTGTATACAGCTGCTCAGCTATGAAAAGCCACCCTACACACTTCTTGAGCTAATCTAAAATATTTGTAGAAGCAGTCCGCATGCCTAAGTGCATTTGTTATACACATGTGGTCATGGAAGTGATTGGAGCACATGATCCAATGATTTGGATTGGTACCTGCTTACTTGGGAAAACAAACATGACGGTAGGTCATGAGTCTCTGCATAGTAGATTAACACTGTCGTCAGACTATTTTATCTTGGCATCTCTGGCATCTCTGAAATGTAGGAGTTGGGTTTCAACCTGTCCATTAGCAAAGTTCAAATGTATGAAATGGAACCTTGGATCAGTCTTGAGGTTGGTTATTGTACTCTACAATGTTAGCTGGTTGTATTTTATGCTAACTGAAGGAGAAAAGAACTGAAAGGATATATTACAGGCTGTTGCTACAGTTTTTTTTCCTGAAGTGTTGTGCTTTATGTACTCTCTTTGCGGGTTCTTTGCGTCATTTTTGGTTTCAGCCCACTAAGACAGCCCACTGAGCAACTAAGGTGGATAAGCCTTGAAGCAACATTTAATCAGGTTTGATGGGTTCAGTTAAACCGTGAGTCACTGATTGGAGATTACAATAACAAGAATTCTGGTTTCATTTTTAAGACAAAGGCAGCATTTGCTCTGAGACGAACAGCTGAACAAGCCTCCAGACTTCCAAGAAGACAGACCTGACAGAGCTGCAGCCATGGGTGAGTGGGGCTTCATCGGTGGATTATTTAAAGACTTCCAGACCCATTTACCGATGCTGGGTCGTTTCTGGCTCGTCCTCGTTTTGGTGTTTAGGATACTAATCCTGGGAACTGTGGCCAGTGACATGTTTGAGGACGAGCAGGAGGAATTTACCTGTAACACCCTCCAGCCAGGATGTAAGCAGGTGTGTTACGATGAGGCTTTCCCCATCTCCCAGTACAGATTCTGGGTGTTTCATTTGATCCTCATCGCTACACCTTCTCTGCTTTACTTCGTGTATGTAACACATCAAGATCACAAGAGGGCCAACAGCTCCTCGTCGAGGAAAAGGAGCAGCAGGAAGAACAGAGAAGAAAAAACTTCCAAGGCGCTCTACATTATCACTGTGATCTTCCGCATACTGGCAGAAATCGGCTTCTTATTTGTCCAGTGGCGTCTCTATGGCTTTGAGGTGAAGGCCCATTTCCAATGTAGCCGTTCTCCCTGCCCCCTAACAGTGGAGTGCTTCACTTCCCGGCCTGCAGAGAAAACAATCTTCCTCCTCTTCTACTTTGCTGTAGGGGTAGTATCAGCATTTTCCAGCATTGTCGAGTTTCTCTACGTCTCTTGTAAGTGGTTTTGCTCAGACCAGGAGGACAGAATCTACCACTGTGACTGCGAGAATCTCCGCAACCACAAGCAAGAGGATACAGAGGAGAAATCAGGAGGAGAGACGATGTCAGTGAGCACGGCCAGCAGTGTGAGAATGAAGAAGGGATCAGTGAGAAGCAGCTCCAGTCGACAGAGCTCCAGCATCAGTCACAAGTACAAGAATCCAAGAGGAAAATATGTGAGCGCCTCGAGGCTTACATTGTGAGAGGACACATATGCTGCAATCACAGCATCCTCCTTTTTCTATCATAAATTTGTGACTACATTTCTAATTCCCTCTACATGTTTTCCTCTTCATGTGTATTGGCGACATCATGAAGAAACTTATGGGAAAATGACAAAACGAGCACAGACGATAAGAAGGACGCATGAGAGACATCATTGACTTGTTAGTTCTGCTGAATGACGAAAGTCTGCAAGCATTTTGACAGAAACATTTCCTGGAAAACACTTGACAAACTTCCTTACAGGTGATTGGTTTTTAGTCAATGTTGCCCTTTCGTAGCTGTCAGATTCATCAAACATAGAACCTCTAACCCAGCAGGGGATTCAGGCCATACCGAGACAAAAATAAGACCCAAGAAACCTTGAAAATGAGTACTATTTTTATATTTCTTGGAGAGCCACGCCTTGGTCCTACTGGTTCGACTTGCTCTTCTATCTTTTCCTTTCTCTTCTGCTTTCTCTCTCCCCTTTGTTTGTGTGAATGTTGGCATTTGGTTTTTGTGTTTCAGAAGTCAAGCCTCAACCTTACCTGCCCACACATTTCCAGACTGTGGCTAATTACTGTGTTGACTTTGCTGATTGCTTGTTGGCTTCTTAAGGCTGAGGAGTTCCTTCAGTTGACCCCAGGCTGTTGCACCACTCAGTGTAGCTTCGTTTGCATGCTACACTACCAGTGGGCGAGGACCCTCTGCCTATGGTGAAGAGAGAGAATGGCTTCCTGAGTGTTCTAGGCTTTATTAAACTGCCTCAAATAAATATACTTATATATTTCCGGTGCTTTTAACACCACTTTTAAGTCCACTTTGCCAAACTCTTTATTGACTTTCTGGTCCAGATCTAAAAGGAGAGTGTGCTGGAGCCGATGCTAAATGGCACAAAGAAGGTTTCTCCTCTCATCACAGACTATAAGGACTACTTCAGGGCATGCTCTGGATCAGGGCATCACTGAGCTCCTGGACAAACTGAGGTGCAACCTGACAGAATCAGATGGACTGAAACAAAATGACCCACATGTCAAATGTCAGTGTTTATCGTCCTCTTCCTTGCATGAACAAGGAGATACTAGTCCTGCTGGTGGATTAAAGACCTTCTACGACCCTCTCCACCTCTGCTAGACTAAGTAACTGGCTCCTGGAATCTCCTCCATGCTTCTGATCAGATATATTAACATTGTGCATGTGTGTGTCGAGAACAACTAAAAGAAGGAAGCGATACCTGTTCTGCATAAATGGGCTACGATTCAACCCAGTCGAGGCTTCGGCAGACAAGATTTTTAGCCACAACAAACGTCAACAATCGTGTGTTGTTTATTTGTTTGTTAATTTATTTCGATCATGTAAACAATATAAGGGTACATTTAGCAAAGAAAAGAAGAGAAAAAAAATACTATACAAATAAAGTTAATTTATTTCAATATTGCTTCATCTGTTCCGATTCAGTTACACATCGAAAAGGAGTGGGAAGAAGTACACACTCATTTAATCCCACCCCTTTGCCATAAGCTATCAGTCAATATATAGTCAGCTTCCTTACTGATATAATCTGTAGTAAAAATAGCAAACAGACTTCTGATAATATATACATCACATGACATTTTCGAAATAGAGACATTCACTGAATTTCAACATTTTTCCTTTCTTTATAATTCAAGAAAATCATATCTTTATAACTCTTTTTGAGCTGCTTTATGTTTAGATGTTGCTTCCACTCCATATTCAAACTGTTCCACAGCTTCAGTCTATGCACAGAAACACAAAAGCTTTTTCTTGTAGTACGTCCCTTCACAATTTTGAAGTTACAAATCAATGTTCAACCCATTTTATCTTGCCATCACTGTCATCTCTGGAACATAGCCGAGTCAGTATATTTCCTCCAGAGTCAATTTCAAAGAGTCAAAACCACGTATATATCCTAAAATAGAAAGAAATTTGGAGCAGTTGACTCTATAATGTTAGTGGGTAAGAGTTTCTTAAAGGCTCGTAAACTGCTGTTATTGTTTTATTTCTTTAATGATATTGTTGATAGTCTTTGCAGGTTCTTCTGTAATGTTTTATTTTTGGTTTAAGGCCGCTGGAGTATGAACTCAGTCAACACTTAGGATGGATAAGCTACCTTTGATCACTTTTATTGGGTACGGTCTCACTGTGAGTCATATATTGGAGATTATTATAACAAGAATTCTAGTTTCATTTTTAAAACAAAGGCAGCCTTTGCTCTGAGACAGACAGCTGAACAAGCCTCCAGACTTCCAAAAGGCCTGACAGAGCTGCAGCCATGGGTGAGTGGGACTTCATCGGTGGATTCTTTAAAGACCTCCAGACCGAGTCGCCGATGCTGGGTCGTTTCTGGCTCGTCCTCATGCTGGTGTTTAGGATAGTGATCCTGGGAACTGTGGCCAGTGACATGTTTGAGGACGAGCAGGAGGAATTTACCTGTAACACCCTCCAGCCAGGATGTAAGCAGGTGTGTTATGACTTAGCTTTCCCCATCTCCCAGTACAGATTCTGGGTGTTTCATATAGTCCTCATCGCTACACCTTCTCTGCTTTACCTTGTGTACGCCACACACCAGCATAACAAGAGTGCCAACCCCTCTCCATCGAAGAAAAGGAGCAGCAGGGAGAACAGAGAAGAAAAAGCTTTAAGGACACTCTACATTATCACTCTGATCTCCCGCATAGTGGCAGAAATCGGCTTCTTATTTGTCCAGTGGTATCTCTACGGCTTCAAGGTGGAGGCCCAGTTCCCATGTGACCGATTTCCCTGCCCCTACACGGTGGACTGCTTCACCTCCCGACCTGCAGAGAAAACAGTCTTCCTCCTCTTCTACTTTGCTGTAGGGGTGATATCAGCATTTTCCAGCGTTGTGGAGCTTCTCTATAGCTCTGGGAAGTGGTTTTGCTCAAATCAGAAGAAATTGGATCTGTATGACCAATGTGACTGCGAGAACCTCCACAACCTCAAGCAAGAGGAGACAGAGACGTCAGAAAGCACAGCCAGCAGTGCGAGAGCAAAGAAGGGATCAGTGAGAAGCAGCTACAGTCGAAAGGTCTACAGCAGTGGTCACAAGTGCAAAAGTCCACCAGGAAAATATGTGAGCACCTCGAGGCTTACATTGTGAGAGGACTGACTGCAATCACAGCAAGTGTGATTCAGAGTCTTTTCTATTTTAAACCTGTGACTACATCTCTAACTCCATTTCATTTGAAATGATTTCACTGTTGATGTGTTAAACAGTATTTACAGTGGGACACTTTACAAGGATTGTTTGGAAAATGAGCAAAGAAAACACTGATGATAAGAAGGATGCATGCAAGACGTTGTTGTTTAAATGATTAAAGGCTGTAAACAGTTCAGGAAGGAAATGTTTTTTGGACTACGCTTGATAAACTTGTTTAATGCTGATTGTTTTGTTCGTAACTGTGTCCCTTTTGTAGCTGCCAGAGGCAGAAACTCTAACTCAGCAGAGGATTCAGGTTGTACTGATAGGAAAAATAAGCACGGCAGCCTTTCAGACAAAATTTCTATTAATTTGACAGTTCCTGGTGAGCCACACTGACCGAATTTAGCTGTTTTTTTCTTGACTAGATCTCAAATCTTTCTTATTTTGCTCACCATCAATCAGCAGTATCAATAAAAAAATAAAAAAATAAATAATAAGCACATAGACTTATTTTGGAAAGGTCAGCTTTCCAAGGTCAAAGCTGACCTTCAAAACATTTGAGCTGAATTTATTTTAAAATTGCTGAATGTTTGGTGAAAAAAAAAAAGAGTTGAATGAGCAGAAATATAAACATGTTAAAAGCAAAAATTCACAGAGATGAAGTTTCAACGTTGGAAAGTAGTTGAATATTTTTTTAAATGTACCTGACTAGAATAGATACAAACAATAAAGATTTTGATCTCAATACTGTGAATAAATCATCAAAGTTTTAATAAAACCCTTGCACTTGTTTTTACAAATTACCTCGGACTAGCTTAGCACAGTTTAGAAACATAATGTACATAAAGAGATTAACCAAGTGCACAAGAACTGCAATCAGAGCTGTTTATGAACTGCAGAATTTACACTGTATGGGAGCGGAAGTGTTTGCTAAAGGACATTAATGTTTCTACCAACAATGGTAGCACACTTAATAAAAGTGGCAGAACAGGAGTAGCTCAAGAAAAAAAAATTAAATACACCACATCCCAAAAAGGTGATTCTGTTCATCTGGATGTAGTGTTTTTGGTGGGAGAAACATTTTGTCACATATCCGAGGGACTTCTTCAGTCTCAGCTGACTGCAGGCTTGCCGACTTTATAAACAGTACATTTGCATAATGACTATAATTAGCACCGCTGACAAACAATGGGCTGTGAGATCAGTTCCTTGACCATTAATATGGAAATTGTCATGTCGATTGATCAAAAACCACCAATCAAAGACCAATGATCCAAGACCATGAGTACCATTCACAGAGTTGGGGAATGGCTGCAATCACACAATTATAAGATGGTGAAAGATGTACCCTTAGGCCCCCTCTTCTATTCAGAGATGGTCTTTCCCTTTTCATGTACATGGACTCCTTGAATCCTCAATCAAACCAGCGTTCCTCCCTGTCCAGGATGTGTACATCCTCATCATTGAAAGAGTGTCCACTGGCCTGTAGGTGTAAATAGACTGCAGAGTCCTGACCTGGTGAGGTAGCTCTACTGTGTTGTGCCATCCCCTTGAGCAGAGATTGTTCGGTTTCCCTGATGTATAAATCACAGCAATCCTCCTGCTACTTAACAGCGTACACTACATTATTCTGTTTGTGTCGGGAGAACCGATCCTTGGGGTGGACCAATTTTTGGCGCCGTATGTTTTGAGGTTTAAAAGCCACAGTGTTTAGAGAAAATGCGTCTCAGCTGTTCCTATACTCCTGACACATAAGGGATCACTAAGATTTTTTGCTTAGGCAGCAGTTAATCTCTCCTGGACTGCCTGAAGCATTCTTTAGGTGCCTTCCCAGCGTTTCTCCCACTGATCAGCTTTTTGGGAACTCCTTAACTGGATTATAAAGCATGCATCAAGATATATTGCACATCATAAATCTAGCCTTAAATAAGATAAGGTAAACTTCAATGTTCAGTTATGCATTTTAACAGGTCAGTAATGCATCAACACTAATCCTGGTCAGTCTTCCCAGAATGACCATCTTATGATGAACCATGTCAACAAGGCAGAACCATGGCAGACATTCTGCTGCCCTCTACTGTCCAAAGTGATACACATCGACTTGAAACACCAAACTAGAAGGACATGTTATAAATCATACCAGCACAAAAACAGAGTGAAATGTACAGAAACACAAGCATATGCTGCATAATTAATTCACAAAAGTGACAGCATATTTGTGTGGGTCACAGTGGCGTGGACAGTGCCAGCCTTCCATGCCCCATGCTCAGATCACCAGGCACTTTACAAACTACATGACCTCTAAATACGCTTGTTTTTACGGTTTGTGTGATTGAGTGGCAGCCTAGCATAAAATAACCTTCAAATTACCATTAAAAATATATATAAGTTACAAGTGTTAGAACCACAGAATGCTAGTGTGATGAGTTTGAGAAACTCAGCGTAAAACCAAAGAGGCTCAACCAAAGAAACCAGCTGCATTCAAGAGGAAGGCTGCAGGTATCAACACAAAGCTGTTCGGCTCAATTAGAGCTATGTGCTTTTTTATAACGCAGATGTTGGTTTGGTCTTATAACAGTCACATGTAGATTTGAACACAGCTGTTAAAAAGGAAAAAAAGAGAGTACAGAAACCTTTGATTACAAGAAAAAAAAATCCCTCAGTGACGACTGATAGTAGCTCATCAAATAACCTCATATAACGCCATATCGAGACGATTGCTGGCGCCAAGGTCAGTTTTTATACTGAACTCTGAAAGATGGTTTCGTTTTATGTGTTATATGATAAGATAAACTTTACTGATTCCATCTCATCTTTGCATGTGAAGGTGGACCAAAACAGCTGTGGAAAAACACTACAGTACAACAAAGAACACAAGCAGGCTGGGGATTTAAATAGACACATGATATAAAGAGGGAGATGGAAAACGCCAGGGTATGACACACAGCTGAAATCAATCAATGATAATGAGACAGAGGATGTCCAACTAAATACTAGACACAAAGACAAAGGCTAGAGAACACCAGTGACGCCAAAGATCATGATGCCTGTGAAGGCTGCTGTTATTGTTTTATTTCTTTAATCAGATACTTGAGTTGCTGTCTTTGCAGGTTCTTATGTGATGTTTCATTTTTTATTTCAGGCCACTGGAGTATGAACTCAATCAACCCTTAGGATGGATAAGCTACCTTTGATCACTTTTATTGGGTACAGTCTCACTGTGAGTCATATATTGGAGATTATTATATCAAGAATTCTAGTTTCATTTTTAAAACAAAGGCAGCCTTTGCTCTGAGACAAACAGGTGAACAAGCCTCCAGACTTCCAAGAAGACAGACCTGACAGTGCTGCAGTCATGGGTGAGTGGGGCTTCATCGGTGGATTCTTCGATATCCTCCAGACCGAGTCGCCGATGCTGGGTCGTTTCTGGCTCGTCCTCATGCTGGTGTTTAGGATAGTGATCCTGGGAACTGTGGCCAGTGACATGTTTGAGGACGAGCAGGAGGAATTTACCTGTAACACCCTCCAGCCAGGATGTAAGCAGGTGTGTTATGACTTAGCTTTCCCCATCTCCCAGTACAGATTCTGGGTGTTTCATATAGTCCTCATCGCTACACCTTCTCTGCTTTACCTCGTGTACGCCACACACCAACATAACAAGAGTGCCAACCCCTCTCCATCGAAGAAAAGGAGCAGCAGGGAGAACAGAGAAGAAAAAGCTTTAAGGACACTCTACATTATCACTCTGATCTCCCGCATAGTGGCAGAAATCGGCTTCTTATTTGTCCAGTGGTATCTCTACGGCTTCAAGGTGGAGGCCCAGTTCCCATGTGACCGATTTCCCTGCCCCTACACGGTGGACTGCTTCACCTCCCGACCTGCAGAGAAAACAGTCTTCCTCCTCTTCTACTTTGCTGTAGGGGTGATATCAGCATTTTCCAGCGTTGTGGAGCTTCTCTATAGCTCTGGGAAGTGGTTTTGCTCAAATCAGAAGAAATTGGATCTGTATGACCAATGTGACTGCGAGAACCTCCACAACCTCAAGCAAGAGGAGACAGAGGAGAAAGCGTCAGTAAAGATGACGTCAGAAAGCACAGCCAGCAGTGCGAGAGCAAAGAAGGGATCAGTGAGAAGCAGCTACAGTCGAAAGGTCTACAGCAGTGGTCACAAGTGCAAAAGTCCACCAGGAAAATATGTGAGCGCCTCGAGGCTTACATTGTGAGAGGACTGACTGCAATCACAGCAAGTGTGATTCAGAGTCTTTTCTATTTTAAACCTGTGACTACATCTCTAACTCCATTTCATTTGAAATGATTTCACTGCTGATGTGTTAAACAGTATTTACAGTGGGACACTTTACAAGGATTGTTTGGAAAATGAGCAAAGAAAACACTGATGATAAGAAGGATGCATGCAAGACGTTGTTGTTTAAATGATTAAAGGCTGTAAACAGTTCAGGAAGGAAATGTTTTTTGGACTACGCTTGATAAACTTGTTTAATGCTGATTGTTTTGTTCGTAACTGTGTCCCTTTTGTAGCTGCCAGAGGCAGAAACTCTAACTCAGCAGAGGATTCAGGTTGTACTGATAGGAAAAATAAGCACGGCAGCCTTTTAGAGAAAATGAATATTATTCTTGTAGTTCCTGGTGAGCCACACTGACTGAATTTTCTTGTACTGGGTTTCAATTCTTTCTTATTTTGCAGTATATCTGATGATGGCCATCATTGTTTTGGGCCAGAATTTTGTTGCAATCAACAACCTGAATCAGATTATGACCTCACTGGTGCATTGGTCGCTTTAGGTACCCATCCATTTAAAGGTAGATTGGAGGTTTATCCAGCTTGGGCGTTAACTGACTTCATATTCCGGTTGCCCGGAATCAAAAATGAAACACTGCATTAGAACACGTAGAGATATCAATTCTATGATATCACTAAAGTAATAAAACATTAACAGCAGCGTATAATACATACCTGCTTCTTTATCTTCTTACAAATTGTAAGAAACAGTTATAGGCTAACACTGTATACACTGTGTATACTGATGCAGGTTTCTCTCCATTTTAGGATTTATAAATACCCACTGCCCACTTCTTTCTGTCATTTAATGGTCGGGCATTGTACAGCTACAAGCATTTCACCCCCATGTCATACTGTGTATGGTTGTGTGTGTGTGTGACAAATAAAATTTGAATTTATTTGAATTTGCAGTATTCTCCTGTACTAGGTGTTGCCACTCAGGAGAAGTCAAAATTTCTCAAACTATTGTAGCATATTGTAGCATATCCTCTGTATAATCTGTGAATATCTAAGTTTCTCTACTGACTGATTAAAACATCATTAAAAAACAACAATGCTAACCCGGCCAGTGGCAGAAATGGCGGCTAGCAACAGCGGACGTGACTTTGTCGTACGGTATGGTCCTCATGATCCTGTAAAAGTTATTAAAAAGGAGAGGACACATGCTACCTTTTGCCTGGTTAGCCTTGCCAGAGTCTTTGCTTTCTTTGTTACGTAATTCATCCACATGGTTTCTATTACTTTTGTTAACCATTTTTATGAATTAGCTCAGGTTAGCTTAGCATATTTTACAAGCATAACACACAACAACATTTGAAACAAAAGAAACTAATCAGGGATATTTTCTGTGCTTCTGGACACATTACTGACCTTAGAAAAATCAGAAATAATGAGCAGAAGAAACATGCCGATGTTAGCCTGATCAGTCTTGCTAGGATAGCGATCTCATGACACCAACGGAAACAAGGCAGACCTATAGTAGGCATTCTGCTGCCCTCTGCTGTCCATAGTGGTACACACTGACTTGAAACACCAGACTTGTACGGCTTTATAAATCATACCAGCATGCAAACAGAGTGAAATGCACAGAAACACATGTATATACTGTATAATGAATTCACAAATGGACTGTGCCAGCCCTCCTGCTCTTCACCTCGTTCAGGTCAACAGGCGCTTTATAAAATACATGCCCTCTAAAGGTGGTGTTCATAAAGTTTGTGTGACTGAATGGCAAACAATTTAGTATTTGTCATGTCCTCTGCTGACAGTATGGTTAATTTTAACTTTTGTTGGAAACTAACTATAAATCAGTGTTCTGCACTTGGACAATTCGGCCGCTAAAGCTGCAGATATCTTGCACTACTTACTTCGCCTACCATGTTTTCTCAACTGTGGAAAACCTGCTTAAGAATAACTGTAACAAGAACACTCCTATCACCCTCACTGTGCTGATGCGTGGTGTTGAAGGCATTCACACAGGCTGGACCACAAAGATTCCCAACTGCAAAATATGTGAGACTATTAGTAACATCCACTGTGTGCTCGACAGAGGACCCTCTGCCCATGTTGACGACAGAGAACGGCTTCTCTTGTTTTAAGCTTATTTCCTCTTAGCTTCTCGAAATGTGTTGTGCAATCCGCTTGTTTATGTTAATTGTACAGTAAGTTGGAAGTCGTGTCACGGGTTGATTGTGGGCTGTTTCATGTAACCTGTTAAATATGTTGCTTCTGGGTAATATTCATGTTGAATGTAGAGGGAGGAGCAGCCAACATTCGATGCGCTGGGTGTCATGACGACACAGCACTCAGAAATATCTACATGTAAGTAATGTTTTATTATCAAGGAGTATCTGGAGAATGTTGTGACTGTATTAAGGATGTAATGTAGAGGATGAGAGAGGATTAGCAAGAAGCAAGGGAGGGAAGCTATGAAGAGGATGAAGAGTGGAAACGTCGTTAGTCTAGATGACATACTTGTGTAGAGAGGGGAATGGAGTTTTAAACAGGTTTGGACACGTGAGAGGACGACTGAGGAACAGAGAAGGTTGATTGTTTTTCCCTGATTGGTTATACCTCAAAAGTAGATGATATATAACTTAAAAGGTTTTTTTTTTTTCAATTAACTACTACTTAAGTACTCAGTAATTAAGTTCTGATCAAATTTAGACAAATGCCATATCCAGGGTCACAAAAGAAATATTTTTAATCTAACAACTTAAAACCAAAAACAAAAAATGAGTTTTGATTCTGGTTCTTGTTGACTAAAATAAGAAACTACATGTATAATTTTTATATTTAACAAAACATGTTATGCTGTGATCAGGAAACATGTTGGTACAACTTTAAAGATATTCTTCTGTCCAGTAAAGGAAACTTTTTTTAAAAATACTAATCAAGATTTTGTCTTTCTTAAATAAACAAATACAAAAAGAAAATCTATGCTCAACCTGTTTTGTCTTGGCAGAACAGACATCTCTAAATCATAGGTGAGTAGTTCAACCAGTCAGTATAAGACACATTTTCAAATCCTACATTTGAGACAACACTGCATCGGTAGACTCCAGACTATTAGCTTGTTAGTTTCTTACAATTTCTTTGAGCTGATGTGTTAACTAAAGGCAACAGAAATTGAGAATTATTGTAGGCTTTTAGTTAAGCCCACAGGACTCAGTCAGCACCTAAGACGCAAATATCCTGAGCCCACTTTTGACCAGATTTGGTTTCACTTTGAGTGAAAGTCATGGATTGGAGATTATGATAACAAGCATTCTGGTTTCATTCTTAAATCAAAGGTGGCGAATCTGAGACGGATCGGAGAACAAACCTCTGGACCTGACAGTGCTGCAGTCATGGGTGAGTGGGGCTTCATCGGTGGATTCTTCGATGCCCTCCAGACACACTCGCCGATGCTGGGTCGTTTCTGGCTCGTCCTCGTGCTGGTGTTTAGGATAGTTATCTTGGAAACCGTGGCCAGTGACATGTTTGAGGACGAGCAGGAGGAATTTACCTGTAACACCCTCCAGCCAGGATGTAAGCAGGTGTGTTATGACTTAGCTTTCCCCATCTCCCAGTACAGATTCTGGGTGTTTCATATAGTCCTCATCGCTACACCTCCTCTGCTTTACCTCATATATGCAACACATCAGCATCACAAGAGAGCCAACCGCTCCTCGTCGAGGAAAAAGACCAGCAGGGAGAACAGAGAAGAAAAAACTTTAAGGGCACTCTACATTATCACTCTGATCTTCCGCATAATGGCAGAAATTGGCTTTTTATTTGTCCAGTGGCGCCTCTACGGCTTCAAGGTGGAGGCCCATTTTCCATGTAGTCGTTCTCCCTGCCCCCTGACAGTGGAGTGCTTCACTTCTCGACCTGCAGAGAAAACAATCTTCCTCCTCTTCTACTTTGCTGTAGGGGTAGTATCAGCATTTTCCAGCATTGTGGAGCTTCTCTACAGCTCTAGGAAGTGGTTTTGCTCAAATCAAAAGCACTTAGAACTAGATGACCACTGTGACTGCGAGAACCTCCTCAACCACAAGCCAGAGAAGACAGAGGAGAAACCAGGAGAAAAGACAAGCAGTGTGCAAGTGAAGAAGGAATCAGTGACAAGCACCTCCAGTCGAAAGGCCTCCAACACTGGGAACAGGACCAAGAGTCCAAGAGGAAAATATGTGAGTGGCTCGAGGCTTACAGTGTGAGAGGACTCTGAATCACACATGCTGCTATCACTGCATCCTCTCTTTCTATTATAAATTTGTGACACATTTCTAATTCCTTCGTGCTGCTTCACTTAAAATTGAAATGATGAATAATTTCACAGTTAAGGAGTTTTTCCATGGAACATATCACAAGGAAATGCTTAAGATCAGGAAATGAGCAAATGCAACAAAATGATAAGACGAATGCGATGCATTGTTGACTTGTTGACATTGTTCTGGTAAATGATAAAATGCTGTAAACAGTTCAAGGAGGAAACGTTTTCTGGATTACACTTGATAAACTTGTTTAACGCTGTTTTTTGGGACCTATTGCCCTTTTGTAGCTGGACAGAGGCAGGAACTCTAACTCAGTTTTCTGGCTTTGTATCTTCTCTGGCAAGTTAGCTGCTAACAGAGAGATAGCTTATTTTTTAATGAATGACTTCAGACTAGCTTAACACATTTTCCAAAATAATAAATAAAAACATCTTAAAGAGAAGAAATTAATCAGGGGCGCTGCAACTGTACACATAGCTTTACACTTTACAGGAACAGGAGTGTTTGCTAGTGGTACCCACACCTGTAGTTCAAGTAAAAAAGTGAAATCCATTACACATCTGTGTGAAATAATATTGGGTAAATTTCAGAGGTCATTTAAGCATATTTATTTGCTTCTGGACACATTCCTGACCTGTAAAATCGGACACATAATATAATAGTGGAATACACTGACTTGAAACACCAAACATGCAGGACTTGAGACACTCAAACCACCTACACTTAATTAGTATGAAATGTAATTTTTTTTTAAATGCATATATAACAAAAATAATTTAATAAAGTAATTACATATTTGTGTGTGTCACACTGACAGGGATTCTGCCAGCCCTTCACCATGCTCAGGTCAGCAGGAACTTTATAAACTACATGTCCGTGAAGGTTCTCAGTCATCCAGGTCATCATAGTCTAAGGAGCCTTGAAAGAAAAGTGCCTGGACTTCTTTTATGTTGCTTGAAGACATTTCACCTCTTATCCTGTCATGGTCCTGGGTCAAGCGACCCAGTATTTGAGTTTCATGTATCTTTTGTATTCATTTGCACCTAGCTTAGTTCACCTAGTTAATTTCTAGATTGCAGTTTAGTTTTGTTCCTTAGTTGTTTATGTCATCTCCCCCTGTACTAAGTCTCCCTGGTTCATGCGTCATGTCTGCGTGGTTATGTTTAGTTCTTGTCATGTCTAATCTCCATGTTTCCCGTTTTACTTTGAAAGTCTGTATTCATTGTCAGCGTATTCAGTTTCACTTCTCCTGTCCTGTCGTTAGGTTCATGTGTGTCAGCTGTGCTCCCATGTGTGGCCACTTCCCCTGATCATCCCTCATGTGTATTTAGTCTCTGTGTTTCATGTAGTCTGTGTCGCGTCGTCTGTGTTCCCACCCTCCATGTCGTCACAGCCAGTCTTAGTATTCATAGTTATGGTTTCCTGTGTCTTCATAGTTTTTCCTAGTTTTACTTTCCCAGTTTAGTCATAGTTTAGTTTGTCACTGCGTTTCTGCCTTGTCTGCACTCCTTGTCATCAGCCACAATAAAGGCTCGCTTTCAGTTAAGTTTACTCCAGTCTACTCTCGTGTGTTCGCACCTGGGTCCACCACACACACCACCGCACGGTCTGCCTCCTCAGATCGTGACATATCCGAGAAGCTTCTTCAGTTCTTGGGTCAAATGGTGGAGAGTCCCAGATTTAAGCCCTGTGGGAGTGTCCCCCCAAAGGGACATGGAGCCCCTAATGATCCTCTACCTAATCACATGGGCCAAGGTGTGAAAATGGGTGTAGGTCACAATCATCCAAGATTTTGGGTGAACTCATTGTGGAACCTAACCCCTTCCCAAGGCGTCTGGGAAGGGATCTCAAAACTCGATTACCGATGGCTGACAGTTGGTGTCATAAACCACCGCCTCTGTTCAAAAAGGGGCGTTCACAGTGGACATAGATGGCTTCTTTCACTCCTCTTTCAAACAATCTGTCTTCTCTGTCCAAAATCTTTTGGACAGAGAGGACAGACGCCTTAACGCCCACTCACATCCTGGGCCTTCTGACCTAAGGAAATCACATGATAGGAGCTAGGTTCCACAATGAGTTCACCCAAAATCTTGGCTGACTGTGACCTAAACCCTTTTTCACACCTTGGCTCATGTGATTAGGTAGAGGATCGTTAGAGGCTCCATGTCCCTTTGGGGGGACACTCCCACAGGGCTTAAATCTGGGACTCTCCACCATTTGACTTTAGAACTGAAGAAGCTTCTTGGATGAGAGGTGAAACGTCTTCAAGCAACTTATAGAAGTCCAGACGCTTTTCTTTTCAAGATTTGCCGGTTTTGTAGGTATATTAAACTGACTTTAATAAATATACACTTATTCATTTGTTGTACTTCTTAGACCATTTTGATGGAGACAGTTATTAACCTCTGTGTGGCAGGCAAGGTAGAACCTACACACAGGACTTGGAGACAGGGGAATAAACTAAAGGAGACAGCTTCATTTGCTGTAACAAGAAACTGTAAAACAAAAAATACAAAAATGCAGGCCAGGAGGAAACCAGGAAACTGTAAAACTCGGAACTTGAAACTAGGGATAAACAAAGGAAACACGGCAAATTGGGATGATGTGACAACAAGCAGAGGTAGACTGAGTAGAGTTAGAATTTCGTTCAGGATAACGAGAGGATGGGCAACAGAAGGGAACACAGCTAGAACTAATGCAAACTAAAGAGACAGAGAAAGGAACACTGAACAAGACACACACGAGATGAGGTACTGTCAAAATAAAACAGGAAGTGACACACACTGAGTCAAAGACAATGAAATGTGAATTTGGGGACAAGACTGACTAAATACAGAGGCGAGCATGAGGGACACAGGGAAGGAAACCAAGATACAAGAGAACATCACACTGCGCTTTGTGGTCAAGATGACAGAAGAGAAGCTGAGGGAGGCTGAGGCCGCCGGCCTCCATAAAGTCTTCAAGCTTCAGAGCTCCCTCACCTGCAACTCTGTGGTAACGATTGCCACTTATTTGCACACATTCACAGCAGGATGAATAAAGTCTTTGGGTGCTTTTCTGTGAAATCCCAAGAATTTATTTACATATTTACAAACCATATGAAACGTCAACATTTTTCCATTTGTTTTTCAAGTTCTATTTAGCCATGTGGTCAGCCAGAAAAAGTATGAGTCTGTGCAGGATATCCTCAAAAATGTCTTTGACTTACAGATGAAGTAATTTGTGCTGAGAGGACAGGTTGGCAGGCGTCCTGGGAGCAGAGAGTGCCAAGGTTTAAATGGTTTTTATGTTTGTTTTTTCTCCATATCCAGTCATAAGTGCATCTTGTTATTCACATATGAAAGTACAACTGTAGTGTCCCTGTAGCACAGTCATATAAATATTGCTACATATGTTTTGCAAATTTTAGTTTGCATACTTTCAACAACATGATAGAAACTGCAGAGTCCTGCACTGGTATGCTGTTGGACTGTGGGAAACCAGGTGCTTAGTCTTGCACGGTTATTAGAGCATATCACAGCACTCAAAAGCATTGACTGTCATAAATAAGTTATGACGTCAGTAAAATAACAAATTGCAATTTAGATTTTTGTTAAAGTTCACAAAGAAACACATTGCTTATGTGCAGCAGCATTAAAGATGTGCAAGCAGACCGTTCTTCACTTCAAAACAGCTACCAAAAATTATAAATTATGTGTTTTGTTTGATGAATTTTAAGAGAAGATAAAGGTTATGTTACAATACACACAACCTATAAGAAGATGGCTTAGATAATTGGAAAGACTCAGTAAGTTAAAACTAACTAAAATAAAGGGACTCTGTTCTATAATCCACTTGTTAGTGTTTCGCCTTTACCTGTAAATATTTTTTGGCTGGTCATGTTATACCTTTAAAAAACACAATTTTGACTTGCTTACATTAATTATATGGTTTATTTGAAGTTGTGTTGCTATTACTGTGTTACTATTGTGTCCTGTTTCATGTCACTTGCCACATATTTTGCCTCCAAAATCAGAGCTCTGTAGAAATATTTAAATATTTACGTAGGGGGAAACAAGTAATATTTTGTTGTAACTTCAGCAGACAGCACAGCTCGAGTTTCATACCATTAACATGTTTGTTTTAAACCTTAAACTTCTTTTAAAAGCTTGTCAATGCAAAACTACTGGAACATTTCTATAGCTAACAAAGCCTGAACTGAAAACCTATGAGCTCTTTTGATTTTGGTGATAGCTGACTAAATGAAGAGGAAAAACATTCCCAATTTTTTCTTTTTACATGCAGCCTCTCATGCGGTTACCAGGGAAACTGGTGGACCAACTTAAAAGAGATATTTCCTGCCATTTAGGAAATGCTCATCAAGAGTTTGCCTTTCTTGGATAAACACCTTCTGTCTGGGGCTGGATGGACACTGATTAGGACGTAGCAGGAATTTCCTGACAACTGTTGCCGCCCTTTCAATCATAAGTGCCAGCCAGCCTGAGGAACATGGCACTTTGGAGAGAGCTAAGGGTGAGTACACTATAAGATCGTGTGGGCATGAGAATTGACCATTTTTTATCTGGTTTATCTGAGCTTATACATGGTAGGAGAATTTTAAGGCTTTTTAAGGGGTGTAGGTCATTCATTTGTCTAGATACTGCAGATTAAATCCTAAATCAAATGTGTGCTCGACCTTTTTTATTGTGGCAGCACATGTGTCTCTGACTGAGCAGTTCAACCAGCCTGTATATGTCAATGAGAGTCAGCCTTTAGTAATCAAAATCATTTACAAATCCTGTATTCTGCAAAACTGCATTATTATACTCTACAATTTAAGTTTGTCAGCTTCCTAGTTCTTTGAAATATTACGCTAACTGAAAGCAAAAGAAATATAGAGATTTATTGTGGGCTGGTGATATTGTTTGATTCCTTTAGTGATGTCCTTGAATTATTGTCTTTGCAGGAATATGAACTCAATCAACCTAAAGTGCAAAAACTATGAACCCACTTCTTTTGATCACTTTTATTGGGTTTAGTTTCACTGTGAGTCATATATGGGAGATTATAACAAGAATTTTAGTTTAGTGTTTTTAAACAAAGGCAGCCTTTGCTCTGAGACAGACAGGTGAACAAGCCTCCAGACTTAAAAGAAGCCAGACCTGACAGTGCTGCAGTCATGGGTGAGTGGGGCTTCATCGGTGGATTCTTCGATGCCCTCCAGACTGAGTCGCCGATGCTGGGTCGTTTCTGGCTCTTCCTCATGCTGGTGTTTAGGATAGTGATCCTGGGAACTGTGGCCAGTGACATGTTTGAGGACGAGCAGGCGGAATTTATCTGTAACACCCTCCAGCCAGGATGTAAGCAGGTGTGTTATGACTTAGCTTTCCCCATCTCCCAGTACAGATTCTGGGTGTTTCATATAGTCCTCATTGCTACACCTTCTCTGCTTTTCCTCGTGTACGCCACACACCAGCATAAAAAGAGTGCTAATCCCCCCCCATCGAGTAAAAGGTGGAGCAGCGAGAACAGAGAAGAAAAAGCTTTAAGGAGGCTTTACATTATCACTGTGATCTTCCGCTTGGTGGCAGAAATTGTCTTTCTATTTACCCAGTGGTATCTCTACGGCTTTGAGGTAAAAGCCTATTTTGAATGTAGTCGTTCTCCCTGCCCCCTGACAGTGAAGTGCTACACCTCCCGGCCTGCAGAGAAGACAATCTTTCTCTTCTTCTACTTTATTGTAGGGGTGATATCAGCATTTTCCAGCTTTTTTGAGCTTCTTTACAGCTCTCGAAAGTGGTTTTGCTCAAACGACGAGGACAAAATCTACTACTGTGACTGCGAGAACCTCCACAACCTCGAGAAAGAGGAGACACAGGAGAAATCGGGAGGAAATACGTTGTCAGAGAGCACAGCCAGCAGTGTGAAAGTGAAGAAGGGATCAGTGAGAAGCAGCTCCGGTCGAAAGGTCTATTGCAAGTGCAAGAGTCCAAGAGGAAAATATGTGAGAAGGAAGATGCTTATGGTGTGAGATGACTCTGCAGTAGCACATGCTGCAATCAAAGCATCCTCTATTTTCTATTTTAAACTCACAGCAACATTTCTAATTCCATTTCACTTGAAAGAATTTCCCTTTTTAGGAGTTTTTACACACTTCAAAAAAAAATGCATGGAAGCTAACCCATCAAATTTCAGGAAATGAGTAAAGACAACACAGATGATAAGAAGGACAAGAAGGATGCATGTGAGACATTGTTGACTTGTTCGTTCTGGTGACTGATTAAAGGCTTAAAGGAGAACTTTCTGGAATTCACTTGATAACACTTGTTAAGACTGATTGCATTTTGTGTTTGTGTTGTTCCCACTTTAAAGGACAAATCCGCCCTGAGGCAGCGTGTGAAGATTAATTTATTTAAGCAGATCTGGAAAGTGAAGTAAGGCTTTGTAAATGGAGGCATCTGTCTCTATCCAATCTGTAATGTTGGAATTATTTCAAGGTAGAGTGACCAAATTCCCAGCAAAGTAAATTTGAAGACAAAGTGAGATGCTGGGAAGTAGTCTGAAATTTTCGTGTCTACTTTAAAAATACAAATACACCAAATTCTGCACGTTATCAGATTGTAGGATGTACATGCAAACTCTGTTACTCGGAATATATCGCTGCTTCATTTCATTCAAGGTCGTTTCCATCGTATTCACCAAAATCTGCAAAGCTTTTACTCGACTTGAAGCCACTTGTGAGTATATCATTAGGTGCGTTAACCTTCTGACTATCAGAAAAAAACTTCCCTTCTGTTTCAAATGCCAGACTTCAGAAAAGTGCACAGCCAGCAGTACTAGTCAAAATGTGTGGCATTGTCTCAAGATGTAGGGGAGGGGTACAAGGAATAAAGTCGCACATAAAGAGGGACGTCTGGTCACCCTGTTTTTCAGGGTTTTTTCACTGTGTTTTTGAGTTTCTGACAGAGATTTAAGAGTTTCTATAACTGTCAGGGTGCTGGTCCTCCATTTTCACTTCTGTTATATTTTTGAGTTCTTATGTTATATTGAAATAGTGTTAAGTTCTATTATTATTATTAGTTTATCTGAGATGAATTTTAGTTAATATTTCCATACCCCTTGGTTTATATATCATGTTTCCTGTCTAGTCTGTCATGTGTTTCATCTTTATGTGTCCACATTGTAAAGTTTGTGTGTCATGTCTATGTTCTATTATGTTTCCTGTTTTATTTTGAAAGTCTTTTGTTTCCGTGTTCAGGATGTTTAGTTTTGCTTCCCCTGTGGCATCATGTTTAATTGTGTCAGGTGTGTTTCCCCAGGTGTTTCCACTTCCCTCATTATCCTTCTGTGTATTTTAGTCCTTTGTCTTCCTCTGTTCAGGGTCCGTTCTGTCAGAGTAGCTGACAGATGCAGGTGTGTTTGTGAAGCAGACCCAAATGCAGACACGGGAGACATGAACTGAGGTTTAAACACAAAGTGAACCTTTATTACAGCTGATACACAAAACAGAAAAAACAAGGCGAGGGGAAACTAAGATTAACTATGAAAACAATGAAAAGAGACAAGAACATATAACTGAACACTGAAGTAATCCAAACATGAGCATGTACATTAACCTGAGCAGTTGAAAACAAGACTCTGTGACTTGAAATGAAGACAACAGACGGACCCGCACTGAACAGACGACTAAAACACACAGAAGGATAATGAGGGAAGCGGAAACACAGCTGACACAAATGAACATAGAGTCACAGGGGAAGCAAAACTAAACACACTGAACATGGAAACACAAGACTTTCAAAATAAAACAGGAAACATAATTGAATGTAGACATGACACACGAGCTAAAAGTAAAACCTAGCATCAGCACTTTACTTAGCAGATCACAGACTGAGGTTATTCACTCGGCTCATTACTCATTACTTACAGTTAGTCACAAATTAGTCTCTACTCACTGATTATTTTTGTTTGCTGATCAGCTTTTCAGATAAATATGCAGTACATGACTGTGATACAGTAATTGTGTTTTTGTTCAAAGCAAATAAAATCTGCTTTCATCAAGTCATAGCTAACTTATTTAATAAAATAAAAATATAATTACATCACGGTTTCCAACTCTTGTGATGGAGCTTGTAACTTTCAGTTTGTTTGTTTTGTTTAGTTTTTCAAATGTGTGGTTTTTTTTTAAATGAATGGACAATCGATATGACTGTAATTGAATTAAATGAGGTTATTAAAGCCATATTGTGATATTATTGTGATGTACGCCTGTCATGGTTGCCTGGTATGTCTTTATGTGGGGTTCATAACTTGTGACTAATGGTTTTATCAATGGTTAATGTAAGATTTGCTGACATTCTACGGGGCCAACTCACTCCACCCAGTGTGGGTTGACTGGAAGTGAAAAATCCACACACTTCCTTTCTAGAAAAAAAAGCCTTAGAGGACAAACTCCATTTAGTATAAGGAATGCATTACTCGCATTCATATCTGCACTGCGTTTTCCCAGTCGATTAACCTTTTTTTTTTTTTTTAATTCATCTTCATTTGTAATCATCTGCTAACCAAAACCATGGTTAAAATGTCCAAACCTTCAATAGAGGGTACAGTCTACAAAAGTGGTGTTACATTTCTTAAAGGATGACTTCACTTCACTCTAACTCCTATTTAAAAATGCTACAGCATCCTTAAACAACAAAGATCTCAAGTGGAGTTTAACGAATTGAATTTCTCCTTTTGAAGTGGAGTATTTAGCCTCGATGGCTGGGAAACTTTCAGAGGCGCACACCAGCAGCAGGCAGCTGGACTGGTTGCTCAGCTTTTATATTTGTGTCTCCGACACGGTCGTGAGCGAATGAATAGACTCTTTGTGAGTTCAACGGTGTTTCCTTTTATTGATGTCACAACACATTTCACTATTAATAATCAGACACAGCAGCTTTTCTCCCGGCGCCCTTTTTCAAAGGATATCGTAGTGTACCGTCAATAAGTTGCTCTAGTGCCGGCACACCACACACCACGAGACAGCATGCGCGCCGTTTCTGTTTGTGGCCAAGGATCATGGGGGGTGAATGTAATCATGTCATAAGAAACAAGCTCTGTGGCATTTTTCAGAGTCGTTGCTGCGCAAGTTTGGACACGAACCTGTTGTTTTTGTTCATGAGTTTATCGCGCTGAATTTCATTCAGTGTGCAGTCAAAAAAATTGTTATGTAAAGCCTTAACCCTGTAATGCCAAGAGTATCATATTTGATACATGAGTTTTTGTGAGTGTTCGAGACCTCTGCATCATCACTGTGGATTTTCTTTCCTCCTGAAAAACCTAAATAAATTGCACAATACATTTTAAAGCAATAAATTGGAGAAAAAAAAAAGATTTATTAGTTCATTTCTTTTTTATTTCATTTGAAAGAAGGTTTAAAAAATGTACATTTCTGGCAGTTATTTCATGGTTCAGACTTTTTTAAAACGTTACCCTTTGCGATCATCTGATCTCAAAACTGCTGTTGCTGGGTGTTTTTTCAGTTTGCCTGTCTCATTTTAGTGTCTTTGTTGTAGCTCCAACACTGACTCTGACCTAAATACTTGTGTCACATGCACAGGTGGTGTAAAATATTCTAATCAAAGCAGTCTCATTTGATCACCGCTCAGCTGCACAACATGAATATTAAAGCCCCCCTCTGCTCAGGAACTTGATTTGCTTGCTGTTACCTCACTTGGATGTTTGACCTTGACGGTACGGGCAGTGTATGTGTAAAAGTTATTTCTCTCATGTTCTTTTGAATGACAGAGATGGTTTCCCTCTGCTCACCTCACATTTCTGGCAAGCAGGTGTTTTTCCTGCCAGGATTAGTGATAAAACTGGTTTGGGACACCAGTTGTATAACAAAAACTTCCAGAAACTCCAGACAGTGAATTTTTGTGCCCTGCAGTGTAACCACTGTTGCATAATTATAAGTTGCGTAATAATGATATAACTTACCCTTCACTGATTGGCCCTTTTAATAGGTACACATGTCACAACTCGGTGAGTTTAGCCATGTTGACGTGATCAAGTCCATCAGAATGAGGAAGAAAGGTGATTTAAGGTTCTCTGAACACGGCACGTTGGTGCTGGATGGGCTGGTCTGATTATTTCAGACTGGGATTTTCCCACACGCCAACAAAAAAAAAAAAATCCAGTGAGCAGTTCCTGATGGCAGAGGTCAGATTGCCAGACTGCTTCGAGCTGATGGAAAGTTTACAGATAACTCAAAGAACCACTCGTTATAACTAAGGAATGCAGAAGAGCATCTCTGAACAACACAACGTTGAAGCGGATGGGCTACATCAGTAGAAAACCACACCTGGTGCCACTCCTGCTGGCTAAGACTTTCAAACCGAGGGTACTGCTGACACAGGCTCATCCGAATCGGCCAACAGGCCACTGGAAGAAAAGTTTCAATCATAAACACAAAAGCGTGGATCCTTGCATCAACACTTCAGCCTGCTGCTAGTGGCCGAATGGTGCAGATGATCATTTAAACACTACAGCATGCCTGGGTGTTGTTGCTAACCATGACCGTGCCTTAATAATGACCACAGTGATTACATCTTCTGTTGGGTACACACTGATGTTCCACGTAACATGCCTCAAATCATCTTAGATCAACTTCAGGTTGTGGTGGAAGTATCTGAGGAGCATATGTACATTTTTTTGGACTACAGTCTGCTAAAGAAGTCAATATACACCATAGTTTAAAATAATATACCACAAAAGAATTTGCTGAAAAGAAATTTTGCACTAAAGCAAAAATGATAACCTTGATTATTCTGTCAAGTTCATCTTGTCAACAGTAGGGGGCAGCAGTGGAACACTAAATCCCACACTTATGCCACTCATCTTCTGTAAGATGACTTAATTTGCAGCCACATTATCCCAGTGACACCCAGTGACAGTATCTTTTACACTGCAGGGTTTATTCATGCATATCAATCCTTTTAGGCCTCGCTTCTTTTCTTCACGAACAGTTCAGACTGAAACTGTGCAATATCTTACTTGCTTTAAAGCTTTGTCATTTGAGGTAAATTGAATGAACTGGTTCTGTGTTTTCAGTTAAGAAAGAGCGCTGGAACATAAAAAAAAACAAGGTGACCGTCATTTGAACACCAAAGCATCCATAGGTCCAAGTGGCTCATCTGAACACAAAGATGATCTAAATAATCTCCAAAGGAGCTTATTTTTTGCTTTATGCATTCCTCCAGGAAACACACACACACACAAACCCCTCCTGCAGTTCCCTGGACGCATCATATATGCAGATTGCAAAGTGGTGCAGCTTCTTTGATGTTGCACAGAGCAGAATTCTAGATGTGTTTTATATAACCGCTCGAGAGGGAAGGAAGGAAGAGTCGAAGAGGATTACCGTCAAAACTTCCCCTCTTTCCTTTTGCCCGCCTGCATTTCTACCTTTTTAAGTCTGTCTCGTCAAACTGGAAGCCTGTCTGTTTCTTTCTTTCTCTACCCTCTCTATTTTCCACTTTCTATGCTTTCCTACACTTCACACTCTCTCTCTCGTTCTTTTTTCCCTCTCTTCTGAATCCAAGGAGGCTTCGGTGCTGTCTCAGAGAAAATGTAGGTCATCTGTTTTCTGCGATTCCCCTCACACCAACACGGAGGAGGAGATGGAAATGATAACATCTTTCTCTGCTCTCTCCATCTCCCCACCCCTCTTTCATTCTCCACCTTGAATGAGACACTTCAGGGGCTCCCCGCGCTCTACCTGTGTCCTCTGCGCGCTCCTCAGAGGCTCCCTCAGTACACACCGACCTGAGTGACAGCTCCACGTGCGGAGTGCCTCTGAGCGTCCCACATCTTGTTCAGTCGTGTGGGGACAAAACTTGCCAAGATGTCTCCCCCCCCCCCCCCCCCCCCTCAGAAACATCACTCCTACAGTTTGCTTTCTCTGCTCCAAACAAAGTATGAACAGCTCACTCTCAGCTACTGCGTCACTCTTTGATTTGGTTTATTTATGGCACAGCGCCCAGTTCTAAGCAAATCAAGCAGCTTGTTTACCGGACTGACTTTGGTAGCGTGTGACCCAATGATGTTGATGTAAGTCTCCGAGGGTTAGAGTAAACACTGGCGAACAAGTCACAGAAGAAGACGTCTTACATTTGTATGTATTTTTATTGCTAATGAACTTGCATGGGGGTTTGATTAGTGATTAATGGCAGGAGAACAAACAGAGAGCATTTCCTGTGACAACCAAATGACAAATGCTTATTTGGAAAACAAAACAAAACGAAGAAATGGCAGAGGAAAACAACAAATGCTGGAAAAACTGACTCAAGTACACATATTCATCTATAACTGAGTCAGTCACACAGATATTTTCAGCTTATATTAGCCTATACTCAAAATCTCAGGCTGCTGGTTTATTTGTGGTCCCTACGATATTTAAAAGTAGAAAGGGAGGCAGAGCCTTCAACGTCCAGGTTCCTCTTCTCTGAAACCAGCTCCCAGTTTGGATTCAGGACACAGACACCCTCTCTACTTTTAATTAGCCTTAAAACTTTCCTTTTTGATAACGTTTATAGTCAGGACTGGATCATGTGCCCCCCCTTAGTTGCATTGCAATAGGCCTAGGCTGCTGGAGGCTTCCCATGATGCATTAGGTGTTTCTTCTTCACTGACCTTCCTTCACTTTGTGTTTATACACCACTCTGCATTTAATCATTAGCTATTATTAATCTCTGGCTCTCTTCCACAGTGTGTCTATTTTTTTCTCCTGTCCCTCCCTCGCCCCCAAATGGTCGCTTGGATGGCTGCCCCTCCCTGTGGCTGGTTCTGGAGGTTTCTTCCTGTTAAAAGGGAGTTTTTCCTTCCCCCCTTGTCACCAAGTGCTTGCTCATGGGGTATGGGTGGGTGTGGGGATCTGATTGTTGGGGGTTTATCTATTATTGCAAGTTCTTCGTATCATAAAGTGCCTTGAGGTGACAGTTGTTGTGTCGATGCCTTTTGTAGTATTTTTATTGGAATTATCTGTCATGAGGCTTGTGAAGTATTAGGGAATGAAATTCTATTTTTATTAGCAGGTATCTGTGTCTGTGTTATACACCTACACAGTTTATGACTGCAGCTGGCTTCACCAGCTTTTTAGCAACTCCCCCCCCAAAAAATATAACCTAGTCGCTACCTGCTGATCATGCTCATGAAAATAAGAAAATAAGAGTGGATGTTGGCAAAAAAGTAAAATGCAGCGTTTTCCAAAACTCTGAGCTCTTCCCTTCAGAGAGCCATGCAAAGGCATGAGGTCATTTTTGGTGCAAACAATGTATTTGTCACTGCAGACTGAATGTGCCTTTCTGGTGCTAATTTACCAGAAAAGTTCGATTACCACCTTAGAGTCTTTTAGGGCCAAGTTACGCAACTATGTAACCGTGACCTCGCCGACCCTCGGTAATGCTGACGCTTTCCCGTACAGTTCTGTGTGTACTTGCTGATCTCTAGCCCATCACACAGCCGGACACAGAGCTGATGGATCCCATCTCTTTTCCCTCGGTCAAAGCAGCTGAAGCGTGCCTCTATGTTTATGGCGTCACTAAAGAGCTCGGGTCACCGCACATCACACCTCGACACTCTTCCTAGTCCTCATCCTCATCCATCCATCCATCTGGACCCTCCACCCTTCCTCTCTTTCCTTTGCCACGGGGCACACTGTGCGCAGCATTTGCAAGGAAATGTTCTCGTCGCCTCTGTTTCTTTCCCTCCATCTGCTTTCTTCGCTTCTTCCTGTTTCCTCTGCCCAAAGGGGCTGGGTGGGGGTTACGGGATGCTGGGCTACAATGTGAATGATACACTGTCATCCTATCTCACCCCCACCCTTACCCCTGCTATCGTTTTCTCAAGGAAAATATTGCGTAAAGGCCTTTGGGCTTATGGCCACAAAAAAAGGCCATGTTGCAAATAGTGACCGGAAAGTGGATGAGCTGACTGCCTTGTTTTGAGAGCTTCTTTCCAAAACAAGGTATTGCCTGGGTTGCTAAAGCACAGAGCCAGGAACATTAGATTGCAATATTTTATGAACATGAATGCTTTTTGATTAATTTTGTATCTTTTTTTTGTCTTTTCCTTTGCACATTTAAATGGAAAAAGTAATATTGCTCTAAGATTGATGGAAGGATGGAAGGATGGATGGATGGAAGTAAAGTTGGGAGTTTGAGCTCTCCCCCGGTTTCTGTCAATTCTCCGTTGGTGTTCACTTGTTTTTGATGTCCTTGCGGTCCTCGTGGGAGATTACAGAGAGTGTGTGTGCGCACTCAAGTGTAGCTACTGTGTCCTTGTGAACGTATACCTCGGTATTTGTGTGAGTGTGTGCATAAGTGTGTGCATGCATGGTTCACCCCGTGCGTGCAGAGCTGTCCAGAGTGGTGTGCTCAGCAGTCGTGCTCGGCTGCACACTAACACGATGTGACAGGGTAGAAATACCAGTACCGACCGTGCTCTCGCCCACCCACCGTCTCACACACACACACACACACACACACACACACACACACACGATCTCCATCCCGTCACCATCCACTTCCTCCCCCCCTTCCATCTCCCACTTTCTCCACCGCACCGTGCCCGCACCCCATTGGCTGTCTACTTCCGTCACTCCATGTCTTCTGCTCGGAGACAGAACCATGAGCCCTCCATGCTTTTCCCTCCCCCTTCATTTCACCTCACCCCCGAAAAACCGCTCTCCCCATTTGGCTGCCTACTAGCAGCATTATGCGGGGCCCTACTCTAATATCAATGTGTGACATGGTATGAAATGGGACACGTTACGCAATGTCCCATTATGCAATGCAAAATTTTCATGTGTTCATCCACCCACCCTCTTGAGATGGGTCCTTTTTCTCCACTTTGCTTTCGCTCTCTCGTTCTTTCAATATCTCCTTACCGGTTGGTTGGCTTCCTTAACGGTGAACCAAGGTGACAGTCCCAGTAGGGGACAAAACTCATTTGACATTTGCAGTTGTCACAATTTGAACCCTGACCTCTGCTCCTTTGCAGCTGGCGGGTTCAAGCTGATAGGACAAGGAGAAATTTAAATACCATGCGACCATCTTCTCATCTTAGAGTCCCGGTGTCAAAGAACACAGAGACATCTTTCTTATAACCTTCAGGCTATGGCTGATTTATCATGCAGCACCTCGACTCATATTTATACCATTACACATTTTCACGCTTGGATACAGCTGGATAAAAGGCTACTCTCTGGCCACTAAGCAGCTCCACTGGAGCATTTCAGTGCCTTGCTCAAGGACATTTCTGCTTTACTTTTCAAGCTTGGAGTAGGCTCTAACGGGTGTCATTAGAATACACAAAAAGCTAGATTAAGGTCATTTTCTCCCCTCTGATGGTACAGTATGGTACTATACTTACGAAGTCAGGGAAAAACACTCACATAAATAGCTCCTCTCTGACTGGTATACAATTTTTCATCAGTGATTTATTACATCTGTATAAAAATAGAAAAAAAATATTTTCCCTACACCTTTTCCCCAACTTACACACTCCACCCAAACTCCCAATTCGCAAACCCCCACCATGACCGGCCAAAAAGCAAAAGCAGCTCAGGTACCTGCCGACCAGCACAGATACAAATCAATAATGTTTTACAAAAGGAAATACATATATCATCAAGTACGGAAACATCAACAAAATTCATGCGCATGCATGAAATAGCCAAAAAAATAAATTTAAAGTCATGTCTATAGGTGGAGATGAGTCAAGATTGCAGGTTTTATTATATATTTCTTGTTTCAGTTTGTCATACTGGAAGCAGCCTCAACAATTTTATATGCTGCAGAAATGTTTCACCTGGATAAGTGCAGTTGTATTATGTAAACCAATCAAAGGAGCTTGCAAAGAAAAGCGTCTGGACTTCTTTAAGTTACTTCTTCAGCTTCTTCAGTTCTAAGGTCAAATGGTGGAGAGTCCCAGATATAAACCTAGTGGGAGTAACCCCCCACAGGGGGACAAAAGGACCCCTTGATGATCCTCTAATCGCCTAAGCCAAGGTGTGAAACTGGGTGTGGGTCCCAGCCAGAGTTTCGGGTGAGCTCATTGTGAAACCTGGCCCCACCTTATCATGCGAATTCCTGAGGTCAGATGGCCCAGGATGTGAGTGGGCGTTAAGGCGTCTGGGAAGGGATCTCAAAACTGGATTATAGATGGCAGAGAGTTGGTGTCGCAAACCCCGCCTCTGTTCAAAGATGGTCGCTCACAGTGGACATAGATGGCTTCTTTCACTCCTCTTTCAAACCATCTGTCCTCTCTGTCCAAAATGTGAACATTGGCGTCCTCGAAAGAGTGTCCTTTATCCTTAAGATGCAGATGGACTGCTGAGTCTTGTCCTGTGGAGGTGGCTCTTCTGTGTTGTGCCATGCGCTTGTGAAGTGGCTGTTTGGTCTCTCCAATGTAGAGGTCTGGGCATTCCTCGCTGCACTGTACAGCATACACTATATTGTTAAGTCTGTGTTTTGGCGTTTTGTCTTTCGGGTGAACTAGTTTTCGTCTGAGCGTGTTGCTGGGTCTGAAATGCACCGGGATGTCATGCTTGGAGAAAACCCTCCTGAGTTTTTCTGATACACCGGCTACATAGGGGATGACAATGTTGTTGTGTCTGTCCTTCTTATCCTCCCTCGCTGGTGTCTGATCTTCTTTTCTGTGCCTCTTTGCTGACTTTAAGAACGCCCATTTAGGATAGCCACACGTTTTGAGTGCTTCCTTTACATGTGTGTGTCTAAGGTCAGTTCTAAGGTCATTTGACCTTAGAACTGAAGAAGCTTCTCAGATGAGAGGTGAAAAGTCTTCAAGTAACTTAAAGAAGTTCAGACGCTTTTCTTTGCAAGCTCCTTTGACTACGATGACCTGGATGACTGAGAACCTTCACAGACATATGTAAACCAATCATATTTTTTGCTTTTAAAATTGTAATTTGTCAAATAGCTGCAGCTGACAGTATTTTCTACTCACGAACCCCAGTGTGGGTGGGTGTCCCTAACACACCTGTTGTTCAAACCTTCTGTTTGCGAAGGGGAGCCACTAAGAAGAAAGTTAGGTTAAAAGGGAGAGGAGCTAAAAAAGAATTGTTTCAGAGAGAAGATGAACTGAGGGAGGGGGGGTCACACCAAAACCCAGTGTATATAAGGATTATTTTGAACTGTGAATCATGCAGTGCAACCCCAGAGTCCAAGAATAACAGCAAAAGTGAGCGCAGCAAGTTCAAGATTTTACTGGACTGTGCGTGTGACTGTTTTTTTAAAAGAAAGAGTATCACAGCACAAGATGTTTGGACATCGACCAGTTGGTGGGGGTCTCCAGTCTATCTCTAAACAAAACATAAAGTGTGTGTGTGCAATTCAAACCATATATAGATCACCTCAGGACTGTGATATTATGTCCTCGGTGCCTCATATGACTAACTTTTTCCTTTTGGCAACTAAATCAAAAAGAGTTATGTCAGTATTGTTGCTACTATGATTAATGAGACAATAAGGATCATTTGTGGTAGATTAAGGATTTTGAGAGAATTTAAGATACACAGTGGTGGACTATTGCAGTTTTACAGGCACCTATAGCAAACAAAAGTAAGTGCTTTGCTTGATGTCGGCGAGTAAAAATGGGCACTTTTCACACCACTGCTGATAATAAAGATACTCTGAGAGAGAAGGAAAGGGGGAATTAAGGCCACAGAGGGGACGGCGTTATTCGTCCCTCTTGCTACTTTGACCTTTTATACAAAAGAATCTATATAAAGACTGAACAGCTTCTCTATATTTTTATTCTGCATCATTCTCCAGTTCACCTCTCCTCCTCTTTGTGGGCTTATGTGAACTCTCTCTCTTCCCTCTCTGCCATCTCTCCTCCCCTCTTTCCATCCCGTGTTTTCCTCTATCCTCAGGGAGACAGCTGCATGCACAAGCATTTTGGATCACTGAGCTTCAAGACACCATTTCTAAAAATTGCTCCATTTTTTTTTTTTTCCACCGAGCATTTTTCTAAAGCGCTGAGCTGATATGATGCTGCGGTTCCTGCCTTGGAATTTGTTCGGTGAGCTAATGGATGAAGTTTTGATGCATTATTGATGCAAAATGATTTCTTTGTGCTTGTCACCGTCCTAAAATCATATTCGGGTTTCAAAAGTGGCTTAAGATGGGCAGCTCTGAGTCGTGCTATCACGTTTTTAGTATGTAAAATTCAAGCGCTAACGGACAGCTTCGCTCTCTCTGTTGCAGATTTATCTACATTAGTGTAAGTTTCACAGCAACGCAGCCCTGAAGGCATCCATCTTGGACGTTCTCCAGTCCACTGAAGGAGTAAGGGCGATGCCTGGTGGAGACTACATTTTGGCTCCCTTCCAGTCCAGTGGGTATGGAGCAGGCCTCAGAGGCTCCGGGGACTTCCCTTTTACACCAGTCTCCCCCCCCTCCTCCCGGTCTCTCTCTCTGCTCCCCACTAACCAATTAGAAGGGATAAATACTTAAGTGGACATGTAAAAGACTGCATGTAGGCTGTGGGAAACAGGAATAAATCAGGATAAAAAGGAGTAGCAAAGAAGTGTCATGGGAAAGGAGATTATGGCGAGAAAGGACAGATAGGAAGCGTGTGTGTGTGAAAACAATGAAGCACTGATATAAAAAGCTGAAAATATGACAACGTAGCCGCTTCTGCCCCACTGCGTCTGATTCATCCGTCACACATTCCACACTCGAATGTGTGTTGCCGAATACACAGGCCCGTGATAGATGTTTATGAGCTAATGTCAATTTTCTTCTGTGAATTTACTGTCAGCGGATGATGAATGCACTCAATATCGCTGGTTATTCATCTCATATATTCTCTGAAATGCTCCCATTGCGGCACAGAGTCACAGAGCCACCAATAGGTGTCGTCATTGCCCAGCCTGTTCTCAGGTCAAGCCGGCAGAGAGAAAGGGAGAGAGAGATCGTTCCCTTTCAGACCTATTGTAGCAAGATGTGGGGTAACCGTGCACTGTAGCTCTGTCACGATAAAGACAACAAAGGCAAGCGAGTGTGTCCGCGTAAATTAAAGTGCGCTGATTTATGAATAAATATTTTGCGTGCGGATGCAGAGGCTGCGGTTCTGTCAGTAACACACTGCAGATGAAAGTAGGTGACAGGTTAAGGGCGGTATGTGTACACAGACGCCACGTCATCCACCTTTGTGTGTGAGTGTGTGTTTGTGTTCCTGTCCTTGTGTTGGCCATGCTCCTGTAAGCGACCCACATCAATTCGTAAGGCCTCTGCCCTTTTCCTGAGGCTGCCTGAGAAATGTGATGTGACATGCAGGATGAGTAAGATGGAGTGAGGGGGGAGAGAGGACGAGGAAGAGGAAAAGGGTGATAGGTGAGGATCCAGAAGGTAGATTTTAGGGGACATTTCAAAGCACAAGACTGAGAGATGCACAAAGTCGGGCTGTCAGGGACGCAGACTGACTGCATTCTGACAAACTCCTGCATACTTTAAATAGACAGAGCGAAACAGATTTTTATCAAGTAAATAACCGTGAAGCAAGGTAAACATTAACACTGACAGGACTCCACCGGAGCACTTGAATCAATGCAGAAAGACATTAAAGCATGAATACACTCAACAGCATATTGGTATTACTATTAAGACATGGAAATCTTCAATATCATGTAGTGGGAATTTATCATAACATAGCAGGTTATAATCGACTGTAGTGGATTTTATGGATTACACAGTCTGTCAGTTTATCCACCACTCTGTTCAAAACTCAAATATCCAGTGAATGGCAGTCATGTTAATATTCCAGTGTTTTTGCAGGTTGGGGATTTTCTATCCAGTAGCCCACTCTTGTTCATGACATGCCAAGAAAACTAGCCACAGTTGCTTAAGTTTTGGCTGTACCTTAGCTGTGTCTCAAAATGCATAGTTCCATACCTTTGCTATCTATCTTGAGACTGTAAGTGCATTTTCACCAGCAGGTACCGCTACATGAAGTGTGCTACACCTATCTAAATGGTGCATTCATACGAGTCAAAAACCTGAGTGCGCGCTGTTCTGTATAGACTGTAAATAAAAGATGACTACCGCCACCAGAACATCAACAGTGGCTTAGGGAAGACCCACAGACGGTATAAAACCAGGGGGAAACTGCCAGGTAAGAAAAATGAAGCCAATGTGAAAGTGCCTTCAACATGCATTCCATCTGAAAGCCACCAGATGGCGATAGCTGTGGCTGCAAAAGGACTTGTGGTCCTATGGAAAAATGACTTTCTGACGTGACCTGCGTAAACACATGGTGAAAACGCTAATCTTGAGGCTAAAAAACCATCACACTTTTGCGTAACTTCACCTATTTTTACAATCGCAGGTGTCGCCACCTGCTGGCCATAAGAAAGAATGCAGATTTTATGTCACGTCTGCACCGGCTTTACCTTTTAGATCAACAATCTGTCTGTATTATAGTCTGTGCTGAAACTTTCGTGTCTCGATTATATAGCAGAAGCAACAGGATCACCAACCAATTTTCAGCCAGTAGCAGGAAAATAAATGATCAGCACTGATCATGACAACAGTACCTGCAAGGTAATAGCTACTTAACATCACATACATGTTTTTGTGTGCTGACTTCCTACCTTTACCATAGAGTTATTGAGTATTGATTGATCAGAGCCCTTGCACATGGTAAATGTTCAAAAAATCCTGCAGCTAGCACAACAATTAGCTAAAACGTAATTTTCTATAAGTGCACAACATCATGTGCTTTTGGAAACTAGAATGTCAAGATTCTTTCTTATACACATGTAAGTACGAAGTGTACTGCTCTACACAGAAGTCTAATGCACGTATCCAGACACAGTTTAGTGCTAATTAGCAAACATTAGCACGGCACATTCATTGTACCGGAATATGAGCTTGAATGTATTGTTATTATTTTTTATCTCAGTGAGCTGCTGGCCACATCATATTAAGCAACTACAATGGCTTGTGTTGCTGCTGTTTATGTCTGCCTTTAACAGCATCTCTGCACAGTAGGCTACTACCTGGGGGAGGTTGCATCAACTGTACAGGCTCCCTTTTCTGCACTAAACATCAGCAGTTTGTGAGAAGCATGATGTTAATTAAAAACAAAAATCTGAATTTTACAGCACCGCCAGTGGAAACAATAAAGCCGTGGATATTCATCGGTCTCTGTGGGTTTGAAGTATCTTGTACTGAGCAGACATTTTTGCCTGTATTGGGCAGCAGATGAGAAAGCAATGACAGCGAGAGAGAGAAAATGAGAGAAAGCAAAATCTATTATGTGTGGTAGGCCACCTATGGAGATGAAGACTTCAACTGCTTAGCCCAAAAAATGAAAAAAATCTATGAGATAGAAGGAGGCTGGGTAAAAGAGACACAAGAAGAGACAGGAGGCTAAAATTAAAGGCAGTAAAAGAAGCCAAAATCTCAGGCCCAGAAAGAGAATGCTGCACGTACTGCACATGTGCACGTATGGAAATACCATTGCTACTGAGCCAGCCGATGCAACTCGGAACTTTATTTACAGGCTGGATTGAAAAGTGAATTTACTGTCTATGTAGATTGTGTGTGTGTGTGTGTGTGTGTGTGTGTGTGTGTGTGTGTGTGTGTGTGTGTGTGTGTGTGTGTGTGTGTGTGTGTGCGTGGAGATTGATGGGCCTACATGTGAATCCATGTGAATCTACGTGTTGGTGTATGCATGTTCCCCCCCCCTCCTTTCTTCTGAGTGCTACCAAGATGAGTTTGTTCCATATGTATGTCATCTCCGATCACTCAGTGGAAATGGGGCGGGGTGGCAGTGCATACTCTCCATTAGTCTATGATGTAGATGGAGATTGTGTATTTCAGAACAGAGGTGATGAAAAAAAAAGGTTCCACTGTTTTGGGAGGAGGTGATAAATTGAGTTGAGAAAGGTGGTTTTTAGGGAGGGAGGGATGGAAACAATATTCTTTTAGTGGTTTCAGCTTCTCTGGAAAGTTATTGGTTTACTGCAAACGCTCATTCCTTCTTCCTTTACTTCCTTTCTTTCTTTCTCCTCTCGCTCCTCTCCATATTTCTCCCTCAGTGTTTCTTTCCCTCTAAAGTTACTCCCCTCCTTCCTTCTCCCTCCGCTCTGCCCCACCCATGTGTACTTTGACACCCAACTTCTGCTCAGCACGGCAGAGGGCTGGCTCCAGCCTACAGTGTCCTAGACCTAAGTCATGTGACGCTGACCTGCTATGTTTTACAAGGCTGCAGGGCAGTGAGGGGGCCTCTGAGGAAAAGGGCTGCGTTCACCAGCGGCAGGAAACAAAGCAAAAGTCGGAGAGGAGAAGGGGAGTGTGTGTCTGTGCGTGTGTGAGTGGGGCGATTGTGTGGGTGGGGGATCAGGAAGCAGTATTTCAAGCGATGGAACTCCGCTATAAAAAGTTTGACATCACGAAGCATTCAAACGTGCTGCATTGTTGTTGGCCTGAGATGGAAAACCTTTGATCAGAGCAGCTTGATTTTTCTCTTCTTCTTTTTTTCACCTGGTCCACATATATTTCTCAAGTCCAATTGACATGCTAAGATGAGCTCTGGCCTTAATCTCCTCTCTCCTTCACTCCCTATCTCCTTCTCCCTTTCCCCGCATTAAATCTCGCGCATCTGAACCTTTTCCCTCTTCCCTGCCTCTCCAGCTCTCTCATTTATTCCCCCATGAGTTGACCTTCACCATCACTCAGCTCCGCAAAGCCATACGTCTGCTCTCACTTGCTCTGCTGCCTTAATCTACGGCTGTGGATGCAGACGTATCCTGCTGTCCGAGCAACCTACTGCACACAAGTGCACACGTACACATCCAGTCATATGTGCACTCAAAAGGGACTTTGCGCTGTGAAATAAGCACATGAAGGATGACCGTGGATACTTATGAGCATGTATGACTACACAAACGCACACACAGACTCCCTCGCACACATGCATCTGTGTCATTCCTGGGAGACTTTAGCCCATTAAATGAGCACAGCTCGGTCCAGTCTCTCAGATCGCTGCCTTTCCCCCTCTTTGTTCCCCAAATCAGGAACAGCTGTGCTCCTCCACAGTTGTAAGTCACTCACTCAGTGGAAATTTAAAAGCTATTAGCCGAGCCCCTCATTGCTACCCCACCCCGTTGTGTATATGAGTGTGTGCAACTCTCTTTTTTTATGTCTCGCTTATCTGGGCGCAGAGACGCAGACACATTTGCCTGCACACTCGTGTGCAAAAGTCAAAACACCCCCTCGGCCCTGCGCGGCGCATTCGAGAAAGCGCTTCTTCGAGTGGCCTCTCTTGTTGAACCTCCGTGCTTTCAAGTAGTCTGAGCAAAGCGCAGACTCATCAGAGGCCGGTGTACTGCGGGATCACGGCGTCATGTGCCTCCCACACCTTGAAAACTTTGCCGTTTTCCAGGTGCGAGTAGTTAAGTGGGGAAGGAGGGAGGACGGGGGTCGCATGAGGTCATGTTGTCTTTGAATGTGGAACAACAAAAACAAGGCCCTGCTGAAATAGCTTGCCGCTTGTCCACTTTCTTGGCTTAGCCGAGCGAATTACCGTGCCAGGAAAGAACAACAAGCCCAGAGCCTTTCACGGGAGCGAGCGCTTCAAGCTCGCCATATAGACGCAGGCACAGCTGCACGCTCGAACACAGCAAGCAGATGTCGGAGGAGACGCAGACAGAGAGATAGAGAGAAGAGGGAAGGAGGAGATAAAGGAAAAAGAAGGGACCGTGACATGGAAAGTAGACTTTCCGATGTCAAAAGTCAAATCTATGGTTCTTTCTGCTGTTTTTCTTTTGTCTCCTCCACCTCCTTGCCTCCCTCCGCTATCTCCTGTGGAGATCTCTCATTTCCTGCAGGCCCAATGTTGATTTCATACTGGAGCTCAGGGCTTAGAGTGGGAGTCTGTGAGATGGGGAACATGGAGAGCGTGGGGGTGTTTGGGATCAAGCCAAAAACAACCTTCACCTCCACTTAGCTTTTTTTGCGCGCGTGTGTGTTTTAAGTGAGCAAACATGTAGAGTTTTCTTTTTTGGGGGGGGAGAGAAACTTTCAACTTGTTCACACAAGTCAAATAACATTAAGAACATTTTTTTTAAATCCCTCTTTATTAAACTAGCATAACAGATATGATACAGTTTTAACCCAGAAGTGCTCACATGACCACTATCTGCCAGATCATGACCTTTGTGGTTGCGAATGACACAGCCTGATAGAGGAAATAGTCTAGGTGAGGGTAAGTGCCAGTTTCTGTGTGGTGTAACTTTGACCTTTTCTAAATTAAGGCAGTTTCCTTTGTCAGCACAAAAGAAAGCATAACGAATCACTTCAGTTTCAGTAATACAAAAAAAAAAAATCATCTCTCAATGGCAGATCATTTGTATCTTATCAGTGGTAACCGAGGAAGAAGTTTCACCGCTCTGTCTTGCAGGCATAACACACCAATATGCAATGCACCAATACGCAACACACCAATATGTACGGTTGTACTCACACGCACGGAAGATTGTAACACTCAGATAACTGCGGCACATGGGCAATTTCTGCTCTTCACTTCCTTTCTCTCAATTGTTAGCCTAGATGAGGCCTTCTAGACATGAACAGCTGCAGCCCTCTGCTTTCACTTCCCCTTCTATGAAACCACACATGTATCTGTTACCACAACAAGTTCCCTAAACGTGGCCTCTAATGCCCTCTGTGCCTCCCTCGTGCCAACACATGCACACGTGTGCCTCCGGGTGTACTTACATATATGTATATATAGAAAAACTGACACCACCGTACTTCACGAGGAGGGTGTCCAGCAGGTTATTTTGGCAGTGAGGTTGTCTCTTGTGTTTACTGTTGCAAGCTCGTGATGCTTTCTGACCCCTGGGCAATGGTAAGAATTTTGAAAGAAATCTCCTTTTTTCTTTTTTTTAGAGGTGTTAAGTTGTTTTTGAACTTAGAATGAGGGCGTCACTAACCCTGACTTCCTGTGTGCAGGTCCTTTGGTGGCAGATTTTCACCTCTGTGTGCACAGCCACTGTCTCAATTTGACTAATACATACAAACTCAGTTTGACATACTATCAGTGGCATGGCATCCAAAACACACAGACACACACACACACATATAGCAAGCCAAAAGGAGCAGCATTGCGTGACTGAGGCTTCGCACCTCTCTTTCTCTCTTTCACTCAATGAAAGCATGAAAAAAATCCCTCCCCCGCAGTAATGTGAGAATTGTGTGTGTGTGAGTGTGTGAGCCGCAGCGTATGCGCATGCTTTCAGTGTCTGTCTAGGGCACTGACTAACTATGCCCTTGTTTGGCCTACGTCTTTGTCATTTACATACCCGATGCACTGCATGTGCACACGCATGCAGAAATAGTCTGAGCTCACATCCCCTCTCACACATATTGGCTCCGGGTCTGCCAGCATGCAGCTAGTCAATCAGCATCAGATCAGCAAACCACACCTCACTTTATTATCCTTATCCATATGTGTGTGTGTGTGTTCATTTTTACAGCTCTGTAGACAGTACATTCATTCCAAATACACATTCACATTGTATCCTCAAAACCTGCTCTGCTTTTATTTTTATTTTTTTGTGAATGAACCCACTGACACAATGGCTCAGCTTTTTCATTGTCTCACAGTGTTTTCTCCCGGGAATTTTGGGTAAAGCGATGCAGTGCGAAGGTGTGGGCTGCTAGTAGTGAACAAAAAGCTCTCGGATGAGCTCATTCTCGTGACCGGTCACTCGTGTCATGGAGACGTTCAAGGGCTGATTAGGAAAAAGGACAATATCCAAGAAATGTGTTCCAGTAAGCCGGTCTGTGCGATGTCTGCTGCCAAAACAGCCTCCCATTCTCTTGATCCACTACATCTACAGTATGCGTGGGCTGACAGGCACAGTTTTGTGATGGGAAGGCAGTGGCCAGGTGGCTAATTGAGCTGTTCTCAGGGCAGCCTGTAACAGCGTGCCACTCTGTGCCAAGGTGTTGCCGTTTCCCAGGGCTCAAGAATAGATGCTTTTAGTCTACGTAAAGTGTGTCCAATTACCCTGCCCAATGACACAGAGAAGGCTCACAGTACCGGATGCAAAGCACATTCATCTGGGCTGAAACATGCTGGGTCGAGTGAGTCTATTGTGCCCGATGTGGATTCAAACATCTCCTGTGACTGCAATTGAGTTCAGAAAAAGGAGCCAATAACATATGCATTATCCTACCACACCTGATCATTACCTTGTTGTATTTCCAAATGCTATGCTTAGTTCAATAAAAGCGAGGGTTTTTTTCTTTTTGGTTAGTCATTATAAGCGGTTGCTAGAGGGCAACATCCCTCCATCCATTACTGCATCTTTTTTTCTGCAGAGGGTCACATGAGGCTGGAACAGGTCACATCTGGCATTCATGAAAGGCCTCGCACAACCTCAGCAGCTAACAGTAAGAGGAAGACAGCCAATCAAATCAGCAAATTTCAGATGATCACTTAACCTAACATGCGTGGCTTTGGACTACACCCAGAACTTTCTTGTGTGAGGTGAAAGGTACAAGGTGTGCTATCGTTTTGCTCCGTGTATGTAAAATGATCATTTTCTTTTCTGATTCCTGGTCAGCATGAGCTTTTATAATCCTCCTTCTTTGCTTATAGAGATTTATAAATCATTAGTAATAAGAGCATTTAACTGTTTTGCTCTGTGTACTCCTATAGCTGCTCCAGATATTCAGTTTAGATGTGAATGTGAGTTTTTTCTTGTGAACCTGCATTCAGACCGTCATTTAAATAACCATATTTAATACACATAAGGATGCCAATATGTGTGCTTAGTCATCCTGAATGTAATACTGAGCAATCATAGACATAACAGTACTTGACAGAAAGTCGACTTTTTAGTCGCTCTTTCACAAATGGAGATCGGCCATGTCAACTTCTTCATGCGTCCAAACGCTTAATTTTTGGAAGTGGAAACTAAACATAATGAAAACATGTCGACGTACATTCAGTATTAATAAATACTCGCACTTACAAACCGCAGTGCGCATTTACATATCAAAACAGTCATTTCCAGCCAGTTATGTCTTTGCACATTCACAGTTTTTTTAATAAATATATTCATGTATTTATTTCTTGCAAGCATGCGTAAGTGGGTGAGAGGTGAAGCTGCAGGCAGAGATCCACCGGCTGTGAGGAATCAGTTTCAGGATTGTAAACATCCCCCCCATTAACAAAACCCCTCATGCTTCAGCTTATGGGTGTGCCCCCCCCCCCCCCCCCCCCCCCCGCCCCCGCCACACCACGCCAACCCTCCCGCCCCTTCACCCCCCCCCCCCTTCCTTTTCGTGTTTCCTGTTGAGCTGGCTAGACTCCTTTGACAGATTTACAACTCCGGGGTCAAAGTTTTCCGACAGCAGCAGATAAATCTTACACCACCAGCCCCCCCCCCCCCCCCCCCCCCTGCTTCTCCTTCACCTGATAAAAAGACACTCACTCAAAACAGCCGCCCTGCGCTTCCCCCCACTGCCAGCACACCGCCCACCACCTCTCCCCACATCCTTTCATGTGTAATTTGCCCTTTTTTTTCTCCCACCCCTCCTTTTTTTTCTTTTTTTTTTCTACAGGAAAAAGGCAGCGCACCTTTGTGCATGAACGTGTGTGTGCGAGGGCGCCTGGCTTCATTTGCTCAAAAAGAGGTGTGTGCAAATCCTTTAGCGCATGTGTGTGTGTGTGTGTGTGGATGCAGAAGGGTAAGTTCCTTGCAAGTTTTGTGGTTAAGAGAAAGAATGCAGGACATTGTTCTTAAACCATGAAGGCAGGCGTTTCATGTTTCAATTGTCTTTTGGGGGAGGTCTGGTGTTTTGATTTTTTTGGTGGTGGTGGTGGTGGGGTTCCTCTTTGCTTAACTCCTTCTCTTTTCCCGCCATCGGGTTTTTATGTGTTGGCCCTTGTATCATACACACTCTGTTTTGTCTCCTCTCCAGACAGATAAGAGCATGCTTCATTCCACCAGCATGGCAACAGTTCCCTTCCCTCACACATACACTCTCTCCTCCTCGCTCTTATCCCACCCAACTGTAACATTCATTTCTCTTTATTCATCACCCTTTTATCACAATGTCTGTGTCAAACATCTTCCGCTCTGCCAGGGCAGACTGTGGAAAAATGGAGACAAGAAGTGAGACAGAGATACACACAGGTCTAGGGGCCGTGTCTCTCCCACTCCTTTAGTTCCCTCTATGCTCTGATCTCTGCCCCGAGGTCGAAGACAGGATGACCAGAATTTATATTCTATGGCTAAACTTTTCTCTATGTACCATACTTTACTAATATCTCTTTTGGTATAATGGGATATGTAACTCCCTCCTTTCTTTTTGATAGATCTGCTGCTTGTCAGAAGAAAGTGACTTTAAAACATTCAGTCTGACACAATTCTTCTGTTTCTTAAGACTTCTTAAGAAAAGAAATTAAGCACATTTGTTAATGACCTTAAATTACCTTCAAGCTCCATTTAGCCTTAGCTTTAATCTTGTGTTGTTTTCCTGAGAAAGTGAGGATCCAACTTTTTTTTTTCCCCAAGCACCATGAAAATCAAAATTGATTTTCCTCGAATTTTACCCAGTACAGTAATATCATGTTCTTAGCCTACAACAACAAACGCTCCCCAATCCAATGTTGTGTCAGATCAATGAGCATGATTGATTTGGTGGTGTGCTGACAGTTCTGATCAATGTTAACTTGGATGACAGCCACAGACCGTGCATCACTGTCATTCACAGTATGTGTGTGTATCTTTTATTACTTCCATTATTTTTGAGCTGTTCTATTTTTATGGTGTCATATTATATTTGGCATCAGATTTATTAAGCATATACTGTTTAAAACAAGCCGCAACCTCACAAAGTAACACACGCCGCCAAAAATGAGGACGTCCAAAAAACTGCATTTTCTTTAGTGAGCACTTGGGAGTGACTCCAGAAGACAGTCAGCAAGGACTTAATTGAAAGAAAGTAACTACTTGTTACATTACTTTTCATTACTCTTTAACATGACCTGAAATGAGCTGTGACATAATTATCAGCTAATGATATAAACCCACAGTTCCACAACCCAGTGGAAATCCCTGTCCTAATGAGGACATTAGTATATGATCTTTCTTTTAGTTTTTACTAGTGTTGTCAGCGTTAATCTCGTTAAAATGATGCTAACGCCCCGTGCGTGGGGCTGCACGCCGTCAACGCGTTAGCGTCAACAGTTAGTTCGTTAACAAGTTAGCGCCGTGCAGCCACACGCATGGGGCGATCCACGTTAACTCGCTAACGGAGATTTGTCGCGTTAATGCGGTTATGGCGTTAACGTCATTTTAATGAGATTAACGCTGACAGCACTAGTTTTTACACATGAACATAAGAATAGCAACAAAATTCATAGTTAAAAACCAGCCCATATAAACTTCAAAGCAAGTCATTGTGCTGTACAAACATTTACAGGTATAAATGCAGGCAGCAATGTTGCACGTGTGAATGCTCACCATTGCCTTTGTTGCCTGTCGAAGATCAGGCACTGGCTGCTAGGCTGGGGTCAGCGTGCTTGGTTAGCTTCATGTTAGTGTCACACAGTGGAAATTTGTGTTTTTATGTTTTATCAATCTGTGTATTGGTACATAGAGTTGATTTTATTTGCACGATTTTATTGTGATATTTATATTGCATGGTTTTATCCTCATATTTACATTATGTATTTTAGTGTTGTTGCACAATATTCTTCTAATCCACTGTGGACTAAGCAGACAATTGTAGGCACCTGTGAGGTGGGGGCGTTCCCTGAGGTGGCCTATCAGCCGCCAGACTGACCTGTTAAAAGGGATGGTGAGCGCAGAGACAAGAGGAGCGACGCACAAAAGGTGAGCAGGAGAAAACCAAACGCGTGTAAGCCTGCACATGTGTTGGAGGAACTGCTGCCTGACTGTGGGGGGCCACGTGTCATTCGGCGATCCAGTCCCCATGGCAGGAACAGCAACAGTGGGTGGCGATGGCCGCAGTTCACAGCAGGGCAGGGGTGCCCCTCTGCCTGCATCTGGCGGTGCTACGAGGGAGGCTGTGTTCAGGTGTGGAGTGGGGCGGGACTGTGCGGTGACGCGCTGTCAGGAGGAGACATGTCTGCGACAGGAGCCCCCTCCTTGTTCTTCTGGCCGGCGTGGTTTCCACGTATTTTGGAAATTTCATTAGCTTTCTGCTAATACGATGTTGTGCTCCCATCGTATTAGCAGAAAGCTAATGAAATTTCCAAAATACATATAAAAATCAAAAGAGGAAGGATTTTTAATATATCTTTTTGAAAGCCTGGACCTCCCAGAGATTTCTTCCTGTTAAAGGGGAGTTTTTCCTTCTCGCTGTCGCCAAGTGTTTGCTCATAGGTGGTCATTTGATCGTTGAGGTTATCTCTGATATTGTGGGGTGTTTACTTTACAACAAACTAAACTTTATAAAGTGTCTTGAGGCAAGGAAGAAAGAAAGGATCTATGAAATGTAACAAGGGTGGACTGTAGTAAAAGTACCATTTAACTCCAGCTAAAGGATCAGCAGTTCAATGTGGTTGAGTACCATTTAATATCTTGGTCTAATAAACATGCAGTCATAATTACGCAGCTATTAGTCTAAAAACAAAGTTTGCTTCCTTTAAAGTAAACACATTTCTGATGCAGTATCGTGAGTAAGCGATGACATGGAGCATGTGATAACTGTGGCTGAACCATATGAATCAACTCAGTCTTGAGAAAAGCAAACGATGTTGAAACAGAACATCTGAAAGAGTGTAAACATTCTCATTGCTGGGACACACCCGGTCCACAGGTCATCCTGTTTCACAAACTGCAAACACACACACACACACACACACACACACACACATACACACTCACAGATAGAAATCTATTACTGTGAGGACTCACACTGATATCATGCATTCCTTAACAGAAACTCAAGTCCCAACACTAACACTAATGTAACCATCAAACTGCCTTTGGAGGCTCTATCCCAGACTGAAGTCCAGGAGCAATCTCCTCACTTTCCAAGGTTTGAAAACCCCAAACTGGTCCTCACAAAGATAGACACACACAAACACACATCGCCATCACACACATCACATGCACACACCCACACACACTATCAGATTTGCAGGGAAGCTCATCAAAAATTACAAAACATCACATGCCTTGTGAAACACTCAATGCGCTGCAGCGTACGCTTTGTCAAGCGGTGACCTTGAATACTTAAAAGGCCCCTTGGTGAATGTAACCCCCCCCCCCCCCCCCTCCCACAGACACACACGCACAAACACAACACACACCACCACCTCCAATAGTCTTCACAGATCACTGCCATGGGAATGAGTGATATGATGGCAGAAGAAGAAGAGAAGGGAAGACTTAACGAGTGACAGAGAGACGAAAAACAGGAGAAAAAAAAGGGAGGAATGGAGGTACGGGGACGTGGGGGTGGAGCGGCGCCATCTGACTCTCTCCAGGGAAATCTCATCACAGCAGAGCGGGGGGAGGTGACTTTCGACTGGGGGGAAAGATTGGGATGAACGGAGTGGGGGGTGTTTGGGGATTAACAAACGAACAAACCTGTCCTCACTTCTACTCTGCTGTCCCATCATCCTTCTCTGGCATCTGGACGAGCTCTATATTTCTAGCAAAGTCCTCCTGTAACCTCTGTAGAGTTTTTATGGTCAGCGTGTCTTTTCACAAGACCTTTTATTGGATTATAGTTCGCTCCAAAGACTCTCTCCTTTTTCGTTGTTCTGTCCTTCCTCTCTCGATTATGTGCTATGCTAGTCATTTCGCCTCCTATATGTTCCACTCTCCCACATCTTTTTTTTTTTTTCCCTCCGTGGCCTAGGCATTCTGTTTGTTCCCATCCTGAGGGATAAGGATGGACAGAGAAGCAAGTAGGACAGAGAGAAAGAGCTAATGTTCTAGTCTGGCTGAATTATTATTTTTTTGGCTTCGCCACCTTGCGTCACTCCGCTGGTGTTAGGTTGGCCATAATATTAAGCGACAGGCCACATGCTTTCCACATGCTTGTGTCCTTAAAACTTGGAAGAAATGTGAGACAACAGAGAGGGAGAAAATATAGAAGGAGGGAGAAATATGCATATAAAAAACAATCAGATGTGCAAATAGTACAATAGGAGATAAGACAGGGTGGGTTAAATTTACGAGGAAACCAAATAAAAAGTAATGACATGCAGCTTTCAAAAACACTGTTGTCTTTGGGTCGACTCCGCCCTCCAGCAGCACAGAGGTCAACTGTTCTATGAGAGATCCGGTGACCTTTGAGAGCAAACTTTGATGTTAACTTTGCATGATTTGTTTGGCTGCTCCACGGCAAACAGAGGGATAGTTGGAAAGGAGGAGAGAGCGAGGGAGAGCGAGGGAGAAAGCAAATGAACTGTACTCCTGAAACTAGGCCAGTCACTGTCTAGAAATGTGGACGTTCCCGTTTCCATCCATTCCCCGGAGTAGCTAGCCTGCCTGCCGTCTGCCTGCCTGCTTGGCCATTTCACCGTCCACTGTGCTGCCTTCACTGAGCTCATGTAGCAGGGTTTTTTTTCAGAGTTTGGGCCATTTCCTGAATTAAAGCTACCAAAACAAAATGTAATTTTCTACAACATATCAGATACAAGTCCACACTCAATAGGTAATTAAAGCTACTTTCGCATGTTTAACCATGAATATTACTATTTTTTTTAAACATTAACACACAGACATGAGTCAAACTGTTGCACTGGTTGACCAGTTCCTTTATCACCACCTGGGACTGTAGCTTATTTTGAGTCAGCTTTTGCTCCAAGTATTACATTCTGCACAGCTGGGGACAGCTGACAAAAGCCGCAAACAAATGCATGATTTAACACCTGTTTGAGTAACATTTGCAAAAACGCTGCTCAAGTGGTCCAGGAAGTTACTAAGCATTAACAAAAAATATGTTTGTGACTTATTTATTTCTGTTTTTTATTATTTAGAAAAATTAAACCTTTGATATTGGTGTTTCATTGAATTTTAGAACATAGCATAATTACAATCACATAAAATAAGCAATTCATTAAACAGAAAAGCCAAAAAGTTGGTTCCAGCTTTTTAAAACATATTCTGGCATTAATGTCTTTGGAATCTGATTTTCTTTAGATGTCTTTTTTTATTTACCTTTGTGATTGACTGACTGACTGATGGGCTAAAGCTGATGTCACACATGAACTCTGGCCAACGTCAAGGAGAATCAGGTCAGGATGTCATCCATCCATCCATATTTCTGACTCCTTATCTAACTGTGGGCTGTGTGTGGGAGGCTTGAGGTTAGCTGAGATGGTGAGAAAGGCAACGTACACCCTGGACAGGTCACTAGTCCATCACAGGGCTAACACAAGGGCGCACACAATCAGATACCTTATCATTCAGACCTACTCCCAAATTAGAATCAACAAGTTACCTAACCTGGGGGCAACCCAATCGGGCACAGAGAGCGTACGTCAACTCCACACGGAAAGGCCCCATCCACTCTGCACCTTCTTCTTCTGCATCCTACACTGTTACATTCCCCGTCACTCTATTCTGGGACTCGTTTTATGTATACGGCTTAAAAGATCCAAGATCAAGTGTCTGATCCAGGATTTGCTGATTCCAGGTTACAGTTGTTTAGTTCTTTGGAGCCACATGGGAATCACTAATCACTAAACCCTCAAAGACTTAATCGATGTCACTTGGTAGATGAGGGCCAGTGTCAGACAGACAGCATGATCTAAATGGGAAACCATATTATGTTACCTCAATAATACCAAAACATGTTTTTGTACTACTTATTATCAGTGCACTGATCACAGCAAGTTCCTCTCACTTGTGTCAACCACTGTTGGGTGGATTTCTAAAAACAAGGCAGTTTCATATACTCCTGTTTTTATGAAGTAATCCTCCCGTTTAGGTTTTAATCTTACAAGTTTTATCCTGTGAAAACTAATCAAACAACTATCTAACCACAGGATCAAACCACATCTATAAGGTATAGAAGACCTCTGTGATCCAACAATAATTACCTCACAGAGCTTGATTTAGGTGTTGAACTGAAAAGCATTAGGTTGTGCTCATATTGAGCTTCTCTCTCTCACTCTCTGCATGCCTTTTTGCAGCATCTAGAAAGTACATTTCCCCTAATATTCTGGAGACTAATTCTTTGCCCACGATTAGATCAAAAGGTTGGGACCTCTGGCTGGTGCGGACTGTTTCGTAACCCTGCTGCTGCTACCAAACCTCTTATATCACCGCTTATCTTTTTTTTTGAGTTGAGCAACGCCAGCTTGCAGGAGGAACTGGGAGCCATGTGCAGGGAGGATCCAGGCGCAACCATAAAACCGGCGTGCCGACATCTGCCAGCCTATCTTCGCCTTCGTTCCGCCTGGCAGTGCCAGCCCATTAGCATCATGTAGCTCATGGCGCTAATCCAGCCAGGACAATGCGACCTTAATCTTTTCACCTGTAACCCAGCTCCTGACACATCTGGCACATCTCCGGATTCAACAGCAATGTCTGCCTCTGCTGTTCTTGTGTGCCCTACAGTGACTATAATAATCCCCTACTGGTTGCACATCACAGCATCACCATGGATTGGCGCTTATTAAACTGCACTCCCTGATCAGCTCAGGCATGTTGGGGATCAAAACAAAACATGGCGATCTTTAAGAGTGATTAAACGCTCACCGCGTTACCATCCATAAACCCACCCTACCATCAGTCTAAGCTTCACTGCTTACAGATTATGTTTAGATTCAACCTCTTAATGAAGCTTTCTGGTTGCACAAAAAAGGCAGGATTCTGCTGCAGAACATTTTTCCTGCTCATGCAGAACACATCCATCATTTATTTTGCCACATTGCCAGCAACCTCACTGCGAAGGCCGCTTTCCAGTTCTGTTACAGTAGCAATTGTACTAATAAATTATCTGCTGAGAGGGGAAGTTTCTATTTATAAGGTAAATTAGATTGTTGCGCCACCAAACTCCCCCCTGCCCGGCAATGTCCTGCCAGCTTTTGTTCATATACTGTAAATACATCAAGATCCGAAGTACCCATGTGGTTTCATTTTTTTAAAGGGGGTTGGGTTTGAAATGCTCTCCATGTAATGCTGAAAAAGTAGCTTAAAATGCAGCCTTCATTGTAGAGATACACAAGAAACTACACTTCCTCTTCCCTCCCTGCTTGCAACAGACACACAGACAAACCACACTGCCACTGCCAGAGACAAAAGACAACAGGAAAAAGCAAAACTGCCATTTTTGTGATTCATTTCAAGGGCATTAGTAGCGGCACTCTCCTTTGACCATAAAACTCCACAACTGAGCATAGTTTGTTGTTGTTTTATTAAATTAGCTTGACAGTTAATCTTTGTTTTATATTCACGATCATGTTAAAGAGAAAAAAGTCTCATATTTGGGAATACCACTTTCTACCAGTTGGTAAAAGGAACAACTTTTCCTATATTCTATAATGAACTGCAGTCCTTGCAGCCATCATACTGCTGCAGCTCTGTGGCAGCCATTGTGTTTTTTTTCTTCCAGAGAGATCAAGGGAAGGAGTTTTCCTTCTCTGCCTCATTTAGATCAGATCAGCAGTAGGTTCCTTGTGGATCACAGGGGGGGCATTTGAGGATTATGGTCACTACTCACAGGCTGTTTCTGTCAGTATCAGTGCACCCACTCTTGTCTTTGCAGGCCTGGGAAAGGCTGCAGGAGTCACAGATGAGCAACATCTGATCCCGAGTGATCATTATAAGTGGGTATCATTTCCCATTTGCGTGCCTGCGTGCGATGAGTCATAGTGACAGTGAGTCAGAGTGCCAATATAGACACTGAAACTAGTGACTGAAATGTCTGAAGCGCCAAGATAATTATCTCAATGTAAAAATATAGCGCTCGAAAGGAAACGGCAGCCCTGAAAACCGCGCCTCTTCATCTTTAACGATCAGCAAACTCGAACCCTTGACTTTTGGAGAATTTTGCAACGAGGGCAGTGAAAGTACGTAATGCGTGATAAAATCTACTCTTAAACCCCCTTTCATCTCATAAACGCAGACCTTCCATTTCTGCTCATCACGTGGGAAAATCTTCTTGTCAAACATATTATAATTTATCTAGTCATAACATTTTTTCGGTGTGTGTTTACGCTATCGTTTTACCTAGAAATCAAGCAGAACTGCGCTCCTATTTGAACTGCATGTGACTGCCTCTTTACACAATCCTCAGGGGCACATTAGTACGATGGTGACTTACACAGGAAACCCAAAAAAGAGATACAGCAGAGGATTTGGGTGGTGATAAATGTCTTAACCTCAAACTTCCGTCGCCAAGCTCGTGTTGTTTTTCTCTTTTGCGATGTGCTTGATGCCCAGATTAGCAGCTGAGGACACATGTGCTTTTCTGCGTAGTTCTCTTCCATTTCTAGGCAAACTCCTCCCAAGAGCCACTGTAGGGTGTGCTTTTAGAAAAGAAAAGAAAAAAAAACAACAAAAAAAACCCTTTATTTACTCTCCAGCAGAGAGTTCACTTTACCCCCTCTGAGACAGCCTCCTGCTCAGCCATGCATTACAACCCCCAGTTCTCATCACTTCCAGGTTTCCTTTGTTGTTTCCCGGTTTTTGTCACAGCATGACATTCTAATCAATAAGCAATTAAAAAAGGCAACGTGGCAGAGGCCTTACATTGCTTATAGTTCCAATGTTCGTTTGGTTCTCTCTCAGGGGCACAATGCACAGGTGAGACCACTGGTGTGTGTGCCTGGCAAGCACGAAAGCTACAAAAGCAGCTCAAAGTCTTTGGTAGCTTTTATATCTGCCACTGCAGGTACGGTATTGGAGCATTTTTTTTATTGACTCTGCTGTCGCATTTGCCATTTTCCTGACATTTCGATGAGTTGCCTATGCAAGCTCCGTGAATAACATTTAAAGTCCCCAGCTTATGATTAAAGGAGGGGAAAAGACGAGCCAGCTCAAGGTCAGTCGATACTCGTAGTAATCTTAACCAGGAAGAGTGGTTGAAGCCACCCATCCTGTGGTTTATGAAGGATTTACGAATAGCGCCTGTGACTGTCACACCGTTTCAAAGCATCTGATGTTTGGCTGCAGCAACCAGAGATGTTTACATCATCATTTAACGCTGTTGCACTGCATCGCCTAACACCCCCCCCCCCCCCCACCCCCCCCAATTACAGCTGTGCTTGCCCTAAGATACACACAAACCTGACGAGCATATCGATTGTGTCACTGACGGTTTACACCGTCTTGTCTGCTAGGGTAGTGGGAGTGAGATGTGTTTATAGGGTTTGGGCTTTTTTTCAAGCTCCCGGCATTTTTTTCCCTACTTCTGTTCTTGGCATTGTTTTCGAGCATGTGTGTGGCCTGTTTAATCACACTACTGTCACCTCATTCTTTAGTTCTTTGACCTGATAGCAGGCAGATGCGGCAGATGTCACCCATCAGCCACGTCCAGCCCATTCTACCCGTCACCTCTGATATGATAAACCTGCCCGCCAGCTTTCCTGGAGAGCACAGTGGTGTTATGAGTGGACTGCGTGTGTACGAGTGTGTATTTGTGTGTGTTGCGAATGAAGAAATAGGGCTTTTCATCTTAATCAGCGCTATTTGAAGTTTATTAAAGTTACCATGTATGAAAATCAAGAGCATGTGTGTTTTTGGATTCGACCCTTCCCGAGTTAAAACGAGTAGCACGCTGTGCCTGCGTTTGTTCTGTGTGTGTGTTACAAGCAAGGAAAACACACAAACGTGTGCGTGTGTTTTGCATTAATGCAAAGAAATAAAAAAAAAGGAGGAGAGAAAAAAAATCACCATTACTAAAGTCCAAAAACTCCCACTTCTCCCACTTTCTGCCTCTCTCACACCTCTCCCCCTTTCTCTAACACTCTTCCCTTTTTACAGGCTGCCATTTCCACTAAATTAGTGCCCAGGGTTTTAATTGCAGTTTATGAAGCTCATTTATTGGCTCGGGAGTCTGTGTTTGTGTGATGTGGCATCCAGCAAGGCAGGCCAGTCTTATCCAAGCCTCCCTGTGGTTTTTTTGCTTTTCTTTTTTTTTAACCTCCTTCTCTGTTGTTTTCTTTCCCCCCCTCTTCCTTTCTTTTTTCCTTTTTTCTTCTTCTTCTTTTTTTTTTGTTACACCAGAATGTTGTTGGGCTTAACCGTACATGCAGCTGTTTTTATAGAGAATTAGCACTTCTCTACCCAGCACTGGCTGTGTGGCTCCACACTGGAAGTGCTGCCTTTAAATCAGCCCTCCCCTTTAAAACCGCTCAGGCACGTGCCAAGAACCACACATTTAGCATACAGAAGCTAGCGTTCCTTATGAGTGTAATCAAAGCAATAAGCATTGAATTATATTATGCTGTTAAAGCGTAGCAACAAATGTAGTACTTTCTTTAAAACTGATGTACAAGCAGTTGGTCGCAGGACTGTAAATCGTCACAAAAGAGAGCGCTCATTTGTTTCATGGCCTGTGACTAGCTTTCTGTCTTTAAATTTCTGTTTCATATCCCCTTTCTCTTGCTTTCTTCCTCCACATCATCCCCTCTATGGCATTGCAGTGACACCCTGGAGGCTAATTAAGCCTTAATTACATTTGTTGGAATTGATTTGTGATTTAGTCTTTCCTCTGTTGTTCCAGCTCATTGGCCCCCATAGAAAAGTCATTAATGCACCATTATTTTCACGGGCGGTCTAATTAAAGGGACATACTCTCTGGGTTTCTTCTGATGAGATGCTAAGAAGGGGAACATGTTGGCGACTGGCACCCTGGTGATCCAAAATAGAAGACCCAATGGGAGGGCATGTAACACAACACTATGTGTGAGAATTAAGATGCTGCGTAGACAGAGGTTGCCAGGTAGTCAGTTTGGGAATTCATGTTGCTTGACATGGTGTTATTACAAGACATGGTGGGTTCAGATGCTTCAGAGGTGAAGGTATAAAACTGTGTTTTTAATTAAAGCTCTGCCAGCCTTAACCTCTTAACACTGATCTGCCAGTCTGAATACAGGAAACCCTTGCACTGTAGACTGCATCTGAATCAGTTTTGTCAAGCTACACCTTTGAAACTGCAAGGTTTCACAATTTAACCTTTGTGAATTATTTCTAGGTACTAATACCATCAAAGTAATCGTTGCTTTTTTGAAGGAAATGGCAGAAATACAGTTTCCTACCTTTTCTGTTGATGTACACCTGTTGAAGCGTGCTGCTCACTTATATTGCAGTAAGGGTATAATGAACGCTCCACCTTGAAAGGCACACTCTATAAAAACAACAAGCAGAGCTTAGCGAAACAGCTAGCCCACCTCAGTTATAAACTCTATAAAACAAATAGCTACCACAGCATCACCTGCTGGTTTTTAAAGTTTTGAAGCCCAAGGATTGGCATTTTTATCTTGTTTATAAAAAACGTACGTGATGAGGACTTGCTCATTGGCTAATGGCTTGTTAAATAAGTTGGTAGCCAAAATGCTAAAGATTTAAAGCATGTCTGCAGTGGGTTAATCTTCCATCCTGGATCCTTAAAACAATTTGTGACAGAAAACTATTGGTTGGCAGGAACTGTACAGATAACTTCATTATTATGGCGGTCGCCATCTTGTTTTTGCTTTTCAAACAGCACATGACCATTTTAAACTAGCTAGCTAGTCATCACACTAGCTAGATATCTAGCTAGCCTAGTTAACAAGGTGCCTATATTTACTGCGCTATTGCAGTAGATGCTACAGGACCAAAAGGCTTTCACCTGTCAAGCAAAGTGGCCACACCCCAATAAAACTGAATGTGATTGGTCTGCAGAGATCAAAACCAAAATGGGTACCAACCTGCTAATTTCTGCTTCTCTAATGGGCATGTTAACAAGTGGGGGTGACCAGCTGATTGTCACAGGTTTTTGACATCCAGCATTTGCGTCGAATTCTTCCTGCATCACACTACACCCTCTGCTCATGAACGGTAACAGCTTTTGATTTCAAGCAATTGAAATGACAGGTACACAAAATACAGCTGTATGACTCACATCATATTGTAAGGCCAATCCCTTCTGGGGAAATTGACCCCAGGCCTATTTGGTCCTAATAGCTGCACTGAGTAAGTGCATAGAGCTGCTTGCAACACAGCATGGCCAAAAAAGCAAAAGCACGTTTGACTCTGTTTCAAAAATAAAAAGCAAAATACGGAGTTGGCAATTGTTTGTGATTCTTTTAAAACATTGGTCTTTCCTTGGGGAGGCTTGTGGGAGGGATGCACAAAAATGGGTGGGGGGTTGCGGTGCATTCACATGTGGAAGCTCAAAGCAGTAACAATCTTTCCCAGCCTGCTCTGGCCTCATATGGCCTATAGTATCCTGCTAAGAGCCTCAAAGCACAGGACTAATCTTTCTCTATCTCCCGCTCTCTGTCTGACTGCTCCCCTTTCTTCCTTTGCTTGCTCACCAATGTGCTGCCAGAGTGACTGCCTGCCACTCTCCTCTGTCCTCAATTTTAGTGCAATTCTATCAGTTGTCTGCATGTACCCCTTCTGTCTGTTATGATTGTGTATAATGGGCCTCAGTCCAGCGTGCTGGCTGGCAGGCAGACGGGCGTGTTGGACAACTGCTTCACAGTTGGCTGGGCTGGTGAGCGAGGGGGAAGTACAGAGGGAAGGAGCGAGAGCAAAGGAAAGAAAGAGAGAAAAGGGTGGAGGGAGGGAACATCAGAGCTGGAGATAGAGCGAGAACTGGGAAAGGGGTCACTTGAGTTTGTTGCTCATAGGATATCAAGCAGCTCTCTCTCTCTCCACCCCGTTTAGTAGTCTGGCTTTTCTGCTACCTCCCTCTCTATCTCTACCAAAACTGCCATCTTTGGGAGTGTTACTATAACAACAATGTTCTTCATAAAACAATCCAGCAGCCCTGTTTTGAGTCCCGGCTTAATCGCGCAATATAAAACACTGAAGATGAAGTTCAGCCGAAGCATTAAGTAAGCTTAAGCTTGCATTTCTTTTATCTGGCACTGTCAGCACTCGGTGGAATATATTAAATGACTAAGAGATGTTTATCTTTTTTTTTCCAGGTTACGTTGCAAGAGAAAAGGGCAAAGAATGCATTCTGTTGAGCTTGCACTCGGAAGTTAACTGTATCAGGAGTGTGAATTTTCCCTTCTTAAAGGTGTTTTCCTTTGTTTTGCTTTGTTTTGGTTTTTTGCCAGGTTCCTGTGTTTGCTGAGTTGTCTGGAAAAAAAGAAAAGAAAGACAGAAAGAAAGAAAAGAAAGCAGCGCTCTCGCATTCTTTATTCTTGGTTAATGCACCATAAGAGAACTTCCATTTTTAGCCTCGCAGCAAATTATATTAAGCTACAGTTCAGTGAGCCCTAATGCTTTGAAAGTAACAAAAATTGACAGAAAAGGATAAGAGTTGCGCGATATTGCTCAGACTTTCTCCTGGCAAGGCGTCTTCTCTGCTTCATCTGGGCCACCAATCGAGAGAAGAATGGGTTAAACCTGTCTGCGGCCCACATCTGGGAATCATTTGAAACATTCCTCAAGGCTTACCACATGTTTTCAGATGGACTAAATCCTGCGAAAGGCTCGCCTGTCAGAGGTTTGCAAAAAAAAAAAAATTACAAAAAAAAAATCATCTTGTATTTGCCAGGAAGGGAAAAAATGAGACAGAGAAAATTAAAAGGCTTTTCTCTCTCTCTCCAGGTAAGATAAGGTAGGGAGGTGGATGAGTGGGTGGGTGGGTGGGATACCTGTGTTTTTGCTGTGCAAAGGGGAGCTCTCTCCCTGAGTCCTATTGCATGTTGGTGGCATGTTATTTGAACATGTTCTGAGTGAAAGCTGTTTCTTAACAGCCATTTGTAGTTCAAAAGAGGCTTTGAGGCTTGGCTAACTGTTTCCATGCGGCTGATACCATCTACCCTGCACTCTCTCTCTTTTTTTTTAACCCCCCTCGTTTCCATTTCTTCTTTATTCTTCACAGTCTAGCACCATAAAGTGAACCAACGTGAAAGCCATGCAGCCTTTCAGCACGCCTGTCCAGACACACTTACAGACACGAGTGGCACATCAAGCTTCTGGCGGAGTAGCAGTAGAGTGTTCGAGTGGTGTGATATCTTCATCTTACTGCGATATATCCATAAAGCCTCTTTTATTAAGCCTGATCAAGTAGCCTTAAGCCTCACCCCGAGGTGCTTTTTTATGGTGCCTGCTTGATGGTTTTACCATTATACTCCGCTATGAATGACAAGCTAATAAACAGGAGTTGCAAAGTGATGAATGGATAGGAATGGAAAATTCCAACAAATCTGGTTTTTAAAAGAGGGCAAAAAGGGATACAGTGATTGACCACCGAGCTTTGACATCCTTCACAGTTTTCCAGCTGCAGGCTATCTCCCGAAGTATACCCAAGAAGAACTGCCAGACTGCTTCCCTTTTTCATGCCAGCCTCCTCCTCTCAGGTTGCCTTAGTGCATTAGACACCCCACTGTAATTGCCCACTGACATTTGGAGAGCTGGAAATGTTTCTCTTGGGTGTAGGTGACACCCTACACAGAGGGGGTGTGGGGTCTCTGACACCCTCTTCTTCTTTTTTTTTCTCTTTTTTTTTTCTGTGAACCAGGATGTGACATGTGGTATGTGGCCCCATGCTGGGGTTGAGCACATTGATCAGGCTGGCTAATGTTACCACACTTTGCAAATAGCACTGGACTTTCACGCTGGACAGTAAATAGGCAGAAACCGAGCACCTGCTAAAGGGCTCACACGGCGCCTTGTAAAAAGCAACATGAAAGGGACTCTCTGTTATAGTCATGTAACAACAACCATTAACACGGACTGTTTTATATTATTGTTTCTTGGGGGGAAATGGCAGGACTAAGAGTATAAATAACCCTGAGGCCTTCTGAAAGCATCTTAAAGTGTGTCTGACTTAAGTTATTCAGTGGGTGCTAATATTTTGTTGGAGTAAAGGTATAGTCTGATGACCCCAGAAGGTTTATTCTGTTAATCAATGAAATGAACATATGGGCTGATAAGCTGTCTGTGTGATAAATAAGTAGTATTCGGCCTTAGCTTTGAAAGCATAGAAATAAAGGGATATTGGCTTCTTTCTGTCTAAATGTAAAATAATTACTTTCTCACATGTAGCAAACATTGGGAGATACTCAGACACATTCTGACTTGCAGTTCGCCTGTGCCAAACATTTACATCCGACTTCACATACAAGTCGGTTGAGTAATGCCTGGAAAGATTCTGTGTTTCAGTGCATATGTGAATCAAAGTGTCTTTACCTCTGTCTGCTATTTAGAGGACTGAAGACTTTTGTTTGCCTTTCCTATTCTGTTTCTGGTGCCTTAAGACCGCTGCTCTCTGGTGACTCCTAACCCTCAAGAGCTGCTCGAGTTTTGGAGTGAGCTTCTCCAACCTGCATGTGCTGTGTGCGTGCTGTATTTAATCCTTCAAGCCATTGTCAGGCTTGTCTGTTACTCTTTGCTGCTCTTTGAAAAAAGCGAAAGCGGCATTAGAAATCTCTGTATTTTTCAGCAATGTCAACATTTTCTGCCTGTAGCTGAACAAAAAGTTAGCGCAAGTGCCTTAAAGGTACTGTCAAGCCAGACAGTATGAGAGCTTTGTATGAGGGCATGTTAAAGGCTGATTAAACGAAGCATGCAGCACACGGCGTTTCACTTTGCTTAACATGTTCTGATGGCTCTACGGTAGATGCTGAAATACAGTCTATATCACTATTACAGAGCAGAGGCTAGCTCTGCTAGACAGCGCTGGACTGGGGAACCGTTAAGATTCAGCTCCAGTAACTTCCATTTTAAAGCTGGCTACAAGCAGAGGATGCAGCTGGGCTAAGGAGACCCTAGAGGCCTCACTATCCAACCTAGAGATATGTAGAGGAAACACAAAGCTTCACAATACAAATCCCCACACTGCAGTTGGGTAAATGAGTCTGAGTCTATCCAGTCTAGATGAACACATGCATGCTGGGGCCAAGTTTCACCTGTCAGGAAGCGGTGAAATAAGACAGCTCCATCTCTACAGCCATTCTCCTATGACAGCAACAACTTCCACCAGAGCATACTTTTAGGATTTGACGACTCCCTCATTCCACGCTTACTCGCATGCCTGCGTGTCCCGTGTCACAACCAGCACCCCCCCCCCAGCAATGCATTCCTCACTTGTGTGGTGATGTGTGACAACTGACACAGTTTAGTGACACTCACAGCTTTTGTATAGGAAAGCCTTAAAGGCAGCAGGGGAGAACAAGGAGGATACTGACGCTTGCTCTCTCTCTGTAGCAGTGTCAGTGCTCTGAGGGAAAGATGAAAAGCAACTGAGAAGATACCACAGAGGGAAAATATGTCATTAGCTCTCTTGTGGCCTTTTGCCCAGTCATAAGGGACAAGGGCTTTCACATCTGCCACCTGTCACAAAATGTTGCTTTCTGGGTTGGAAAGCATTCGAATGCAGCCACCATGTCTGAGAGACGGAGGAGGACCTGTCCTTTTTCCTGGAATACAGTTTATGTGTAAAGTGTATACAGACTGGATTACCCAGTCTGTATACACTCACCAGTGCTACAGCTGATGACGGCATATCCACACAAACCTGTTTGCGTTTTGTTCAAGCAGTTAGCCATCGCTTCTGATTACTTTTAACAGTACGCCTTCAAAGACACAGGTAAAAGTACAACAGTAGTGGTTCTGGGAAGGCAGATCTAAATGTTGGTCCCCACAGTGAACCTTTTTATCGAAGCAAGTGCTTTGTGGTTTTTCTTTGGACATCGATTGCTTTTTCACTCTTTTTCAGTCCAGTCCTTGTACCTGACCATTTTTGGAATGTTGGTTTGTCTGTTTGTTTGTTAACCCACCTAACAGGGACCTGTGAACTATTCAAGCAAAAAAACAAAACAAAGCAAAAATAGTACGTAAAACTCTCTGTAAAACATGGTGGAGGCTGTGTCACAGTTTGGAGTTGCTTTTCAGCCAGTGGAATCGGAGATTCTGTCAAAATTGTTGGAGTTGTGAATGCAGAAATGTACAGTCAGATTTGGATCCACAATGTCATCTGGAAAACATCTGCTTCAGTTTTCAGCACACCAATGGTCCCAAACATACTAGCAATGCAGTAAAAGCATAACTGGATAGAAAAACACATGGAACACTCTCAGCCATAGACTGGCCTCCCCAAAGTCCGGAGCTCAACACTACCAGTGGCGTGTCCAGCGGGGTGGCCTGGGGGGGCACAGGCCACCCCCCCAACCAGACTGGCCACCCCAGGTGCCACCCCAAAGGCAAAACAATAAAATTCAATCAAATATCAAATGTACGATTATGTTTTCACGGTGAAGCTCAGATATAAGAGTGTAAGTGAATGCAGCATTGGCTTCTGCGCTATGTGCATCAAGTTAGCAAAGGTAGGAGAGCCAAGCACGAAAGACGGCACTGCACGAAACAATTTTTCGGTGAAAGAAAATGAGGACAGAATAAATGTCCCGGTAAGTAATATTAAGTTTGTTGAGTTTAGTAAACTTCGGTGAAATTAGAATACCAAGGAAAAAAATAACACTTAAAGAATTATTGCAGCTGTGGAATATTTCAGACAGTATGCTACTGAGGGCAGCTAACATAAGAGTTATGAGTTATAAAATATAATCTAAGTCGTAACATTGCTGTATGGAGCTGCAGATTTGGTTGCAGGTTAACATAGCTGGACTGGCCATTGGGCATACCGGGCATATCCCCAGTGACTTATTTTTTATTTTTTTTTGTAATGGCATGAACAATGAGAGGTGGTGGATTGGCCAGATGCAGGTCGATGTGTAAAAATAACAGTTGTTTGGTGGTGGCTATGGCGGGGCTTCCACAGAGGCCAGCAGGTGGATGAGGGAAGGGGAGGCAGGAGGAGAGCCCCGAGGCGGCCACCAGTCCGAGTGTCAGGTGAACTGAACTTCAGGTAAGAAGTTATGACCTGCAGTCTATCTGGGTCAGATATAAACCAAGTTTAGGTGGAGTTTATTTTTGTTGTGCTGACTTTTTACTGTCAGTTACAATAACTCGTACTGCGTTCTAGCCAGCTTGACGGAGTTTTTATACAGCTGGGTGGGTGCTATGATGTTACTGATAGTGAACTTCTCTCATTCTCCCCCCTCCCTCTCCTGTTGCTACTTCAATCATGAAACTGATCAATGATCAGCTGATCGGCTTTTTTCTCTTGTTTATTTATCGCCCACTTTGCGCCAGAAAGGAAACCAGCAGATGTCGCGCTAAACAACAGCAGCACGTTTAAGCTTGATCAGCTTTTGTTAGAATTTATTTAATATTAATTTCTAGTATCAGCTGATGTTGGCTGGAGCCACAGCTGTAAACCTGCTGGTCATGATGTCGGTTTGGTTATGTGGTGAGAGGGAAACATGAAGATGAAACCAGGAGATGTCCTTACTGAATCATCAGAGCTGAACAGATGATGGAGAAACAGGTTTACCTTTTAGGTGACATGAATGAGTTGAAGTTATGAACTGTTTCTGAGAGACAAATAACACCAGGATCCTTTTTTATGTAGCTGACAGCTGGTAACTGTGCAGGGGCGGGTCTAGGAAAGTTTTGCCAGGGGGGCAGGTAGGGCATTAACAGGCAAAAGGGGGGCACAAAGAAATACCTTTCTTTCTTATTCTCATTTAAAATGTCTAGCTTTTATTAAATAATTATCTAAATCTTACAACCAAAGTTTTTATCTGATGTAAAATGTATAGAAATCATACATATACCAACAAGACGGTGTACATATGGAAAAGATATATATAAATTTTATAAAGTTTGTATCTGTCTTGTGTGAAACTTGTATGAAAAGCATACAAGAGTAAAAACAGATATAAGATCCCTTGAAAGATTATATAATGAATCTTGTATGTTTTGGATACTAAAACAACATATGAAAGTAATAAGAAAGTGGCCACTTTCATGAGTAAATCATGTAAGTTTTTACTATTTCTTTTCCATATGGGACTGTCACAACAGCATTTGTTTTCATTCAAAGGCTTTATGGCTTTAATACCTGGTGGGCCGGTCTGTAGTCAAAATGCCCGATTTTCTGTCCCAGTCCAGCCCTGCAGGTTAATACTGGCAGTGTCACCATGCCAGCTGACTGTATTTCATCATCAGCCAGTGTTGTTCTTGATCAATATTACCAAAGTTTACCATAAGGCAGCATAGAAAGTATTTACTTGCTTTCAGGTTTCATTCAAATGTTAGTCTTTTCAGTTGTTTCCCCACTTTTTTCCTGTTTCAAAATCACCAGTTTGTGAGAAGATTATCTTCTTTTTTTTAACAGGCAGATAAAGTTTTACATTGGAATTGGCTAATTTGTCAATTGTTTGTTACAAATGTTCGTATTTTAATATTCAAAAATGTTTTTGCCCAAAACATATGTGCACTATATGTCAGTAAAAATACTATGCAAATATTGCTGTCCTTGAATACTGAGTAAACACTGACAAAGCACTGATTGTATCTCTTGTACTTTATCAACACAGTATCTAAAAACTTTGCACCATAGTGGTTAAAATCTCATTCGAATAAGAGTTAAAAGCGCATTCGGTTATTAGGTTTATAGGGTTATTGAATTATGGTTAACGGTTGGTAGGTCTGTGAAGGTTCTCAGTCATCCAGGTCATCGTAGTCAAAGGAGCTTGCAAGCTCCTTTGATTAACGGTTGGTAGAATTTTTTAAACTTTATCTGCCAATTACATCTGCCACCCTTCTCCAAATCTGTGCCCCTACCTGGCCCCCCCAACAAAAATTTTCTAGACACGCCACTGAACACTACTGAAGCAGAGAATAGCAATATTGAAGGAGCACAGAGAGTGTAGTAGAATTTAGGTGATCCTACCAAATATGATCAAATTTGTCAGAAAAACACTCAGTTTTTGCTTCATATTCTGTATTTACTTGTATGTTTGCACATGTTGTTGAGTAATCCCTTTATCCATTTCCCAAATTATGGGTGGCTCAAGGCTTTTGCACAGTACCGTATAATATGCATAACAGCTCTTTAAACATAGACAAATGTAAGGTGCGTGTTACAAAATTAAAATGCAGACTAACCGAACACATGGCTGTTAAACAGATGCATAATTATGCTTGAAAGCCACTGACAGCGCGGCCCCTCTTTATGCGCTCAGGTGGAGCATTCCTCTGAGTGGAGGATTAAACAGAAGAAGCCGACTGCCCAAATGCGGTGTGACAAAAGGGAACAGCACAACCTGCGATGGAAGATATTTTAGAGGCTTTAATGGTGTTCTCAGCATGACACCGAGACATAGTCACGCAACGGCGGCGGGATCGTTTAAAATTTTATGCTGATAATACATATTTGAACAAAAATCAGAAAGACTGCACAGCTTTCCCGTCCCACCGCGATAATATGGAGTTAATAACATCACTGAATTTTTTAAAGTGTCGAAATCATTTTAAGTTGAAGCTGTTTTGTCAAAAAAAAAAAAGTAAATAAAATATATATATAATAAAAATTCATGTCTGTACTGTGGAGCATAAACGAGCTGCAAGAAACGCATTAAAAATGCAACCAAAACAAAGTGAGTGCTCCTTCTTGTTGCCTCGCTTGGTTGCAGCAGCGCGCGGAGCACATCTGGAGAGAAACAGGACATCCACTTTTTCGATGACAGGCCCCATAAGAGAAAGGGGGCGGGGTCAGGGCTGGTGTTGGATTTCACAGCCAGAGAACGTGACTGCCATGGTTGCTTCTGCGAACGTCGTTTCGAACTTGCTTGCTCTCTGAACGCCACTCGCCGACTTCTTACCCGCTGTTTGCCCGGTGGGGGTTAACTCACTCAGCGCTCGTGAGGGCCACCGTTTTTTGGAGATTTTGAGAAGTCGGCGGAAAACTTTCAAAAAAAAAGAAAAGAAAAGAAAAAAGAGAGTACAACCCGCGTTAGAAATACAGCGGCGCGACTGAACTTCCAGCAGCAGTCCGAGGCGAGCAGCAGCGGCAGGAGGAGGAGTCAACAGGTCCCAGGTATTACCATACACTTGTCATTGACAGCTAGACAACATTTGACAGCATGTGTCCAGCTCTCGGGTCTCCTTCGGGGGGTTAGCCAGGCACCGTAGTAACCTGTCCGCTTTACACCTGGAGGACTTTGAACGCGTCACGAGTCGGCACGGTCATTAAATGCACGGGTGTGACAGTTTTTTGTTTGTTTGTTTGTTTGTTTTAACGCCGTTCATTGTCAGAAGCGTACTGGACAGCCTGACCATAAAACTCCCTGTCAAGTTGGCGTTCTCATGGCCAATTAAGCAAAAAAATAAAAAATAAACCATAGGTGTGTTTAACCGAGCGACGTTATAGTGTGCGAATCCGACGCTTCTTAGGTCGGCTAGCATGTCAGAGCTAACGCGTCTTTGCCTAGGTGGAGGTTGGAAAGACACCGGGTCACATTTAAGTGCTGACAGCTTCCTTTACTTAATTAGCAGAGCCGTTTCGGTGTCCACCTAGCTTGGCTGTTGAGAAAGTGGGGATTTACGGATTAAAAGAGGAGGAGGGGAAAACCCTGTAATGTGTGTCTGGATGTCTCTGTTACCCTCTCAGAGAAAAGCTAGTGTTTTTGGCAGCGTCGGGACAGCGGAATGTGGGGAGATAGTATTTCATTTCACATGGTGCGTTATGCACATTTCGCTCACCATTGTTTGGCTGTGGGCTACTTCAGGCTGGAGGTAAACTTTGCTCCAGTGCATAATTAATACCGAGCCACTTCCTCGGTGTGCAGACTAGAGGCACCAGCCACTGCTTGCAATACTTTCAAGGTGCTCTGAAACTGAGCTGCATACCTGCTGACCCGAGAAGGGGGGGAAAAAGTACTGTAACAAAAACAGCCACATGCTTTTTTTCTGTTGCTTTTCTTTATAGCCTTAAGGTACATTGGCAAACTGACAGATATCTCCCCCAATTTGTTAACACTCTCGATTATCTGCTGTCAAGATAATGTGGCGATTTAAGGCGTCTGCATCACCTCAAATTAAATGTCAGGAGTCTTTAAGTATACCCTGCAGCATCAAAATCCTGCAGTGTTGTCTTGTAAAATGTTGTCTTATAAACCACAGATTACAGTGTTCTGTACCCTCTGTTGATAGCGGTACTTTGTAGAGATGTTTCCCTGTGTTTGAATGAACCCTCATTTCCTGTGTAGGATTTGTTGAGTGATTTATTTATTTAAGCTATGACTCTCTAGATCTTCTCTGCTGGCTGCAGAGCAGGGCAGACTGATTGTTTTCAGGGGGAAGCGATCGCAGGGTGGCACTGAAAGGAAAAAAGATACCCGACCTTTCCTGTGACAGTCTGTGACATTCAGAGCAAGATGCATTAGGGGAAGAGTCACTCACTGGGAAATCTGGGGTGTTTGAGGGTTTTCCCACCCTATCACCTCCCGTCTTGGTGTGATTCACAGTTAAATGCTGTGCCCTCACCACGGTTTGGCAAGGCTTGGCCTGAATACAAGATTATTCTTTCCTACCCAGTAAGCTGTCACTCTGATGAAAATTTTTGATAATAACCTTCAGACATTTTGCATAAAATTGTTGTGTTTGCTGTCTAGCCATCTTGTGGTACCTGATCTGATGTCACGCATGCTCATCATTGTGTTCTAAAAATACAGTTCCCGATAAGCTGCGGGGTTATATGAAAGGCATGATACTGGCACTCGCGAGCAGATCTCATAGTAGTGTTTTAATTGAGCGAGGTTCAGAGAAAGGGTTTCCTGCAGTCACACGCCATTTTCATGCTAGTAAGATTTTAAAGGTTGTTTTTTTTTGGTTTTTTTTTTTTTTTTGTTCTCAGAAGGTCTATTAAAGATCTAAAGACCTAGTCATACTGCCCACTGTCGCATTTGTTAGTAAAAAAAGTGACAGGAGTGGTTTCTGTGATGCAGTCAGAACTTCTGTGACAAGTGTTGGCGGAAAGCAGCGACTCTTCTCGTGTGAACCGTGCCAGTCAAAGGCCTCGTGTGCCCTAAATGTATCATCATGTCAGCAGAGGCAGTGGCACACTCAGTTTGCCACCTCACCTCCCCCACGCCCTCGGCGTGTCCCTCTGCTTCCTCTATAGTTTGTAGACTCAACTCAAACACTAGAAAGGGTTTTTTTGTCTCTCTCTCTCTCTTTTTGTTGTTGTTGGTTTGGCATGGCAGTGGTGAGTCAGTAGCTCCTTGCTCTATGAGTTTGGTTACATGTGATGACAGTTTTTCTCATCATACATGGAACTAGTGAATTCAGCAGATGATACGTGGTGAGTTATTAACGGTTGTTTGGATTGTTCTTGATGAGAGGAATTTATTTGAAGGTTTGTTTTAGTTTTTGGGGTTTTCTTTTTTTTTTTTGCACAATTCACACATTTATATACTAATATGTATATGTGGTGTAATATTATATCACTATAATAAGGCTTGTGTATTGAATTAATGCATTTTTAGTGACCTCCTTTTGGACTTAAGTATGTTTTTCTTTTCTTCTTTTACCGTTATAAGGATGGCGTCTGTCAGGTGCTTTGATTGTAGTAGTCTTGCTGGCCACAGTAGCCTGCTACCCTGTCGATGATGTGCCAGGCTGACTCACGAGGTTATGACTGTACAGTACGAAGTCAGCATGTGCTGACAGATGAACCAAGTTCACTGCAACTAGAGGTGTCACCCAGTGCTTTTTGAATGGTAAACACCTCTACCCCAGTCGCACCAACGCCCTGTCAGATTTTGATTGCTAGATGTTTTGTTAGTGAAAACCACACAGCAGAAATAAGAGTTCGACTTGCTGTAAATAGGAAAAACTGATGTGAAGATTGGGGTTTGTTTCTTTTTTTGTCTTTTATTTCTTAGAATCTATTTGGTGTGCACAGGTGTTTGACTACTGATGCTGCCGTAAAGAGTAGTAAGCAGCAAACATGCTTCTACAAATGGAGTCCAGTGGAACCGCACAGTGTGGCTTTACACTAATAAAACCAGCCTTGACCCAAATGAAACGGGCCCACGGTCTGTCAGAATAAGTAGAAATAAATTAGGATATTACTGTGGTTTTTCTGTGGTGCCCAATGACGTAGTCGTTGCCTTTGGGACTGGGGCGAGTGTGGGAAAAGCAGGAGAGAAGAAGGGTGGGAGGAGAGTGTAGCTGAAGCCGAGTGGGATTTTTTTTTTTTTTTTTTTGGAGGGGGAGTGGAGCCGCTGTGATGTGGGAGCTCCGCTCATGTTGGCCGGCGGCAGTTAGACAGGCCTGCTTTTGCATACTGATTCCAATTCTGTAGCTCTCCACATAGCAAACTAGCGTGCCTGGTGCTGCCAGTCACGTGAGGGTTAACTCCCCCTTCCTTTTTATGCTGCCTTCCTTTTATTCCTTTTTTTAATGGCTTTGATGGTATTAAATAATCTTTACGTGTCAGAGTGCACAGCTCCCAGTGTTCATGTTGGGAGAGCAAGAGAGCAATTAGGTCAGAGTGGTAGAATAACTTGGTATCATCTCAGTCTTAAAGCGGCAGGCTGCCTCGCTTCCATTTGTTCTTTATATTCACCTCAACCCTTCGGAGCAACATTTTCAAAGAGGTCCAAGGCCAGCTGGGTTATCAAAGCACTCAGAGAAAGAACTTTGTGTCTCTCTGTTGTATAGTCTCTTAATAAAACGTCCCAGAATGGATCATCGGTTGTTATTTTAGGTTCCTCGCTATGTTAATTTGCCTGAAGAATGAGGCCACGATTGTCTCCTTTTTTTCCTAATGAGGCTGAGCTAAAGACCCATATAACCTATTATCCAGGTTATTGATTTAGAATCTGTTTCGAGCTGCACATTGTTTTGATAGACCTTGAAACCATTGATGTTTTACTGCAGAATTGAAGCGCTGATCCCCTTCCCCACTTCAAGATCACATAAAATAATACTACACTGAGGGGGTTGTATTTATGGTTGACATGGCTTGACTGATCTTTGTTGTAAAGTTTCCCACAGCTTATTTTGCATGTTTGAGATTGCATTTCTACCAGCTGGCATGTGGATGTTTCTGGCCTGTGTCGTAGTGTTTCATTGCACTTGTCACAAAATTTCATACTATTTTCCACACTCATTTTGTACCTTGGCTTTTTGCAGAAGTGTCTCTGCCCAGTCGGACAGTCCCCCAGCGTGACGGCTGACATTTCCAGTGAAAGAGACCTATTGTTGCTTCTTAATCCCCCTCCACCCTCCTCTCCATAAAACAATGGTATCAATTGCTTCCACTGAGTACATCCACAGTTCTGAGTGAGAGACAGCCTGGCTGGGCCTGTTAGCTAGCCTGCCAACCGTCCTCCCAGGCAGCCCGGGCGACCTCTTCATTCCCAGCGATAGCTCGGTGTTTGAGCCCGCAGACTGCTCCTGCACTAATATTACCTCTGCATGTGAACTGGCTCTTGATTGCGACTGCACTGCCACCTTCTAAATGCACAAATAATAGCTCGGGTATATATTTATTTTCCCGCGGAGACGGCGGAGCAGACCGATGGCTTCGACACACCCCCGTCCCCCACCTTCTTAATGAACGGTCTTCATTCTATTTTCCTTCATTTTCCCGAGGACACTGCCATTAACTTTGACAGATGATATGTTCTTTTAGCGAAACGGTGATCCTGAACGCACCGTCACTGGAAATTGGATTTGCACACCCACCCCTTTTGCTCCTTGCGTTTTCTCCATCTCTCCTTTTTCTCTGCTTTTTCTTTCTCTCTCCGTCAGCACTGAGGGACATGCTGTTAATATTCCTTTTAGAGCTGCGCTGTACAGCTGAGCTGCCAAGTTAACCTTCTGCTGTCATGAGTCAGACAGCTAGCTAGATAGCCAGTGTCACTTACACAGATGTCTGACCGACCAATCTGTCCTTAAGTGCTTCTTGATAATATGCGTATTTCTCTGTGCCAAGTGTGAATGTGCAGTCAGTCATAGCATTCAGTTTTCATGTCCACTTTGCTGACACCGATGTAATTTGAATGTATTTGTTAGTTAAATATTTCCAAAAAGGTGTGTAAGAGAAAATGCAGATTTAGTCTCATCTTCTGCCTTGATTTGTTACACTGATATTTTAGTTCTTACTTGGAGGATAACGTTTGGCTGGTCTGCTCCCCATTTAAAAAAAACAAACAAACAAACGTCTCTCTAAGTGAGGCGGTTGACAGCTCCCGCGTCCTTCCCGAGAAGTAGCATTGGCTAATGTTAAACCACTGCACAAACCAAGGCATCTTCACACTGATTTTAGTGGAACAAATCCTCTCTATTGTGCCTCCTGTGTGGGCGTATGTGGCCGTCAACAGTGTATTACCCAGATGCCGTGGTTGCAGCTGCTTGCACATTAGCTCAAGTTGCTATAGGCCACATTTATCAGTGTGAGGAGAACAGAGCGGTGGTGAGATAATGGTCCTGAACAAGATGATACCGCGCTCGCTGCTGCTAGCACGAATAGGCAGCTCCTGTAAGTGGCTCGGCACATAGCATCGTTATCGTACTGCTCTGCTGTCTTGGCTTGTGCCCGCCGAGTCTGTGAAGCTAGTGAGCCGCTGCTACTTATTCTGTCTCCATGGTCTGTCATCTCAATGCAGCCAGCCCCGATGAAGAGCCATCACACCAAATCATCGTCGTGCTGGAACGTTGCAGCACAGAGCCCATTAGATGACAGGATTTCTGCGTTTGCAGCTGGAGAAGGTGATGGAAAGCCAGAAATACCCAAAAAGAATGTAGAAAAGAATTTTTAAAACCAATTACATTTACTTTTCTGTAGCTTTGTTGTGCCCCAATCAATTTTTCCAATAAAAACAGCAAAACAATGTTTATTTTGGCAGTTTAGACATGAACAAACTTGATGTACAGTACAACTAAAGGAGGTGTAGCAGAAATGCACCCTGTCTGTTAAACTAGGCTGTCAGGTTTGCAGATTTCTTTTTCTTTTTTTACCGAGGCACCATAACCTGTGGCCTGAAATGATACACTTTCAGCCAATGAGACTGCGAGACGCTATCGTTAACGGCGGATCCTTTTGATTGGTTTTGTACTTCATTTCATGTCAACATAATTCACTTTTTTTTTTTTGCTTTTTGTGTCGCAGTAATAATTCTGTAATATGGCGCACCACACAGCATATGGCTGCCATTTATGATCAACTGCCTCGGTAAGGAGGTGACTGGAATATGCAAATGGGAGCATGCTAATGGAATAGTAATGTAATGAAGTATGTTGTATATTGCCAGTAATGAGCTCTGGTTATTGAGTGTTGATGGCTTTTTCTCAGCCAGCCTTTGTTGTTACACAAGATGCAGTTTTGGGTTTTTTTGGTTTGTTGTTCAGGACAAAAACGCACATCATCACCCCAAAAAGCACAAACAAACACCCCCCCCACCCCACCAAAAGAATTTTGACAAACACAGCCGGACGTAATTACACATTACTATTTATTTATTTGTTTGTTTTTTATTGATTTGGCATTGTGTGAAAAGCATATTGATAAATATTTGGAGTACTTGCCCGCTGAAACTCTGAAACTAAATTGGGCAGAACTGAGACAGATGCGGTGCAGTAAATTAAACAAGCAATCTTCTCTGTTGGGTGACAGCACAATGGTGATTAGGGTTTCATGTGAGCTGCCCTACATTGTTTATGGCTGTGCTGTGGGCTGCCTGCAGTTGAATAGACCCACAGTCCATTGACTGGGCATATTATGGGAGGCCGACTCGAAGCGAGGGGGGGGGGAGTTAAAAATGGCTTTATTTCCTCTCGAGGAGGTCCATTTTCATCTCAATGAAGGTGGAAGCCCCAAGCGTGTTGTTTCCAGGCCTTGTGCGTGTAAAGTGTGTTGACTCTGTTCCAGCAGGCTTCTCTGTATCACTCTTCTTCATGTTTCAGAGTGATATCCACAGAACCTCACATTTGTACGTATTCGTAATCTGTCACTGCCTGCTCAATTTTGTTGCCAATTCATACGCTGACTTTTATCATTGAATTCATCCACATCTGTTTGGACCCGAACTTTATAGTTTGGTGCCTTTGCTTTGCATTGTGACATGCATGCTTCTTGTGGCATGGAGGTCTGAACAGGATGTAGACATACTGAGGTTTGAGTGCAGGTTTTAGCCAACTGTTGACCTTTTTAGAGGTGCGTTCCACGTTCAAACACTCTTTTGTTATGGTGAGAGTATATTTACTCATCGCCCACTAGTTACATTCTTGTGCTTGTAAGATCTTATGAGAATCTTGAGGGAATTTCTTCAAATTTAGCACAAAAACTCTGTTTGATTTTTATTTTTTTAAAGGGAAAGTCGCTCTGACCTCCCATCCCATCCCTGTCATTCTTGTTATTTCAATAATTGCAATTACATCTGGCGTAAACATCTACTTGGTCTCAAGAATAAACTGATTAGTGTTTGGTGGTCAAAGTTCAAGTTCACTGTGACCTCAAATGTTTTTCACAATTTTCTAAGTCATGTGCTTAGTAGTAACTAGTAAATCACTCAAATGCCCAGAGGAAACGGAGGGACCGATGACGTTTTATAACCAAATGTTCATTAAATGTTATTCGGTGCCCTTATAGCAGAAGCAGGGATGATTCTAAACCGCAGCTTGACTTGGTTGCCAGAGGCATTCAAGTGTGAGGCTGTAATTCTAGCTGATATCCAAAAGGGGCTTTTGTTAATACTTCACGCTTTATTTGGTAACACTCCTTTGGTTCACTCACTGCAACGCCCTGATAAAGAAAGCTACTTTTGGCTGTTCCCTTATTCACGAGGGATCGCCACAGCGGGGCGCTCCGCATGTTTGATTTGGCACATTTTTACGCCAGATGCCCTTCCTGACGCAACCCCAGAGGGATTTATGTCCCCTCCCGGAATCAAACCACCGGGCTTTCGTTTGCATCGTGATTGTGTAAACCACTACATTATGAAGACACTTTACTGCAGTGCCCTGTGGTGTTTAGAGCAGAGGTGGGCAATTAGTTTCCCCAAGAGGGTCATGTGAGAAACTGGGACTGTTGTGGACTGCTGCACAAATAAGCTGGATTTAATTCTGCTTGTAAAATTATTGTTGTGGCCCTCCACAACAGTCCCACCCCTGCTTCAGAAAATTAAGGAGGGCAATGGATTGGTGAGATTTAGCATATTTTAAAAAATGGCCTCATTCTTCATCCCACAGATAACTCTGCAACAAACTTAGAATGCTTTAGGTTTGATACACTCACAAACTATTTTTTGAGTTGTGTGTGTTTTATTCCTGGATTAGGTTATTTGTAAATTAAAGCATTACTACATCTAGGGCTGCTCAATTAATCTAATTTTAATCACGATTACGATCTGGGCTTTCAACGATCATTAAAAATGACTGAGCCGATTATTAGCCCCTCCCTCATTTATCCGCGACACCTTAAAGGCCGGTCCGTGAAAATATTGTCGGGCATAAACCGGTCCGTGGCGCAAAAAAGGTTGGAGACCGCTGATTAAGAGGACCCGAGGGAAGCTCGGAAAGCTAAGCAGAAGTTATTTGGAGAGGAGAGTGACTGCCGTTGGTTGAAAAGAGAGTTTAAAAAAAAAACTTCAGTGGTGTTGCACACTATTTTATATTATTTTTTTAAAGTCATTGTTAACCCTTTAAAGCCGGTCAGAGCAGCACGCTCCGTTTTGCGTAACTATTTTTAAATCCCTGTAGAATCTGAACCGTGTAAGCTAGCGCAATAATTTGTTTTGCATATGAAACCGGAGGAGTTGTACTTACATCTGATGCCATCAGCTTGTCCTCGGTCACGGTTTCCTTCCACATATAGCTTTGCAAAAATTGCATAAAAAGCGCTTGCAGGAACAAAAACATAATATTCCAGAAACACGCTTCGCCGTTCCTATCAGCTGTTCGTAACACTTCCCACAGTGAAATGATGCACATGCTGTTTTCTTTGCAAATTTGCATCATAGGATTGTTTTTTGTTTTTCCTGCAGTATATAAAAATTGCTGTATCTCCAAAATAAAACTATGAAGACACTCAAAATAAATTTCCTGTTGTTGTAAACTATTTTTTGCAACTTTTTTTGTATTTAAATTTCTCCAAGTAGAAATATATGTAAACAAAACAAAAGCGATTTTCAATTTTTTTTGTAGTTTATTGCACTTTTTTGCAATTAATGTAGTTACTATGGACTTAATGCATACATATTAGTAAAATATGGGCTATAACAGTTGTATAGCAACTTGAAATGCTCCCACAAATGGCACTACAGCATGTAAAAAAAAAAAAAAAAAAAAAAAAAGCTCTGGTGGACTTGGTTCTATAGTAGGTCTTAAAGGGTTAAATAAATATCGTCAAATAATCGTGATCTCAATTTCAGTGAAAATAATCGTGATTATCATTTTTGCCATAATCGAGCAGCCCTAACTACATCACTGATAACCGTGAATCTTTCTAGTGCAATACTATGTTTTTCCCCCCATCCAAGCGGCACCTCTTAATAACAACAAGTCTGTTTATTGATAAATGTTCCACAAAGAGACAAATATGTAAAATCCAAAAGAGTGGGGGCAAATCCAGGCACAACAGGATGCTGTTGTTAATACATAAAAAGGATCCACAGAGTCGAGAAAGAAAAATTGCAAAAGAACCCAGGGACGTTGGTGTTGAATGGTTCCTGCTGATACCTTGTGATGTTATGTATTTCTAGCTGCTAACCTAAGACCCCTGCAGCAAACACTAGCTTCAGATGTCAACAAAATGATTGTTGCCACACTCAAGGACTCGAATCATGAGCTAGACTTGACTCAAAGATTGCTTTGTTTGACCTCATAAAAAGGGATATTGCAGTTGTCTTTTCATGTGGAAGTCTTACACAAATTTCATCATGTGCCATTTACACAAACACACTTAATATCTGCATCCCATTTGCATTTGCCAGTTACAGGGTAATGACATCGTGTATGATGGCTCACTGGTATACCCTGCTGGGACTCTTGAAGTTATCATTAATAGTAACACTGTGGCTTTTCCTATCTTGATATGTAAAAGGCTGGCTGTGGAGAAATAAAACCGCTCAGACTGTGAGTTTGAGGAAAAGAGTCAGAAGGAGAGCGCAAACTGTTCACTGTCAAACCATCACTGTCGGCACAGAAGTGACTGTTAAAGTTCAACAGCGAATATGGACAGTGGTGGAAAGAAAGAATGTGAGAAATGATGAGAAAACTACTTGCAGAACACCTGGAACTCTGCCCGTTGTCACACCTTTGCACATGTGAGAAGACTGCCTTTTCACTTTTCTCTGTTTTTGACACTTAACGTTTGGCTGTTTAACTTGATTAATTAACATAACCGTTTAAAGAAATTGCTAAATTATAGTGGAGACAGTAGAATGTATATATAATTTTGTCTTCAGTTGGCAGGTCAGCAGCTCAATTGCTGACAAAGTAGAAACGGGTGTGCACTGCTGCAAGTGTTAGGAAAAGTGAAAAATGGGTTTACGTTGTGTAGTTTTTGTTAGACTCAGAATGGAGTTTCAAAGTCAACCTCGTTGAAAATTGTATATGACAATGGGGTCATTTTTCTCTCTCTCTGACTCTAAAACCTTTTTGGGAGGAACTAAAAATTCCTCTTTTGGAGGAAGAACCCTGTATAAAGATAACAGTAATTATCGTTTTGGTTTCTCTTCATCCCTTGTAGACATGCACTCTTTTGCATTAATCAAAGGGCTCCTGAACGTCAGCTTTGTCTAACAGCAATCTCTTGTAGTATTTAGACATCACTTTAAACAGAGCACTAGCCTAAGCTGCACGCAGTCACATTAACTGATAGGCATGAATGATTGCAGCTGACTCTTGTTTCTGTTGTGCGTCTTTTGTGAGTTCTTCAGTTACCTGAGGGGGAAAAAAGGACTATTGATTTGGATCCCTGTTTCTAATTTGCGATAAGAACAAAACATTTGTTAGGACACGTTTTTGCTTTTCCCACTCTAGCAAAAAGGATGTCTCCCTGAGCCTGATGGGATATCTGTCACTCACTTTAGAGCACACACACACACTCAACACACCACTGTTTAAAAATATGGATCCACATCTTCTAGCATGCGAGATACTGGCAGAACAGCAACAGCAGAAAGACGCTTGTATGTCACAATATGTATTTTTACAAAGTTAAAATGATCGGATGATGGAGAAATCCTGGAAATGTCTCCTTACTTTAAAGTTGAAACGCTCGAGAGCTTTGATGAAGAAAGTGTTGCAGTTGACAAGATGTAGTTTGTGTTAGCGTATGAAAATTGCTGTGCGTTGGAGTTGCGGTCTATGAAAATGAACCACCATCCCTAACTTGTATTTTCAATGTGCATTTCTCTTCCAGTAGCCTCACTGTAGATGCTCTGCCCATGCACAAGTTGTGAAATGGCCAACAAGAAGGCCATGTTTGTTTTAATCCTGAAATTAGCTGTCATCTCCACTTGATGAATGCCCGTTGCGTGAGTGTGCCCTAATTGTCCATTTGCACAACGTTGTCTTCGTTCTCGGTTGGCCTATGGCCCAGGGTACCCACTACAACTGTTGTCCACTTGTCCAGAGCACCAAAACAATACCAAGCTGCCGTGATCCTTCAGAGAGCCACTGTCGAGGAGCCCCCTGGGGGTGGGGTGCTTTCTGATAGGTCTGTGCCAAATCTAGTCCAACACTCAATTGCTTCTTTGTCATTTTTCTCCATGTGAATGTCATTGTGGTTGAGTTGTGGCTCCATGGATTCCCTGCGTTCAGGACTTAGACAGCGATCCTTGCTTCCCCCTCAACCACAAGCCCTTCATCGTGGAAACCATTGTTGTCCTATCAAATGAAGCTTGTTTTTCAGCTTCTCTCATGAAGCGTGAAATACAAGCTTTTATATTAGCTTTGGCAGGTATTTAAACTTCTGATCTGATCCAGGCTGTGCTCATTAAATCGTCAGAGTGATGTAATGTTTCAGTTGCGCTACTGTGTGCCAGCATGGCATGTTTTTCCACTTAGGGATTCCAGGATTTGTCTCTGTCATAAACACAGGGCATCTGGTTGCCAGTAGTGTGAGCTTCATTGGAGTTAGGGCATTGAAATGTGAAGAAGAGAAGCTGCCTGGTTTTTCATTTAGCAGCTTGGGTAAGTATGATAAATGTTACTTATCACCTATTGACCCCATGAGGTCAAGCCTTTGCCCTGTCACCCATCATCCTCCTCCTTCCCGCTGTCTTCTAGCTGCCCCTGAAACCCTGTGGATAGCCTTTATCTGCTCAGGCAACATTTTTCTCTCCAATACTGCTTGACCGCCATACAGATACCAAGGCAACACAGCTATTCACTTTCCGTGTTTGCAGTCAAGTGTGAGATGTTTTCCTCCTCCTGATTTATCTTTCCAAAGATATCTATTATTTGTCCTGTGGCCTCTGAAATACATTCATGATTAGATATGCAAAGCCTGAACAGATAGCTCCACTCCCAGTGTTCTCAGCTTTAGTTTTGACCCGCACACACCTAAATCCCTGCCATTTTTGGGACATAGCTGGAGAGATAAGCAAATGGAAGAAAGTGTGAGATTATCATTGAAATAATCTTCTGAAATCAATTCAACTGAAATATCAAGGACAATGGGCTTATGTGCATGCACACACACTCGTGGGGTTTCTGTTTGTTTCATGCTTCCCCCCCCCCCCCCCCCCCCCCCCCACTGGCAGTGTAGAGAATTGCACAGGAGCTTTTGTTCTTTTGAAAATCCACCTGATAATGTTGGGAGCTGGCTCCTTGCCTGAGCTGGTTGGATTTTAAAAAAGAAAAAAAGGGAGAAAAAAGCTCTGTCTCCAGTGACCACTCCAGCATTGCACATCCTACATAGTGGTCCAGATTTTTTGCGGTCCCTCAGTAAAACAGCTCTTGTTTTTTGGGGGAGCTTTGGAAGTGGATGGCGAATGTCTATTTCAAAGGGTAACCCTCAGAAGGTGAAAAGTGCAACACAGGTAGGAATAACAATGAGTGCAGCTTAATAACGGCACCATTGTGACGCCAGGCTTTCTGGGTTCACAGATAGGCCATTGCACCATCCTTTCCCCCCCTTCGTGCTTAAACGTTCCACATGAGACTGATTGAGCCGTTTCGTCCTGCTAAGCTGCGTGAAGAGTGCTACTTTTATAATGGAAGAATACTGCTAAATCAAGGCTTGACAAATCTGCTTTCTCCATGTCCTCACATTGAGGGTTGGCGGATTAGGTGCTAATTTTAGTGCCACTTATTTCTTCAGCTGCTTTTAAGAATTAGTTCCAAATAACAGAAAAAAAGTGTGGAGCAAAAAATTGGGAGGGGAGGGAATTGTCTATTGTCAGAGGAAGCAAGGCTGTGGAAAACGGATTGTCTAGTGGCAGTGAGGGCTCTTTGCATAAGAGGTGAAATTTACATACAAATCTCCAGTTACAAAAACAAAAAACTCAATTTGTGGCAGTTGAGTAGAGGGGCAGCTGTTAACAGAAATCTTTGAGGAGTATTTCAGTCCCACCACACTGTGCCTCGAGTGACTCCATGAGATCACAAAGTCAGTTGGTGTTTTGAAAAAAGCCCAGACCATAAAAAATTCAGCACAGCTTTTTTCACCTTCTCTTTCCATAACAGACCCTTAGATCCAGGCTGTGTACGATTAAAGTGTGCGCTGTTAGTTAGAAGTCTGCCGTGCATTTGTTTAGCACTTGGTTGTCACCCTGCAAGTCAGCAGCAGTTAGTTCATCTACAAACAAATTTACTTTTCTGGACTTATTTCACAAATGCCCTGTTAGTTTGAACCTTTCCATCGCGCACTTGTTTGGCTATTGTGTCACATCGTCAATACCAAGCAACCATCAATACCCCACTGGAGGCAGTTGCATTTAAAACAACGGAGGACACAGCATTGGTGTGCATTCAGCACTTTTGAATAGGCGTCAGCTTATTGATTCTCCTTCAAGGTCTGCATCAATTCCTCTCTGCCCGCTCTTTTCTTGTTTGTGACAGCGGAGAGCAAATGCGTTGTGTTGAATTGGGAGGTAAGGGGGTGGGGGCACCCGTAAAAGGTTTGTGGCAGCTTCCACTCAGATCTGCTGCTCTTGGAGAGTAGCCCTTGACGTCGGTGACAGTATTTGGGTGTGATTATGTAATCCATCAGGGTATTACCATAAAGTGGAGTGGGGAGGGCTATCGAGGGGCTAGAAGGTAGCAGTGGCGCTGCTGCTGCTACTGCTGATCATCGTCTAGCAACTGCCCAAGGGCAGGAATGTTTTGTGTGCCGATGTGTCCGACAGGTGGCTAGGAGACGCTAATTGATTAATGATCAGGGTGATATATGAGCCCCTACGGCCAACCTTAACATAAAGGCTCAGAGCACCGGTGTCGCCCTAAATCATTTCCAACCAGGCCAGTAAACCCCAAACAGTTCCCTCATTAGCATATGAAAGACCAATCGGGAGGGAGACTGTGCCTTCTCAGCCCTTTGTAGACCGCCTATTGTCAACATCCTGAGTCTGAATTAACAGGCCAGCATTTTATGCCAGATGAATAATGACAACAAAGATGATTTTATAATAAGGGTCACTCAGCACTAATGAATGGTTAACATCACCACAATCTCAGCCTTTGTTATTGTTTGGACTTTATCCCTCCTTTTTTTTCTGTCTGTGCATGGCTTTGACCTGGGCAGCACTCACCTAAACTGATTTTGCTCATTAGAAGAGTGTTTCCTGCACTGCGTGAGATTTAGGTTCCCTTTATTTCACTACAGTTGGTAAAATATTGATGTGAAACTCGGCTGAAGAAATGCGCTGCATTTTCAAAGTGTGTTACAGAAAATCTGAATCCCATATAGAGGTGAAATGATTTGCATTCTTTCTTCATGTGTGTTTTTCTTCTCTGCATCATGGAGTTGACATATTTTCCATTCAAGCAGTGTCAGATTCTTCCTGAATGATTGAACGTTAGTGGAATTCACCTGTCCCCAGATGGTCATATTTTGCACTTGGTGTTCCATATAACGCTGTCAGACTGGATTAGTCTCAATCTCTCTCTCTCACTTCCTCAGTCTCTTCCTCTCTTCCTCTCGGTCTCACTCCCTCTGGTTATTTACCATTCCACAGGGGGCCTTGCGTGACCCTCTTCATTGTTTTCTTTGGATGGCTCTGAAGGACAATAGCAGTCTGGAGCCTTGGCCTGCAATCAGTATGTGTGTGAATCTGCATCTTTCCATTGGGAGTTGTGTCCTCTTGTGTCAACAGAGGTTATGCGATCTATGTGTCACTGAAGGGGCTTTCCACCGCTCAGAGTCAGAGCCTCAAGAACAGGGGGTTTATAGTGTGTGTGTGTGTGTGTGCATAGGCAGCCAGCCGGTGGAATTTTATAGGACCAACACATTGTGTCTGTTTTAATGTGAGCTCATGACCCTCGCTGCAGGGCTGTCATTCCCAAGTAAGCACACGCTTGGAGACTGCTGGTCGTACTCAAAATCAGAGATTCTATTTGTACTGATAGTCTACGCAGGGGCGATGCTGTCACAGTGAATAAGTGAACATCCAAGGGCCGATGATAATTTTACTCGAGACTTGGACTGCTTCCCATCAAACCTTTTTAAACCTTGAACGGTTGAGCAACCCTGAGCATAGTTACAGTTGCTGAGATGCTGGGCTGTACACTCAGGATGGGTGATCCCACTGAATTATTATTTTAGACTCCTTGCGAGCTCCTGAGCACTCAAGACCTCCTATGTGTGGCGATATCAGCTTTGGTTTGAAACCACGCGTCAACAGTGACGACACCATGTTCTTCTTTGTGTTTAAGGTGAGCGTCTACAGCGACTTGCTTTCACCCATCAGCAAAGATAAAGATGCGATTACCTTGGGCTCATCCTGTCCACTCCACTCTCATCAGTGCAGGCTGGAGGCTCAGACAGACACACACTCATACACAAACTCTGTCCTTGTTTCATCTTTCTAGAAATTATGCTGCTCTTCCTCTACAGGACCAGTAGGAACACATGATTTAGATACCATTCATATTCATAAACAGGAAGTAAGGGTGTGTTTAAAAAAACAAAACAAAACAGGAAATGGCACAAGGAGCTTCTGCACAAACCAACTGATGGGTAGAGGGTGGAATGGGTAATGAAACTACTTTTTTGTTATTCACAATCCACCTCAAAATGAATAACATATTTTGATATATGTGTCCATATCCTGTAGTTCTGGAAAGTGTAAGTATTGCATGTAGGGATGTACAGATTTATCATACTTGGGTGATATCTGCGTAGTCATATCAGCCTACAAACAAGATAGCAATCAATAGTGTAAGTGTTGAGCCTTTATCTGTTGTGTTATGTCACCTTTGTGCTCGCTAACTGCTTTTTACACTGGTAAATCATTATTTGGTTAAAACTAAAAAGTCTAAGGTAAAGACAAGTTCATAGGAAAAAACATCTAAAAATGAAGCTGGCTTCGAAATGCTCGTAGTCCTTTCACTTTGCCACATCTTTGACATGTGCACATGCAGGAGGAAGGTGAGCGTGTAGTAAAAGGATGTGAGCAATATTTCTTTGACCATAGAAATTGTAGACAAGCATTTGATGTTAGTTTGTAAATTTGCTTCCTGATTAACCCCAAATTAAGGTGTCTCTGAGAGCCATTTGTAATTGAGTTGTATGCAAATGAAGCCATTCTTTATAATAACCCCAAATCTTTATTTGTGTAAAAAAAATAAATAAATAAATTTTAAAAATGCTATATTTAAAGCTCTGTTGTTTCACTGTCCCTGGTAGCTTGTGATAACAAATTACTGCAAAATTCATTTGCTGCCAATAAAAGGCCACTTCTTCCCCAAGGGATGGTGTTTCCCTGTTTTCTTTAGTTTTTTTCTCCAGCAGTATCTTGACCCTTCTAAAGAGCGACTATTAGCCTGGCTGTCAGAAAAGCTCTGTTGTGCCACAGCTTGCTGTTAACTAAGTGTAAGGAACTTGCTTTCTCACTGTGACAAGTGAAGTGAAATATACCCAAACAGACCACAGTTTTAAATGTCATTGGTTTCTCTTGCTTTTGGAAAACCCTGTCCTGGTCCACAGTTCTACATTTTATTGGAGCCGGATTTGCTACCCCCCCCCCCCCCCCCCCCCCCCCCCATTCAGAAAGAGAGAGGATAAGCTCACTGCTTTTGACGTGAGCCAATTTTCTATTCAAATATGATTGACCGTGATTGTGTAGTTTGGCATTTACGTTGCATCCACGAAAGTGCCTTTTAACATTTACTAACCGCCATTCTGTAATTTCCAGCTAGTTGTTTTTGGTTTGAAAACAATACCACAAAGCGTTTTCCATGCTTTCTCCAGCACAAAGGTGCCATTTATCAGATAGCCTAAGTACCATGTGACTCTTTCAATGTAGATCTGTAACTAGACCTGTTAGTAAACACTTGTAATATTTGAGCAGTTTGCATAAACAAAATGGAAGCATTCATACACTTGCTGAAAACCAGAGTCATTAGATCGTTGTCTGTAGCAGCCATTCATCTGCACAGCATCGGCTAAGCTGCTCTACTATGAAAAGATGACACGCCACTTCAGATTTGTCTCTGTCTTGGCAATGAAGGCGCCTCTGTGTCCCTATTTGTGCATCAGGCTGAGGGGATTTCTAGGCCGCCACCTGATTCACATTGCTGTAATTGAGTTGTGGCCATAAGCACTACTGTGCCTGCCTAGGCCCTAGGTAATTCACACACCACAAAAGCACTGTTTTACTCCACTTTTCACATGATGTCTGGGGTACAAATGCAGCAAGTGAGAAAGTACAATCTATTGGAAAAGGGTGGGGAGATCATAGGGAGAACGAGAGGGGGGAAAAAGTGTGTAAGAGTTTTCATGTAGTAAAGCAGCTCTGCGCCAGAAAGCCAGGGAGTCACTGAGTCTGCAGCACGTGGATAAAGGACCACAAAGCTCTCGATTTCAAATCTCTCTCTCTCTCTGTTTTTTGTTTTTTTTTTCTCTCTCTCTCAGAGCTTAGGAGCCACAATCGATTCAAGGACGGCGAGATTGACGTTTTTGGGGTAAGCCCGAATTTGTCACTGCTTTTGACTCCGGGTAATTTTGGTTTTCCACATTTAACACTTTGTGTGTACCAATTTTTTTCGCACGCATGTCTCCATATAAGCGTTGCTCTTTGCCATATTAATGTCGTGGAGAGGTCGACTCTGTTGTCATTTGTTTTTCCCATGACACATGGTCTGCATTTCGCTGGCTGGGTAAAGTTCAAGCTTGTGGACAGCTGACTTTTTAAAGTCTTTCCAATCATTTTCACACACCCTTGCACAGACTCACACACACACTGTGCGTCTGTTTGGAGGGGGTGCTGTGTCTTGTGCCCTGCGTGCTGCTAGCATTAGGATGAGCACTGTTGCATCAGAGCTGGAGTTGGCAGCGGGGAGATTTGCCCTGTCATATTAAAGTGACAAAGACCAAACACAAACAGCCGTTCATCATTCGCTATATTGGCTTGAAGTGCACAGACCATTGCTGTGTGAATATAGATTCATTTTGGTTCTTTGTATTAGACTGGCAGCTAAATGAATACTGCTATTAGTTTATTCTTATCCCTTCTGTCATTTCATACTGTTTTGACAAATTCTTTTCATCGTAGTGAAAGAATTTTCACTACGATGAAAACAGCAATACTGCGATCTTTCAGCCAATCAAAGATCGCAGTTTGTCCTCCTCAGTCTGGTTTTGTCCTGTTTGTACAGACTTGTTTTACTCCTCTGTCCTGTCCCGTCTTGTCCCATTCTGTCCTGTTTTTTTTTTTTTTTTTTTTTTTTTTCTTTTCTAATGCTGCCAACTTATTTTCACATTTAAGATTTCTTTTTTTCTTTTTTCTTTTTTTTTTTTTTTTTTTTGGCCTGTCCCGTTTGGCTCTTTTGCCATCAGAATTGTTGTCTAAAAGGCAAAGAAAGATGCCCAACGGATTTACTTTACCAAACTGACCATCCCAGCCTTGCCGTAATGGTCCATTTGATTCACCTTTTATTGTTTATTTTATTTTCACTTACTGAATACGGGACAGACTTGACTGGGGGAAAGAAGGGGAGAAAGAAAGAGGGAAAGAGAAACAGCTGAGAAGAGGGACTGGGGAGAAGGGCAAAAGACAAAAACCAACAGAACGGGCAGAGAAAAAAAAATGCATATATCAATCACCTGGATTACCTGCTGAGAAAGAAAAAAGAAAGCAAGCAGAAGAGAACAAGAGTAATAGAATAAACAACATCACAATGATATATGGGAATATGACAGTAAATACTAAATGTTAAACATTATTGTGCAGCACATAAGATCAACAGAACACAGTGTGCTTTGAGGTAGGAGCCAAAAAGGGTGTAGTTTGTGGGTGTGATCACCCGTGTGTACACCTGTGAGCATGGACGCGCTTGTTTTTTGTTTTTTTAAAAGGTTCCTTCATGTAATAATCTGCTAGAGGGTGTGGGGGGGCCACAGCCCCGTCCTCCAGGGCGTGAAGCAGGTGTGGAGGAGATCAAGGAGGAGATTCTGTCCTGTTTTTAAACCGGCTCTTCCTGGCCTTGGGAGAAAGGTAATCTCTTCCTCTCAGACATGCACCTGCCCTCATACCAGCCTCTGAGCAAAAGCAAACTGAATGCTGTGTGTACCAGTATGCCAGCCAATACCCAGAAAAATGCAGACTCTCTCTGCAGATCACTTCCGTCATGGCATACCCACACAACAGAGATATGCTTTGTGGACAGACGCACACCCACAGAAGACGTCCGTGTGTTGTGTTTTTAGCTTTTGTAAGGTAGACACAAAAAAGGTACAAATTGAAGCTGTTCAGTTTTTTGTTTATTGCCTTCATCATGTTAACTTCATCACATTTTGTGGAAATCACACAGTTAAGCCATTACTCTGTGACTTGGCAGAGGATAGTTGCAGCCATTTTGGACTTTATCTCTGAGTTAGCAGGTTTGGGGTTTTCATCTCAATGTAAAACTATACTGAAGCTCCCCTCCCCTTCCCCCTCTGCTGCCCTCCCTCCCTTCATAATTTAGATCCAGTCTCATAAGTGGGTTGGGAAGAGGCCCCGGCAGTTGATGTGGAACACATGCCTTTAATGATTCACACTCTGTGCGGTAGGTCGGTGGTGGTTGCCGAGCCCGCTGCCTCTCCCTCCGTCTAGAGTAGGAGTCCTGTATTTTTCACAGTGTTGTTCCCTTTTTTTCTTTTTTTTTACTCCATACATGGAAACTTAAGGGAAGTTGAAGTGCATAGCTATACACTGTTATTTACATGTAATGGTTCTTCTTAGTCTCACTCAGAGGCTGGACACAGTTGGATCTGTGTTTACCTGCCAGGCTATAACACTTTCTGTATCTTCTTTTTTTTCTTGTTGATGAAACTTCATGGAGTGAACTGCTGACTCCAGTGGCTCTAATGGTAATTTCTCTCCTGTCATTGTGGTAAATCTGGCTATAAGTTTTGGTGCGATTATGTTGCTGTTCCAATTTTTCACTATCGAATAACCGATCTAAATCGTCGGCTAAACTACTTCGAGCTCAGTTAATGTGTTGTGCTGCCAAGCTCATTTACTGTAAGGCGTTTGACTAGCAAGACATTGCGTGGCATGTTACTTCCTCACCAAGGACAAAATAGCAGAAGTGATGCTCAATACTCCAACCACAGTGACAAATTTGAGCAATTTCACAGCGTTAATCCCATTCAAACAAATGCAGATGCCAGCTTCTGGCTGCACAGTCAAAAGTTAGTGAAACATGCCAGCACGTGGCCATCCAGGCTAACGTAAATGGCTTCCTGGGGTTTTTTGTTGTTGTTTTAAAAATTTCTTTTACTTTCACCCTCTGCTCTCAATCTCAGCCTACATCTTTCCATCCATACTTCCATCTTTTGTACTCCCCCCCCTCCCCCCCCGCCCCGCCCTAACTCTTCCTGTGTCGCACCATCGTGGGTCCCACATCTAGTTTTGGTGCCTTGTCTCACTACTCCTTTCATCACCTGCTCATGGGAACACACTGCGTCACCTACCACACAGTGGACATTACACATGTATGATACAGAGACAAAAAATAGCTCATTCCTTTTTATCCAGAAACAAACTTGGTGAGATCTGCCGTGCTTAAATGAAAGTTTCCAACACTTGCTGACCGCGCCGGTCAAATTAGGCTGCTCGTGCGTTGGCTATGTCACTCTAAAGCTCTGTATTAATGTGCTAAAGTGTTGCAGTTATTGATTCACTGGAAGCGGTACATCATATTTTTGTAATGATTTGGGAAAATGTGCGTGCGTCGTTGGAAGTCGCAGTGCTCTTTTGCATTAGTGGGAGAGTAATTTCGTTTTAGCTCTTTTTCCCACAAGTGCTTGGATTAATGCCCACGAGTTTACCAATCCTGTTTACTATGTTTTTATGTGGTGGTGCTCAGTTTTTACAATACCCATTATCCACGAGCCTAACAAAGTGCCACTCATAAAGTGTTGCTTTAATGAAACTATGCTTTGTGCTGTTTTATGCACTGTGTTTTGCGAAAATTGGTGTTAATCTGTTTGGGGCTCATAAATTAAGCCTTTTGTTAGAACATGTTTTATGAAGTTTGTTGCTCTCAGAGCTGCTTTTGGAACAACAGATGGAGTGTTTGAAGTGTGTGTGAGCGCTAAAATTGATGAAGAGACCTCCCTGGATTTGAGTATTGCTACAAATCACTACTCGATACTGGATGCAGAAACCCCCAGTCATTCTATGCGAGAGGGCGTAGCTAACAGTACTGAGTAGTCTGCAGTTCCTCTTTGGGGCGCCTCCTGACAGGAACTTGGCAGCAAGGAAACATAAACAAATTCCCTGTGGTGGGCTGGCAGGCTGGGCGGCGCGGTCCCCCCCCCCCCCCCCCCCCCCCCCATTACCATACATGCACAGCAAAGCGCAACCCAGCTCAGGCTAGCATGCTCAGCTCAGAACCCACAAGCTGTGAGAAATAGATCTTAAAGGGACAGGTGCTGCTGGCTTTCCATCATAGGGCACAGGGCCACTCTGTATTTGCAGTCTGTTTTCATTGTGTTGTTCTAGACTGACAGCGGTGTGTGTTACTCCTCCTGCACAAACCCCTGACAGATCCAAAAAAACACCTTTCATGCTTAGGGGAGGGGAACTGTAGCCAGGGGTCCCCGAATTTGTGCTGAGTGAGCAAAAAGCCAAAGCAAGGATGATGTAATGATGGCAGCGATGGCGGTTGGGGGAGATCGAAGCGAATGCAGTTGTTGCAATCTGGAATGAAAGAGAGAGGGAACACGATGGCTAAAGTAGTCATAACGTATACCCAAACAGTTGCACAACCAAAAAATGCATTGTGTTGCACATGTTGTATTTATGCATTTGTGTGCAGAAAAAAACTCAGATGTCTGCAGTTTTCTCTTTCTTTTTCACTCACCCTCTTCAAACACAGTAGTGTATTGTGCAGCCTGACCTGGTCCCTGTCCAAAGGCAAAGAGAACCCAGATTGCTGAAACAGAGGGGCCACTAGTAACAGGCTGGCCAGGCTGTAGTTGTTATAGCCCGCTGTGGCCTTCCAAACCAACAGGGACTTCTGGCTGAGGCCAGAAACTGTGTGTGTGTGTGTGTGTGTGTGTGTGTGTGTGTGTGTGTGTGTGTGTGTGTGTGTGTGTGTGTGTGTGTGTGTGTGTGTGTGTGTGTGTGTGTGTGTGTGTGTGTGTGTACACTTGAGTATTCTTTTTGATCAACCACAGAGGAGGTTTTTGGACAAGACTTGCAGGAGCCGACATGGCACCTCAGTGCAGTTTCATAAGCACTGGTAAAGGCATTTGCCTGACTTTTAATAGTCCTTCTCCATAACATCATCCAAATGCACTATTTTCAACCGTCCTTTAAGGGCGGTGCTCCTGGAGCAGGCGAGTAGGAGGAGAAGACCCTTCGCCTCCTTCAGTTCTCACTAGGAGGATTAAATGCCTCGGTGGTTTCAGTCATCTGCTTCAGCAGCTCGTCTGTGTGCTCTCACATGTGATTAGCACCTGTAATAATGTGGAATAGTGGCACACTAAAGTACTTCAACAGGCTGGATTTTCTGTCTGTCTTGGGGTGGGCATTAAATGAAATATGTTCAATGTATTCTGCATGGGATATACTAGATGGCTGTATCCTTAACACTAGTACAAAGGGTTTTTGTTTGCAGGTTTGTTTTTTTTAAAAACAGATTCTCTAGTTCTTTCCTGTCGATCTCTCTTTCACACACACAGGCACAAAAAGAAAATCACATTTCCCCTGCATATCTAGGCGAGTGTGTACGTAGCTGGACAGTCGGGCTTTTCCCTCATGTTGAAACATGTGTCAGCGTTTACAACTTTAATGAGATGATTAAGCGAGACTATCATTCTGGTCATGAAAAGAAAAGAAACGAAACAAAACAAAACACAAAGAGTGAATTCTAAGAGGTAATCTTATGTTCTCTCCAGAGCTTTTCTCACATAATCTTGGGGCAGTGTCTGCAGAATCAAGTTGGGACACTATCCAAGTTGTCTTTTCTCAGGTGTAGCTCCAGCCACAATCTCACTACTGGAAATGCTCCATTAATGTGCACTGTTGTCACAGATCGGCACAGTCGGACTTCATGTAGAGTTGCTGTGGAACTGTAAGGCTAAAGACTGCTGATTGTCTGTCTCTGACATTTGTGTTTTCACCTCTTAAGTCTGGCTGGTTATGTCTAGAAAAATTCAGAGTTGCATTGCTCAAGTTTGATGTCAGCAAAAAGAAACTATTGTGATTAAGTTGACATGCTAGCTTGAAGTGTCTCACTGATATAGGGAAGCACACCTCTCAGTCTGCGGTCTGTCTGCGTCTTGCTTGCGTGCCAACCACTTCCAGGGCTGAGCTTTTTTAAATTTTTTGTGACTCTGTGCCTGACAAGTGAGAGTGAAAGATAATTATTTATTCTACTCATAAACACCAATGAGCAGCAATGCTCATAAACAGCAGCTCACATGTACAAAGTTAAAACTGTGATTTTTTTTTTTTTTTTTTTTTTTCTTTCAGCACCAAGCTCTGAGAGGACAAGCTCAATTGCACAAGATTTTATAATGATGAATGATGACCTTAGTTTCTTTTGTAATGTTTTAATTAGACCTTTAGACTAACACATGATAGAACCCAGTCAATTAACATTGATTACTGCATTATGTATTTGTTTTAAATGTTGATTAGCGGGACATATTGGTCAGTATTGTGTGCATTTTTTCAAAGTATTCATCCAGACGCTAGAATAAATGCAACAAGGTGGGACGATCGAAGGGGAAAGTCAGGTGTGACTATGACATGTGGTTGACAGGTCACAGGTGAAGTCACATCTGTTTGTGCTCACAGAACATTATTGTAATGCAGCTGAACTGAAAACAAAGCTGTTTTCATTCCAATACCTTCCTGTTTTTGTTGTAATATGACTGATATGAAAGGTCGCCCACTGAAGCTAATGTAAAGCAGCCTTTATATTTTTAGACCCTTTTTCAGACTACTTCTCTTCAGTCCTGATTTTATAACAAAGAAGCTGTCTGATTGAAATCAGCACTGACTCACAGTGTTGGCTGCTCTGCTGCTCTGTTTCACCTGTATTTACAAGCAAAATTACCAAGTTTCTTGTTGTCACCTCATTGATGGTTCATAGTCAGTAGTGTATTTGTAGGACTTATGTGAAATCTGTTTAGTAAAAGTCACAATCAAGTGTGTAGTTTAAAAATAAATAAATAAATAATGTAGATGCACACTCATTCAGCTGTACATAGCAAACACCGATGGGCCCCTCTGAGCCAGGAAAGACCTTATATCTAAAACTATTTGGGAGTATAAAGTTGTGGTCACAGTGGTTATTTTCAGCTCAGTGAGTGGCAATAATGGCTTAAGCATTAATTTTTTTTTTTTTTTAATTTGTACTGCATGCATATCAACCCTTTCCACGAGTAATTTCACCTGCGTGCAATTGCGGTGGGCCAGTTGCACAGCTGAAATGACTGGTAGAGTAAACCTTTATGCAAAATCATTGTGGACTTCTTAAGAACATGTAAAAACAGGAAGTGTCGGCGATTATGTCACTGCCACATATTTTGTGGAAGTAACAATGCTGTCGTTTTCCCCTATTGCTCGCGCGCATTCATGTGCGAGAATAGAACAGTCAGTGCTCTCTGCAAACAGCAGAGCTGGGGGGAGGAGGGGGGGGAGTGGAGGACGAGGAGGGGCTGACAGAAAGTCTTAGGATCAAGCTGTTCCACTGACAGAGCACTGTGCAGGCTGAACTGGTGACAGTGCACTGCACAGGGAGAGACTGTTTAAAGGAATGTGGAGGAAATGGAGAAGATGGCACCAAAAGTGAGTTAAAGTTCCCCCTCCTCCCTCACAGGAAGACTATATGAGAACAGTGAAACTTGGAGATTAAGAAAAGGTCTCTTGGAATAGTTTGGGTGTGCATGCACATGTATAGTATGTAAAGCTCTTCTGTTGTGTGTGCGTATGTCCCAGTACTCACGGGGAGTAAGTACATTCTCACACCGATGAGGTGAAAAAGACAGCATCAAGAGCCTCAGATGTATCTTCTCCCCCGTTGCACTCTCTTATGTCCCACTAGGCACATCTCTGTAACGGCCCTTTATCGATCCCAATGCCTCCTTGTCTGCACTCAATCCACATCGATCGGCACCTCGCAGGGTCTCAGAGGGCTGCTACACAGCCTGTTGCCGTGACACACTGTGCGTCTATACTGTGTGTGCATGTGTGTAAAACAGTGCGTGTTTGTTTACTAGAAAAGAAGCCCTGCCTTCATATGTCTGGAGTGCGTAGGGCTGTGAGTGTCCGTCCAGTCTTTCTGTCAAGCCTTCCTGGGCTCTGTTAATGTGGCTGGAGACCTTCAGTAAAATCGCTCCGCTGTAGCATGGAGTGAAGGCCTCGCTGTCATTAAATCGTGAACGATTCAGGGCTCCATGTCCAAAACCTTGCAGCATGAAGACCTAAGCAGCCGGCATAAAAAGACGCACTTAGTAACTCTGCAGTCTTGAAAAAAGAAAGAGATAAAAATGACTCGCATGTTTTTCTTTCTTTCTTTCTTTTTTTAAGAAAACCCTGATTAATCAGTCAAGCCACATGAAAACTTTGCTTGTTATTGTTGCTACTTGATTGATTGAAGTCCTGGATCTGGGTCAAGCACTCCCCCCCACCACACACACACACACACACACACACACACACACACACACACACACCTTTTTCTCTCTCTCTCCTCTCTCCCTTGTTTTTTAACCCTCTCTGCCTTTTTTCTACCTAAATAAGAGCCAACCCCCCACGTCTCTTCCCTTTGTCTCTCATCTGGTCTTCTGTTTTTGTTAAAGGACAGTTGATTAATGGTGCCACAGACAAAGCCCATAGTCTGCTCTCAGCATGGCCTCAGATAGGGCTTCGCTCTAGGTAAACCAAAACACGTGTGCTCCGGACAGCCACTGGAAACCCCCGAGGAGTGAGCGAGAGAATAGGAGGGACCGAAGACTTTAACGACAGCACTCACTGATGTATTGTATACAGTGATGTAGGCCTTTCCTGCACACTCCAGATTTATCGAGATGAAGGAGTTGTGTTTAATATATACAGTCCCGGGCGGACATGTTCTGGGTGTTGCCTTTTACACTGCCTGTCGGTAACTAAGATTTAGTCGCACTACGCTGGCCTCTGTGTGTGTTCATTAAAGTATATACTTATCCTGCTAAGGTCTACCTCCCCTGGTGGGAAAGTGCACGTATTTACTGATCTTAATGTAGCAAAGAGTCATTTCAACACCTGAGTATTGTTTCTTGCCTGCAGGCTCCTCGGGAATGAGTGCTGTGCCCGTGACAGTCTTATAGATGAGAATTGCCTTATTGAATGATAACTGAGCATATTATCCCTGTGACTGCGCTGAGGTTTTTATCGTTAGTTGTCTTCGTAATGGCAGGGCCTGACACTCGGTGTTTGTGCCGCATTGGTATGGTCTAATTGGCTGCGCCTGCTGCCAAAGTTAAACATGTTTTCACTGGAATTATTACCTAGTAGGTATATTGGCTAATAACTCTTATGTGTTCAGTTATACTATATGGTACTGACACACTGAGCAATTCTACTCCATTTATATTCAGACCCTTTTTATACACTGTAAGCCAATAAAGACAAAGCATTCCGCGCTATTGTTTCTTTAATCTTCCTATATATATATATTTAGTTGTATTTGCGGCTATTATGGCTTTTGTGGCTCTATAGGTTGTGTTGATGCTGAATTCTGCTTTGCTTCTGAGAATTGCACAGAACAGCATGTGCTCCAAAAAGGCAGGGAGGTTTTACTCAGAAACCAATCGAAGAACTGTGGTAAGTTATCATCCTGTCTTGGCGAGAGTCTGCATTCATAATGACTGGAAACCAAAACATAATTGAAAATAAATTTGTATTAATCAACAAGCCTTATTATAAATTGGCCACGGGCTGATATTAGGCACAGTGATTCAGCTGACTCACAATTTAAGCATTAATAGAATAATCAGATTTGAACTTGTGGAAATTCCCCCTTGTTTTCTCTAAATGTCACCAACCAGCAGTATGTTGGAAAAAAGCAAAGGTTTAATAACCGTTGGCTATGCGTCAAACACATGTAAGAATAGCTTAGCTGGTCAGCAAGGTCGCTATCCAACAGCAACACCAGCAGCTCTTTGTCAAACTGTGTATACCTTATGTAGAGGAAAGGTGAAGCTCTCCCAATGAGCGTGTAGCCCTCCTCCACTGCTTTTCACCCAGACGATGTACGCATGCCAGCTTCCTGTCTTTTCCAGCTCTCATACAGAATGATCCCAAAGCCTTCCTGTGGGTCTCAGAGGGATTAGCCGTGGCATGTGGACCGCCGGAAGTGGTGACAGGCTGTTCAAGCAGATTTGTTCTATAGAACCAGAAGATTTTTGTCACAGATGAGATGAGCATGTTGGGGCAGTTGGCAAATGCAATATTTACATCCCGTTGGAGGCTTGTATGGTATGGGAAGTGGAGAACATGATAAATAAATAAACTGGCGTGTTTTCAGAAGGCTGATGAGAAAATCCATTTTGGACTTTTCACAATAAACACAGGGACTGAGGCAGCGTGTTCCTTTTCCACAAGAAAGTGACTTCACTTTCGTGGGTGTCTCTGGCAGTCCTGCAGTAGAAATGTATTTTTAAACTTTTAAACTAGGTGAATTGAAACTCTGTTCATCCATACTTAGAAGCTTAAGATTTTTTCCTGATAAAAAGAAACTGCAAAGTCAACTAAATTCATGAGTGGCGACCTAAAAGCCACCCCACATCCATTTTTTTTTTTTTTTTTTACAGAAATAAAGCAGAGTTTATTAAAGTGGTCCAGGTAAAATGCCATCTGTTGAGACTGAAACCTGCTGAGGGGTTCGAATCAGCGCGTTCACCTGTTGTAGGGAATCTGAAGCCAAGTGGCCCATCTTCACTTTATTAGACTGAGCGTCTGTTAATAATTTATCCTCTGCTTTCTCTGGAAGCAAAACCAAAAGGCTCAGCTGTGGCTGTCTGTCCAGATTTCTTGTCACTGGACATTCAAGCCGTTTCCCATTTTGGACTGCAAGTTATTTACTCACTTACACCCTTCCCCAACACAGCCACACACACCCTGCAATGTGCACCTGCCCGGATGAGCAGATGATGCTGTAGTGCTAGAGGCAAAGTTAGGGAAGCACGGCCGTGTGTGTGTGTGGGGGGTTTTTTTGGGGGGTTTTTTGTTTTGTTTTGTTTGTTTTTATTTTTCTTTTCTTTTCCCCCCTCCCATCTTTTTGGATTTTTTCCCTCTGTCATTACCTTTTCTGTTACTGTACTAAGACAATGTGTACCCTGTACCAAATGTACTCTTTCTCCCTAGCTCTATCCCCAGGGAGTGCCTGTTCTTTTTATATTTTAGTGAGTTTTTCGCCCCCCCCCCCCTTCCTGCTCATCATCACTTGCTGCACTATGGTGTCAAATTTGGTTATGTATGCACCCCATGTCTTTGATCTCCCCCTGCACTCCTGCGTTGTGTACATTGCATAACCACCCGCCGCTAGAGGTTCACCTCAACTCCCCCTCCCCCCGATCTCTTTTCTCTCTCACACCCTCGTTCCTCTTTTTTCCTCACGCCCCTTGCTCTCCCCCTCCATCTTCCTCTTTCTTCTTTGGCAGCAATCCAGGTCATCACCTCTTCCCTTCTTCTCCTTTCTATGATCCCGAACCTGGAAAATCAGTTGGTTGCTCTCACTCTCTCTGTGTCTCTTTTTCTCACTCCCTTCTTGCCATTGTTGTTCCACTCCTCTTCCCTCGCTCACCCTTTATTTCCCATCCTCACTCTCTTCCCTCTACTCATTTCACTCTCCCTGCCTCCTGCTCTCCACTCTCCCAGTGGTCTCATTAGGCATGAAGGAGGCTGCCTGTTGTGTGTATGTGTGTTCTCTTAGGCAAAGTCTCACTTGACTGAGCATGCCACTTGTACTAGCGGGGGCCTGGGCTCCATTATTACCACAAAGCTGTCACAAACAGTATATAAAGTAGCCTCCTGTTGCCGAGTTGTGGGTGAACACAGGGCATTCTCCTAACAACAGCAGCTACCACTGCTGTGCCTTGCTGGAACGATAGAGAAGCTGCTTTTTGCTTTAGCAGGCGAAACAGACGTGCATTATACAGATATAGAAAATAGGAAATGTATACAAAATAAATACACACACACACACACACACCTACACGTCACCTTTCTATTTGGTCGGCACATGCTGCTCCTGAGACTTAAAACCACATACCAAACACATCTGTCTCTTCTGTCTAATGACATCCCACCTATGTGGTCCAACCTTCTGGGATGTCCTCTTCCTCTACTGAGTGAATGATTATATATATATATATATATATATATATATATATATATATATATATATATATATATATATATATATATATATATATATATATATATATGTGTGTGTGTGTGTGTGTGTGTGTCCACCACTGTTTTGCTAGTATCTAGTTACAGGGATGCAGGAATGGGCCTCTGTGCTGCCTTGCTGGCAGGCCTGACCCCAGCAGGTCAACGTCCATTACCACATGAAACCTAAATGTCAAGCACGGCCCCCTGCTGTAGCCATTTGTCTTTCTCTGTAGACCCATCAGCCTAGATACACACAAGCATGCAAAGACGCTCACCTGCTGAAGAATCCTCAAAATGTCTCATTGTAACCATTTCCTTTTCTGTGGCTATATTTAAATACACACTTTGCACATTTCTTTGTATTAAAGGATTGATGCCTAGCAACAGGGGATATTGTTATTACATTGCTTTTGATAATCACCCGGATATAATTTCTTCCTACATGTTTGAAGCGTTGACTGACAGCCTGACAACATCCTGTTTTTTATCCAAGAGCTGTTTAGTTTGACCTTTTCTGAGAATGGAGTGACTTCAGTTGATGATGGACAGTCAATGAACAACACTTTCTTTTTGCTTTAAAAAATATGCAGTTTACATGTTCGTTTTCAGCTTTTAACCATTAAACACGGTAGTCTAAACTAGTGATGTTCCTGAGACATATGGTAGCTTCTTTATGCTGCGCGTAATGTTCAGTTGATTCTTGCCACACCTGCTAAAAAGCAAGGCCAGCAAGTGGCAAAAGTGTCCAAAGCATTAAAGGGAAAAAGCCATTCCTTATTGCTCACTACCTGAGCGATCCATCGACAGTTCTGTTACATCAGGCGAATGATTCATTCGCCATTTGTACGTTTATCTCTGAGGCTGTTAAGCATCAAACACCACCTCATTTGTTCCCATTGAAGTGATTTGAGTTCTTTAACCACCGGTCAGTGAGGAAATAGCATTTTCCCCTGGTACACAGTGATGAGCTCTGTAGCAGTCATTATCAGAAAGCACTCTGGCCAACTCCATCCCCCCCCCCAACACACACACACACACATTAGTGAGCAGCAGCCATCCATTTTTTGCAGATAAAGGACAGAGAGAAAGCTACAGTGACTGTACGTACACACTCGTGCACACATATAAACATATGACTTGTTTACAGGAAGCTGTCAGCCATGCGTCCGTATGATAAATAAACAGAGAAGCATCTACTTTTTAATGATGGCACATACAGGCCTACACGCCGACTATTGATGGAAAGATTGAAAGTGTTCTCAAGGGCCTTTCCAACATGACAAATAGGTCTGGATTTTTTTCCCCCCTCCATTGCCTGCTCTTTTATTTATCTTGTGCAGGAGTTTGAAGATGCAAGCGATGCCAAGCACATTTATAAAGAGCAGTGACCAACAGGGAAAACATTCAGAGCATGAATGAAAAGAATTTGATAATAAACAGAGAGAAAGCCACAAAGAGTAAAAATGTGCTTTCCTTCAGGAGACCAGAGGACATGCACAAAGTATAGTTCAAAATTTAGAAAAAAAAGAGGGTTGTTTTTTAAGGTTTTTGTCAAACCTGAGGCATAACTGCTCACCACCTCCTGCCAATGTCATCTCAGGATACCAAAAACAGCAAAGCCACCTGCATTAGCAGGCTGCCCCTGCCGTGCAGAAGATGCTCCGCTGCTCGCTTTGATAAATGTTTCATTGTTTATGCTCTTTCTTCTGCGTCTCAGTTTCTCTCTCCTCCTCTCCATCCTACATCTAGTCGGGTGAATGTTTTCAGAGACCGGCGGGCTTTCTGTTTTTTCTTTTTTTTTTTTTTGTCAAGTGTTGTTTCAGTGTTAGTCGAGCGTTTGATGTCTTTCTCGATTGTTGTTCATCTGCCTCCCTGGGCCGAGATCACAGGCAACATTTATTAATCTGCAGGTTCACACTCACAGCTAAGGGACTGCTAGCAGCAGGTCCACCACATGCCTTTCCTTTTTCTCTTTTTTTCTCTTAAAACTATACACTGCCCCCCCCCCCCCCCCCCCCCCCTTTTTTTTTTTTTTTAACTATTAGCAAATGACCTACTTCATGAATCTAAACTTAGCTGCACTCAACCCCGAGTCAAGGGAGCGATTTGATTGTGAGTTTAGCTCATGAAGGGAGGGCGGTGTTATCTGTGCTCCACAAAGACACAGGGTTAATTGATGCACGCCAGTGTCACTGTGGTGATTGCTTGCCTTTTTGCCTTGTTGGCTTTTTAAGTTGATTTTTAACCCCATTATCTGATAAGCCGTATGTGGCAGGTTGGGGAGTATTTGTGTGTGTGTGTGTGTGTGTGTGTGTGTGTGTGTGTGAGTCCTAGTTGCCTCACAAAGATGAAGAGCTCTCTCTTTACCTAAGGGGAATGGGGTTTGACAGTACTGTAGCGCCCCCACCCTCCCTCCATCCTTCTATTGAAACCCCCTCCACCCCTCCCCTCACACACCATCCCCCGCTGCTGATAAATGTGTTTTTCTTAAAGGAAGAAGGTGGTTGGTTTAGAGGAGTCTCTTTTAATGTAGCTTTTTTCCCCTGTGTGTGTGTGTGTGTGTGTGTGTGTGTGTGTGTGTGTGTGTGTGTGTGTGTGTGTGTGTGTGTGTGTGTGTGTGTGTGTGCACGGGAGGGGGGGTGCTTGCTAATGCAGTGCAGGGCCATACAGCAGGGCTACAGGCAGGCAGACTCGGAGACAGGCCTGCAACCTCGACCTCAGCATCATTTGTTTGGACGAGGGCCGTCAGCGGCTGTCACGCGGCCCATGATGAAGTGTCAGTCGGTAATTGTCCCCGCGAAGCATCCACATCTCAGGGGGTGATGGTGGAGGGAGGGAGGACGGGAGAGCTGGGAGCTGACAGAGAGAGAAATGACACCCGGGGCTCCTCCCATTCTCTCTCTTTCTCCTTCCTTCCTTCCTATTCACTCCTCTTTTCTTTCTTGGCTTTCTCTGCACTCTACCTAAAGCTGCACCTCATAGGAAGGTCTGCTGTGTGCTTGGCTCAGACCACTGGCACCCATGGAGCTTCGTCTGGGCTCCAGTAGCAACATAATAGATGCATCATATATAGATTTGTGGGAGTATGAACTAAAATCACCCAGAACTGAATGGTGTACCTTTGTGGATACACATTACTGAGAAAGTATATTTTTAAAACCACTCTGCAGCTGCTGCTCATCATTTAGTCTTCCATTAAAAAAAAAGAAAAAAAGAAAAGAAGTTCTTATCTTTCCCACATTCATCTCCGTATTGCCTTGAGCTTTTAATGGGCCTGATACTTGACTAAGAGGCCTCTTGAAGGCTCTTTGGTGGAAACATTGTTCTCCTTCACTGATCATCTTGAAAATAAGTATATATTTTCTAGCTATTGTCATTTTTGGTAATTAGATTCAGTAGAGGGCTTATATTGATTGTTCAATGTCTCCATGTAATGAAAAGCTTTTACAGGACGAGTACACAGTAGCTATTTATAGTGCAATCCATAATGTGTTGCCTTATGTCATGGGCCCTAATGCACAGCAGCCAGGCTCCTGTGCATAAATTGCCGGCAGAAGTTTGAAGATAGAGCCTTGTATGAGTGCGTCGTGATAGACAAAAGGGAGATGGAGAGGAAGGAGATATTAAAGGACAGACAAAAGCTCTTATGAAAGAAAGAAGGGGCCACAGGAGGAGAGAGGATCCCACGTGGAGAAGATGAATAGAGGCTGCATACTGAAAGATGGGCAAGGCATGTAATGGAAATGCGGAAAGAGGTGAAAAGAGGCGAGAATATGGAGGAAACCACCTTGAGATATGAGCCCTGCATTTCCACTTTCTTCCTTCTCCCATAGGACTTCGAACCACCACCGCTATCATCTCCACCTCTGTGATGGTAGGATGAAAGCTGCGATGTATGGTAGATCAGTGATGGGGTTCCTTATGGAGGAACAAGCAGAGTGAAGAGGAAAGATGAATATAAAGGACAAGGACAACAAAAGCATATGAAGAAAGGAGAGAAGAAGTGTGTGAAGGAACATGACATAAGAGGGAAAAGTGTAAAATTAATAACAGGGCTTAGAAGGGAGACTCCGTTTTTGGCACCCGGCTTCTTATGACACCCTGAGGACAGCAGGTGAATTATAAGGAGGCAGATGGGAGGCATCCCAGCCTTTTCCCTCTGTCTGTCTGTTGGCTGCAGGTGGAACACAGCCTGCCACTCCTGCTGTCTAAATGAGGAGGTGCTCTCCTCCTTCTCCTCCTCTCCTCTGTGTCTCTCCCTTATACACACTGCTTCTGTCTTTCTTTCCTTTAATGGGGCACTGGCCTGGGGCGCTGAACCTGCTCCCTCTGGAGCAACACACATACAGCGTGCACACACACTGATCATGCATTACAGAGACTCCTGCATGCCCTTGCACATGGTGCGATACACACACACAGAAAGGGAGAAGCAGGGGAAACCGCAGCCCCCCAAATTATGCCCCAGTCTGCGAGATGATGAATCTGGTTGGTGATTAGTTAGTAGAGGAGGGAGGCACACTGCATAGGCCCTTTAATGGGCCATAATTTGGGAAGATAACTGTATTGTCCTATCTCTCTTGACATTTAAATCTAATCAGACCCTGCTGGTTAGCACTTTGGTCCAAGACAAGAGGGAGCCTGGGAGGGATAAAAGACAGCAGAGAAGCATTGGTCCATAGTGGGTCATTGATCCCTGTAGGGCAAGGCTAAGCAATTAGAAAACAAGACCAAGAGAAACATTATTTCATGCATTCCCTCATTTATGTGTTTATTACTTTTGCTTTGTTTTGTTTAACTATCACCACACAGAACGCTGAATTCAGTATATTCTAAGGGATGTATATAAAGTTCCTTTTCCTTCCATACGCACATGATTATGTGTACACAAGCACCACTAGTGAGCCACTCCAAGGCCTCTTTTGTGCTCTTTATTACCACAGATGAGATGCTCAGTTTGATTAAGACTTCTCTTTTATCCTCTTCATTAGCAGAGGAAAGCCACGGTAGCAGCCGTGGCCCATGTAAAGAGGGGCATGAATTAGAATCCACTTATTCCATAGACTGCCACTAATTCCACTCAATGGCGTTTAATGGCAGGGAGTAATAGGAAAAGGGTGTTTCTAATTGTGTCTTTGGATAGGGCCGCGTGTGCTGAACAGCTGTTTTGGTGAAGTAGGCTCCTCAAAGAGGCCGAAGTCCAGCGACAGCATTGGAGGGCCCGCACAACTCCGTTCGATCGAGCTCACCAGCAATAAATGCTCGTAGACGAGCCAATTTCCTCTGGCGGAGCATCCTGCAGAGTGGAGGAGCTGGGCCTCAGTCAATGAGAACCACCTGGTGCTGAGGGAATGTGATTAGGCTTGGCACTGCTGTGAGCGAAGAGCTGTTTTGTTAAGGCGGATTGAGATGCAGGAAGGGGGGGAATCTCGCCTGAGTTTGGTTTACTGGAGAAATATTGACATTAGGTTTTTGTCAGAGCGAGATCTGAGACACAATGTTGTTTTGTTGGTGCGCAATTAGAGGGAATTATTTTGGTGGCAGCATGTGTTTTACGTTTTGATCTTGGTACCGATTGTCGACTCGGTTGGAGCGTGGGACACGCCACAACAATGGGGTTGTGGGTTCAGCTCCCACACAGACTACACGCATACCAACTTAGAAGTCAGAATAGTTGCGCAAGTGGCTAACCATACGGAAGATTAACGCTTTTTTTCTGCACTGATGGGAATTTTATTGCAACCTCAAAAATGTCTGGAAATCCACAGAGAATGGCGATATTCTTTGCATGGCAAGATTTAGCTGTCGCATGGCCCACCCATGCTACAGCTACAACGAATGGCATTCATTGGACTTTGTCACAGTGCATCACTATAACAAATAAGCCTTCAGAATAGCCTTCTTCTATTTAAGCTAGCCTCAGATAGATGATCACAAATTTTCCTTGTGTTGTTGGGTTGTTTATTAGAGGTGGGAATCACCATACAACTCACGATACGATAATATCACAATACTTAACGCACGATACGATATTATTGCAATTTTTAAAAATATTTTGCGATATTCAAATTCTGTACATAAAGGTAAACTTTATCAATATTAATTTTATCTAATATCAAAGTCTCACACTCAGTCTTTCTCTCATTTCAGTCAGTTTTATTGTTGACAAACTGAACGGTTTGTATTACAGTCTAGTCCAACTTAACTGAATGCAACCATCTGGTACAATTATAGCTATTCTGAACCATGCAATTTATGAAAACTATGCAGCCCATTCAGCAACTGAAGAATTTGAAAGTAAATTAAAACAAAATATAATTTTACATTAAATAAAAAAAGTTTTAAACTTAATTAAAATAAAACATGTCTTAAATTAAAATAAGTAAACTGTCATGTTTATTGCTGCCAAAAAAAAAAAGTTAAACACATTTGGACAGTGAAGGAATGTCAGGGTTCTTGCTCAGAAAAAGGGATCAACGTGCTCTGAAGTCAGAGCATGTTCCAGTCCACGAAAAAATTGTTTGTAACAAAATATCGATTTCTGCTGTCGATACATTATTAGCAAACAAAATATCACAATACTACACGGTATCGATTTTTTCCCCCACCCCTATTGTTTATGATCATTAGTGATGACTTAGACCTTACAAGGTTTAATAAAAATTTTCTTGCTGTGGCCAGCTATCATCACATCCCTGAGTTTATCTGGCTTACCTGGAGGTGTGTTCTAAAACAGTCTGCCTGTGTTTCTTGTTTTTGCTGACTTTTTGTTTGTTGTTGTTGTTTTTTTTTTGTTGTTGTTTGTTTGTTTTTAATCATGTGACCATATTCTTAGCTCTCAGCAATAAATTGTGTGACTACTGTGTTATTATTACCCACAGAAATGGCAGCCAAAACTATGAAGAGGGCTGTACCTCCGGGCTGCTGCACCATTCATCTGAAGCCTTGTTCCTTTTGATGCGTATTTAATTTATTTGACCTTTTAATTTAACCAGACATGTCGGACCTTTCCCAAGATTCGGTTTTCACTTGTAAGAAACCGTCGCTGTGTGTGTGTGTGTGTGTGGTGCGCTTTTTGTGCGCCTTCCCGCAGGGGTTATCACAGTTGAGTGAATGTTGGCTTGCGGACAGTAGCTCTGATCACATTTGATGATGGAAACGCATACCACTGAGGAGTGTGTGTGTGTGTGTGTGTGTGTGTGTGTGTGTGTGTGTGTGTGTGTGTGTGTGTGTGTGTGTGTGTGTGTGTGTGTGTGTGTGTGTGTGTGTGTGTGTGTGTGTGTGTGTGTGTGTGCGTGTGTGTACAAAGCAGATTGTGGAGGTGATGATAGTCCTGCCAGTGTCTGTAGAGGGTATTAATCTCACTGTTTATGCATGTTTGTCTTTTATCTTTTCTTCTGCTGAGTCTTCAGCTCTACATTCCCAGCGTTGATGTTTTTCCACCTCAAACCATTTTTTCCTCTTAATACATCTGTTTGTGTGTTTGTTTTTTAAAGAAATCTCAGTGTCATCCCTTTTTCCTCCATTTTTTTTCTTTATGGCCTGTTCGCTCATCCTCCTCTGCTGTTGCCCTCGTTGCCCCTCTTTCTGTTCATCTTTTAATCTCCACTCATCTCTCCCCAGTCTGGATCTTGGCATTTAGGCCTCTAATTGAGCTGGCATCCCTTGAATACTTCATGGAAAAGAACAACAGAGAATCCCACCATTGTTTTCTGTACCCTGTGTTCAGACACAGAAGGCAGGGCCAGTCTGTCTGAGTAAGAGAGAGAGCATTTACAATGGAAGGGGGGGGGCAAATAAAAAAAATGTAAAGATTTTTCAGTTTCATAAATGTGCATTGCCCGAATTGACTGTCTGTACATTTAGGAGTTGATTGCATGAAGACAGCTGACAATTTTTTACCAATATAAGAGTCAGTGTGACAGAGTAGTTCATGGCATGCAACCATAAATGCACCAGCCTCGAGAATACAGTCAGTCATGATTAAGAAATTAAACCTGGAACTTATCCTCTTACACTTTCTGTCTTGCTTACCCTGAAGAAATCTCCTCCTCCTCCTCTCAGCTGAGCACACCCCTCGTTCCAGAAGAGAGAAATGAAGCACTGGTCTACTCCTTTTTCCAGAATGTGTTTGACAGCTTCTCCAAGCTCTCCACTAACAAATCCCAGCACACACTTGCATGGAGACACACATTCACAAATGTTTTGGAGCAAATCCCCTGTGTGTGTGTGTGTGTGTGTGTGTGTGTGTGTGTGTGTGTGTGTGTGTGAGAGAGAGAGAGAAAGGAGAAAGTGAGAAACTAAAAGAGAGTTCGCACAGCAACCTTAATCTATTTCTATCTTCAACTTAGTTTGCTTCTTCAGGTGAGAGGTAGATGAGGAAAGTGTGTGTGAGAGAGAGAGGGAGAATGAGAAAGAAGTGTTCTCTAGTTGCAGACTGAAAGAGGACCCACTGCAGGATGCCCTTCAGGCAACTAACACACAGAGAAGAAACTGAAATATGAAACAGTGGCAGCACACATCAGCACATACAGTATAAGATAGAGAGCCCACATTCATACACACACTGACAACTACACCAAACTCCCCCTGTGTGTGTGTGTGTGTGTGTGTACATGTCTTTGTTCTGTCTGGCTGTCCTCTTGGCACGTAAATCATAATGGATCTCATTATCCAGCTGGGTCGGCTTGGTGGGGCCTGTCTGGCAGGAGATGATAGCTGGATGGCTGAAGGGCTTCCATAACACATACACGCGCACACACACACACACACACATACACAGGCACATACTCAGCTTTATCCATATATGCATGCCATTTAGCTTGGATAGCTTCTGTGGGAGCATATATGTTTCATTTTCACTCAAATAACATCAACAGACGGACACACACACAGACACACGCACACGCACGTTTATAGCCCATCCAGACACAATGGACATTAGCGGCTCAGCTTGCCGTCAGACAGAAGGCGAAGTGATGCAGAGCAGAGGGAGGGACGGATGAAAAATGGAACTTATCCTCTTACTCCCTCTCTCTTGTCATCCTCTCCCCACCTTCTTTCACCCCCCTCTTCTTTCCTTCTTTCTTCCTGCTTATATCCTATCCGTCACTTGTTTGGAGGACACAGCAGATGTCGGTTTGTCCCTCGAGGTGAGCGGGCGCTTGTGCTGCCATATTTTTCCTCCTTATCGTGGTACAGTTTCCCACACAGACTGCAAGAGAGGCATGAATCACACGTGCACGCCACGCTGGTTTTGAGTTGGGGAGTGGTGTGTGCATGTGTGGGTGGGTGTAGTGGGGGGGGGGGTAATAATGTTTTGTTCCAGTAAATCACATGTTTCGTGAGTCTTGTACACAAACGCATACGCGCGCTGGTGCCATTTGGTATCCGAGCAGTGCTCAGAGTTATGCTGTGAATACAGGCGGAGCAGTTGGTTGCTCGTAACACGGTTAGGGCCTACACCATTTGTCTGGACATGACCATTACCCAAGCCAATTACTGGCTGGTGTACCGGCGACTCGCCAACAACCTAATGTTTTCCCGTCATGGCTGCCCCCACCGGCCCGAAACCCCTTCCTTTGCAAACACACACACGCAAGCAGAAGGAGGGGGGGTAGAGAGGAAGGATGGAGAGCCTGAGGCAAAAAAACCCCACCCCATCGACTTGACTGACTGATACACCTAATAAACTTTCATTTAAGCTAATGTTCCTCTTTTTTTCCTCCCCTCATCTTCTCACCATCCCTCCCCCTCTCTCTTTTCTTACTTTTTTTTCCTCCTCATTGCTACTCTCCTCCTTTCCTCCTCTGTTTTTCAATTTTTCTGTCTGTGCGCCAGAAGAAGGGCCTCTCCGAGCAATCGATGCAGGCAGTCCACCAACCGGAAGCCCAGTTGGCCGAACAGCACACCACTCAATCAGTCTGAACAGCAACACCCAGGGTTTCTGGCAACCAACTGAGGTAGACGCACTCTCACTATATATACAGCAGTAGATCCTGAACTGAGCTCATTTGATAAATCATGTACATATCCTGCAACAGCAGTAAATGTCATGCACCAAGTTTTATATATCGAAACGAAGCCAAATGAATCAACAGCAATACATCAAACATTCACACTCATCTCTTAAATAGCGCAGACATGCCAGAGTGTTTTGGAACGGGGACTCTTTGCCACCGCCAGCCCATATATCTTTGAATACTCTAGGTGATATGCTAATTTAACTTTCAGACAAAACAGCTGTTTGTTTTCCTTCTATTTATAGGCTTTGTCTGAGACCACAGCTGGCTCAGTATGTACATGTGTGGTTTTCCCTGTACTGGTTACTGTGTCAGTATGTGTTGACAGTGGACACGCTCTGTACAACCACACTGTTTGTAGTTGCTTTACTTTCACTCGTGTGTGTGTGTGTGTGTGTGTGTGTGTGTGACTGAATTGTAAATTTTATGTGAGGTTTCATTGCATTCGTGGCATTGTGTATTTTTTGCTAACCTTAATATATGTAAGTGGTGTATTTGTTCTTAGTTAATCTGTTGTAAGTGTGCAGTACAAAGGGGTTTCTGCTCTTTGTCTCAATTTGTGTCGAGTTGGGAAAAGGCAGGAATTTCCCCCCCTTTTTTTCCCCTTAAAAATAGTACCTTGCTCTTTTCTCCATTTGTTTGATTAACGAGAGCTGCATACTCCCATCATAATAAGAAACTATAGCTTTTGCTCACAGAAGTGAGTAGTTATTTTTAGGGCTGCAGTTTATGATTTCATAAGCTCCTTTCAGACACGCGCTCCTTTTCATTCATCTGACAGCATCTCGGCGCATCGGCTTCGTGTCTGTTACAGCTTTTACAGAAAGGAAAAGCTGTGACAAGCATGCTAGTTTTGAACCTGTAGCACATGGTTACCCTTGAGACTTGGTGACCTAAACAGCCTAGCTAAATCTAAATCAGAAATGTAATGTTCTGTGCTTCGATCTGCTGATATTTTATTTAGATTTTCAAATATTTCTTCACCTCAGGTTTTGGATGGATCAGAGTGAATATTATTACTGCCTTAATATAAAGAACAGTAATCACAGCCTTTAATATAAGGACTCAGATATGTCAACAGGATTCCTGGGTGCAGATTGCTGAAACTGTCGGATTGAACGTGAGTGAATGTATGAAGAAGTAGAGAAACATCTTTTCCCTGAAGGAGGAAGAAGTCTCAGGGTTTTATTTGTTTTTATAATGCCTGGCCCTGCATAAAACACCGAGACATGACCACAAGGTTATTAACTGCACGCGTGGCTCAGCTACGGAGTCTATATCGTAGTCTCGTATGATTCAGCTCTTGAGGTTGAATGAAATGTTCCTATTAATGAAGAGGCATGCACAAGTTTAGAACTGAGTGTACTTTTTCTGCATCTTTGGGGAAGTACACATACAGAACTCTCCAAAGTAACTTTTCATGTATGTTGACTTTCCTGTCATTACAGATTAAATTGCCTATAAAACACTACTTAAGAGTAAATTATTTACCTGAGCGAATAAAAAGTCTGCGGCAGCACAGATTAACATGACTCAGCAGTTAGTTTGGGTAGCTGCTTTTGGTCTCACTGCCAAGTTTATTTCATACCTGCAGCTATAGGAATTCGTTAGTTTCCAAAGATAGAGTTGCATGCAGTACTTGCACCTGCTGTTCTACTTTAAATCTTAGAGAGTTTAAATTTCAGTGTCAAAAAGGAAACTAGAACAAAATGATTACTGATTAATACCCATCTGAATCTGATAATAACTGTTTATCCAAGATTGTGTAGTTTAATATTGGCTGGAGTATCTAAAAATGTCACATCCTAAGCTTCACTAATTGAAATAATTAAGGCAGTTACGTTAGGTCACTAACCAAAGTAAACCATAGCAGCTCAGTGTCTTCAGATGCCATAGGTATTAACAAGGAGAAGAAGAAGAAACTCCTGTGCACACATGATGTCAGCAGGCAGACAGTGCACTGGTGTTAATGACACTCTCTGGTCTGCTTCTTTCAAGGACCTTCACTAACTCTTGATACATTAGTGTTTTCTCCGCTGAGTGCTTACCAGTGTGAAGTAGAATTGCTTTATTTCCCTCCTTTACCCATTGACCTGCAGGTTCTATCACTTTGTTGTATGCTTTATGTATCCTCTGCTTTCTCTTATTTAAGTGTTTAAAGGGAGCAGAGACTTTACCGCTACTTCTTCAATGTGTGGGTGGTTTTCCTCCAGATTTTGACATCGAGATTTCTGCCTTGCAACCTATACGATTAGCCAAGCCGCATTTCTGCAACATGCACAGACTTCAAGACTTCAAAAAACTCACCCCACCCAGCTCTATATGATGCAGCGCTGCTGTCTCCTCATCCATCCGAAAGTGTAGGCTCGGTATGCTTTGTAGCTGGAGGTGTGCTACTGTAGGCGAGATAGACAGTCTTTGTATTTTTATTTTTTTTTAATAAGTTGGGCAATAACAATAAATCCTACAGGCTAATCACACACTCACCAATAACCCGCCCTCCCCCACTGAATGCAGAGCGATGCAGCATTACTCTGCCGCCGCCTTCAATTACGCCATTCATCATGCATCTTATCTGGCCGCCGGTTTGATTGAGTGTGCAATGGGAGGCACTGCAAACCCTGCATTCTCTATACCTCCGTGTGTGTGTGTTTATGTGTTGGGGGTGTTGACAGGAATGGAAAACTGCATTTGGGGGGGTGTGGGCACATGCGAGTGTATATAGGATTTATTGGGATGTATGATCGTGCGTAGAAATGTGTGAGTGAGAGCACGGCAGATCTACAGAAGTGTATAAATCAAACCGGATGATCGTCCTCCCACTCTGATCCACTCTGTCTCAGCAAGTGCATTCCTCTTTTTTTCCCTTTTTTTTCATTTCTACTGTCCCTTTGCTTCCTTCCATCTCTCTCGGTCCTTTTTTCCCTTCCAGCTCCTCCTCCTCCCCCTCCTCTTCTCCGTCTTCTTCTCTGTAACAGATTTGTCTGGGGGCCCCTGTCTAATCTCCAGCAGTGCCGGGTGTTGGGAGACGGGCGACAAATTTTAATAAGCAACTGGGCGCTGTAATTTAGCGGCCTGGGAGGGAGATTAAGCTGATTGATGCTGGGCTCGCCTAATGGTCCAGCCTACGGCTCCCAGCCCAAATTGGTGGTAATGAAAGTTTTGTGCAAATTGAGATGGAAGAAAATAAGGCATCCTCTCATCTTCCCTCACTCTCTCTCTATCTTCATTCATTCTTTGTATTCCTCTCTCAGTTTCTAGCTCCCTGTTCATTTTCTCCTCTGCTCTCAATCTTTTTGACAAGGTGCGTCTTTCCCTCTGTCTCCCTCCATCAAGCCCTCTCTTTCCTCCCCTCCTTTTATTCTTTATCTGTTTCACTTTCTCTCTTTCAAGCTGTCCTTCATATCCTCCGCCATCATTCATGCCTTCTTGGCTCTTTGTCTTTCTTATCCTCTTTCATGCTCATTGCTTGCTCTGCCTCTTTACCAAAATCGATTTGTCCCTCATCTGCTGTCTCTCTCTCTCTATATTTCGCTCTACGCTGTCAGTAGTTTTTCTCAGGCACGCTTAACTCCGTTCAGTATGTTTTTATTTATTTCACTCACAGGCTCATTTGCTCCCTCCCTCCTCTCTTGGCTGTAGAAGGAGTTTGTGTGCCCTTGTGGTTTGCAGCTGGTGCAGGAGGTGTTGTCTGCATCGCTCCTGTGTTGTCAGGTCAAATTCATCTAGATCTGCAGAGAGTTGTCAGAAGAGGGCCTGATGGCTGTCTAATATTTTCTTTCTTTTTTTTTCCTCCTCTGCTTTTTCTTCTTCGGCCCTCCAAATTACTTACAGCTGGACCGTCGCTCTGACGGGCTTCATCTGCCTTGCATTATTAGGCTGTGGAGACACTTTACAGGGTATGGCGAATGTGTGTCTGTGTCCAGCACCTTGTCCTACTGGCAAACTGTGTTTCATTCAATGTGTTTGTCAGATTGTTTTATGATACTTCAGTTCCAAATCATATCAAGCAAATCTCAGTTTAGTTCCGGCAGAACTAGTTGTCTGAGGGTTGAATTTGTTATAAATAAATGCATTTTCTGCTCTCTATTTATATAAGAGTGGTAACGTGTAACAGCGGTTTTGTTTTAAATAGGATTCGAAGCAGTGAGGATTTCTATGGCATCAGGGATGAAAGAGCCCCCCCCCGCTCCCCCCACAGAAGCAGAAACTTCATAAAGTTAATGTACAAAGATGCAGTGCCACGGATCTCTGTGTTGTGTGGGGAAGGAGCATGGGAGTGAGCTCACTGCACTAAGGATGTTACCTTAAAATGACTTCTGTATGGGTGTTTGTATGAGGCACAGGAAACTAGGGTTTCATAAGTCTTGCATGAGCAAATCAGTGTCCTTACTAAATCTTCAACTTTCTCTGGCCACCACTCCCTTAAGCGAGAGAAACAGAGAGAGGGAGAGAAAACTGTATGCATACTGAATGAAGGGAAGCTGAGAGTGGCCTCGGGGAAAATGAAAACAGCAGCTATTAGCATGAAGTGATGGTGGTGGGTGGGGGGAAGGCAGCGCTAATCCACTGGTACTGGAACACTGCAGTACTGTATGTAGCATTAGATATTTTTGCTGTTATGAAATCCCCCCTGAGGATGGATGTGATGTTGTAAACTCACACGGGATTTCTGGCCCTCGAGGACTTAAGCGTATGATGTGTTTACATGTACTGCATACGTTTGTGTATAGATGTTTGTGTAATTTATTGAGGTTGTGCAGACATGTGACTACCTGGTCGTGAGGGGAGAAATGAGTATTACCCAACTGGTTGTGAGTAGTTGCTGGAGGTTGATGGCAGTCGCTGGGAAAGTGATTGCTAAAGACCCAGTCACACAGGCCTACAGGCCGGGTCATGACCCCTTGGCTACCACATGTTAGTAAGAAAAATGTGTATTCCTCAACTGTTTGGCAAAAATCTCTGTAATTGCTTTGGTTACTAGCATATTGCTGCAGTTCTGGTTTGAATGGCAGACTTGTCTATAAACATTGTCCAGTTACTCTCTGAGTAGGGAAACAAAGACAATTGTGCCTTTTGAAAAACCACAAAACTTTTAATTTGAAGGTAAAGCTTCTCCGTTTTTGGTTTGTGTTGCAGTTTTTTATTGTTTTATCAGAAATAGTGTGATTTCTTTTTTTCTTTTTTTTTCATTTATTTATTTATTTATTTTTTACTTATTTTTGCATGTTTCATTTTGATAGTAATTACATTTTAATTATTGTTTAGCACTTTTGTGTCTTTTAAAGCAATATATAAATAAACTTCACTTACTTAATGCCGTAACCAGTAAGGAAATACACATTTTTTTTGCTAACAACTAGTGGCTGTTAGCATGTCCAATATGTTGGACAACTTTTAAGCAATGTGTACACAACATCGCGTGAGAAATCTCAATACACTCACTGATTTCCTTGTGTGCATGTGTGTCTGGGTGTGTGTGGGTGTTAGCCAGTTCCCGTTGCCTAACAATGTAACTAACGACTGTCTCACTTTTCTGTCCCATCTTCTCTTAACTTCTACTCGCTGTATCTTTTTTTTTCAAAGGGTGAGGCTGTTGATGTCCTCCTCCTCCTTTCTTGCTGCCCCTTTAAGTTATGGGTCACTCTATCATTAAAAGCATCGCTTCTCTCTAAAGAAGCTCGCGTGTATTATTCAAACTTGATCACGAACCCTCACATCATTAAATAAGGGACCAAGCTGAGTTCTCTCTATCACTCAATGGGAGATAGGTAGGAGGTAATAGCACAACATAGTTTCAGAGTTTCCCTGCATACAGCATGTATGGTGTCAAAGTAAGTATTCCCTCCTTTGTTTTCCTTGAAGGCCCCCTATTAAGTGTATTTCCTAACTCGTGTTGCACAACGAGCACGCTTTAGCAATATCCTGGACAAATACGAACAAGAAGAGCATTTATTTCAAGCCCACTCTGCCCTCCAACCAAGGCTCAGAGAAAAATTTTCAAGGCAACCAGAACGACACTTTGCAGCTACAAAGAAGCAAAGTGGGGCAGCGAAGCCTGTAAATATGTGGCAACTTTCTCTGAAGTTTATCTTGGCAAAGGGCAGCCCTTGTTGATGGCTCGCAGAAGTATGTGGTTGGAATTCCAGACAACACAGTATAATCGCACTTTCCAAGTCTGCCTAAATACAGTGTGGTCAAAGATTAGACATGGCCCACCTCCACAGGAGCTGTTAAGGCTTTTCTAAAGTTCACGCTTGGCTTGCCAGCATGGTTTGTTAAGAGTTGATTGTTAATTTTCCTTTGGGGGACAGAGATAGAGGAAGTTTTGACGGACAACACGAAATGCGGCTTAAACCGTAAACTGACAGGAGTTTTTAGTTCCTGTTTTGCTTTGTACACTGGTTGCTTGTTTTAAAATTTTGGTGGTTATGCATGCAGTGATTTGGCACCGGTTAGCACTTGCTTTAGTTTTTATGGAGGTCAGTATGTCGTGCTGTTTCTTGGAGAGACTGTAAGACATGGGCATTTTAATAACTACACCCTTGATATAGCAGAAACAATGGGAAATGCAACGCTGCTCCTGCTATTTTCTCTTTTCTTTGCCTCACTGTGTTTAGATTTAGGCACAGTATGTTTGAGGGTTATGACTGCAAATTATCTACCTCCCTCGATGCAGGCTAGTGGAAGGGCAGTAATGCAAGAAACTGAGAGCATATGAACAGTTTCTGTTTGCTGAATGCTCTCCTCCCACCTCATAGTTTCATGGTGGATGATGCTGGGAGGTATTAAATGAGCTGACTGAACGGTTTGAAATGCCCTTTTATAAGATAGTGGGATGTGCCTGATGGTATGGGCTGCAGGGAAGGATTTTCTTTCTTTTTTTGTGGGGGGGGTTCATTTGTTTTCCTGGCTGGTTGCAAAAGATGTGAAGCAAGGTAAGGGAAAATGAGAGGGGGAGGAAAGGAGAAGGGCGAGGTGCTGATGGGAAATAGACGAATGGCGTGCCAGTGTCAGAAGTGGTCATGAGCTGAGGAAAGACTAGGGGAGAATGAGAGGGAGGATGGAAGGAGGGCTTGACTGATTAACCTGTTTACCTCCATGAAAATGCTCCGGGCGCCACTCTGATTAAAGTTCAGTCTTCCATCTATCATCGCCGTGGCCGGCTTGAACCTTCAGAGCTGCTGATACCAAACACTGTCAAAACGATCGAGCCTCCAACCCGCACCACCTCCACACTCCTCCAGCAACAAGCCTATTGCTCTCAGTCAGCAGCATAATTTGCATCTTATACTTGTCACTTCTTCACTTGTCAGTAAACCTTCAGTTAATCTTCTCTCTGTCACTCTTTCTTCCTCACCTGCTGAGTTTGTATGTGTGTCTGCCTTTTTATCTACTCCTTCCAGTGTGCTTCTGAGCTTCTTCCTCTGAAGACTCCCCGGGAATGGTCCTTGTGTGTCTTAGCCCGTTTCCTCCGATGATGTGCTTTCCCAACTCGAGGCTTTTAGCACCTCCAGCATAATACGATTACACCCGTTTGGGGACAGGATATTGTTAACGGCTTTCTATAAATATCCTTTCCAGTCCAGTCACAGTAGCACAGCAGCACTACAAGCGGACCTGATGCAGCGATGGGCAGAGGCGGGGGCTGCACACGGTGTTCTGGCCACTCAAGCACAAATGTTAGCCCTTTAAAAGCTTTTTGCACTGTCCTAGGACCAGACGGAAAAGTAGAAGACAGGGGTTGACAATTAGATTTGAGTATGGGCCATAATGGCTTCCTTGCAAGTGCATACGGGTGCATCGATGCAGTAATGACTGTCTGAAAGAGACTTTATTCTCTACGGAAAAAACAACATCCTCAGCCAAACAACAATAATTTGTAATTTTGATCATCCGAGGAAGAAGGAAGTTGGGTAAAGTTTTGAAATAGCCTCAAAGTAACTCAGAGACCATAATGGGGATAATAAGAGTGAACATCCCATTCAGTAAGATTATTACTAGATTGTTATCTGGCAGTAATTTGGGTTTTTTGATAGTTCAGACCCAAACATGCTTCATCAACATCAGCCTACCCAGCAAAACTTGTTGGAAAGACGTCGATGATGACTTTTTCGGCCATGTAAACATCTCTGAAGTTTGTTAAAAAGCAGGAAGGAACTCTTCCTTCTCTACAGCATAGCAGCTCAATCCTTGATTATACTTCCCCTGTCCACAAGTCTGCTCTGGTCCATTTGGGTCAAAGTGACAACAATTTCATCTTCAGGTGGTGAGGACAGGGTTTGCACGTATGTCCGCGTCCCTGCCTGTTTTTTTTTTTTTTTTTTTTTTTTTTTTTTTTTTTTTGTGACCACATGGACTTGCCCATGTAAAATTTCCCTTACAATACACCAACGATGGATGCGCCCCAGGTGGCGAACTTCAAGTGGACTTCAAAGCGGAATAACAGGAATGACTATCCAGCCTTTGGCTCTCTAGCAGTCCGTGTCCATAGCGGTGTATAATCAAGGCTTAAGTCGAGCAGCAGCTTCAAGCCCAGAGCTTCTAGCTTTGAGGTGACATTGTAAACTGCTGCATCCCTCTGATACCTTAGCATATGAAAGTTAATTTTTGACTGTCTGCAGCTTCCACTTTTGAATCAATTTTAAGCTGATTTTTAGCCGTCTTGGATGTGTACAAGCCACGTACAGCTCTAAACACGAATTGGTCCCTGTTTGTAATGAAGTTGGAAAATCTTTCAAATTGTTAATAAAAGCCCCGAAAAGGCAACTTTAAATGTTGAACTTTTTTCATCGTGCATTCCGATATAGAGGGATGTCTTTTTAATGACCAAACATATCTCAGAAAACAACATAAATGAAAGTTTTAAGTTTCCAAAAACTGTGCAAAAGGTATAAATATCTAAAATCTCTTTCTTGAAGATATAAGACTCTATTCTCTTATTTTTACCAGAGCCAGACTGATGCTTTCCATCAGAAGAGTTTCCACAAATAATATAAACTCACAATGTTTGAGTTTACAAGAGTAAATATCCCTGCAGGGCATCAGTGATATAGTAAACCCGGTATTGCTTATGAATAATATAAAAAGAAAAACAAACAAATGTTTTTTATACTAGACCGCATCTCCATACTACCCGTCCTGTGGTGTGGAGTCAGTCACAGTGGTAACTAATATAATATATATATTTTTCATTTTGCTTTAAATTTTTAACTGTTACATTTTCATACTGATTCAGTTAAAATGATGTGATTTTTGGATTGTTTACAATCAGCAGTTTCCCAGTAGATACAGCTTTGTTACAAATACATGAACTGTATTGTTTTTAACTTTTTAAGAGTGTAATTAATGCAAAATTTAGACGTTAAACAAAAGCTGGAAAAAAAAAACACCAAACAGTAACAAACAAATAATAATCCGTCCCAGTTCAGATCCTGTCGTATTCCAAGAAAACCGTGAAAATGGATTCATTCACAGATTGCAGGGAAGTATTAAAGTATTAAAAACCTCGATTTCACTCTCTCCAGTGTTCATGGGCTGCTTTTCCTCTCGCTTCTCTGCAGGATGTGGCGGAAAATTAGGTCAGTGTGTTTGATCGCGCTTTCGCCCGTTCCCAGGCAGTCATCCCAACAATTTTATTGTATAAAACACTTCTTTGTTTCCCCCTGCTCATTCTCCGTTTCTTCCCTTCGGCCTCTCTCACGTTCTGTCTCTCCTGCTGTCAGTGAAAATTGACTGAAAACACATGGGCATCAGCTTGCCCAGTTATGCCTCAGCACACAACAATACTTGGCGTTGTTCAAACCAAACAGCAAAATATAAGCAGCTTTCACCAAAACTATGCTTCTTGCTTTGGATTTTCCAAATGCAAATGGTTGCATTTGTTTGGGATTTTTAGCTGCTTGGATTGTATGGGGAGGATTTATTGTATGCATTTCACAAAGATATCAAAGATAGTAGGACATTGTTCTTAATTCTGAGCTGATCAGTGAATATGAGCATGTACATAGAGTGTTCAGAAAACCAGCTTAGAGAGTGTTATTGCTAACCCTGGGGGCAACAGGAAAGGTCTGAGGTGATTTCTCTTCAGCCCAGACAGCCTATATGGTGTTACAGCAGCCGGTGATGGACTGATTTAATCCCACTGATGCTGCTCGTAAGACACAGGAAGAGGCAAAGTTACGCGTGCATGCACACACACACCCACACCAAGTCACCCTTTAGTCATAAATGTGGTCATAATGGAGATTGTGCGTGAGGGAGACAGAGAGAGGTCAGCAGGGCTAACCAGTCCCCTGGCTGTTCTCAAGGTTAATGTAAGACTGACAGCAGCCACCGTTAGCAACCTTCAGATGGTTTCCACCTCCTATGTGGAGAGATGATTCATCCTGGTGGCAGCAGTGCATTAAGATGTAACCGCTTACTCCCAGGTGTCACTCACCCTTTTAGACAAGAGCCTACATCATAATTTTACATTTCCTATTAACTCGTATTATCTGCGCTCAACCACAATGGTCCATTAAAGGGAATAGATGCTGCCGTTACTGCCTCATTCGCACATGTCACTCAGCTCTTGCTATATGTCGTTATTTCATGTCACGCCACTGTCTGTTAATTGAAATACCACAGGCATTGTCTGTAAGGTCCATTACTGGGGTGGGGGTTAGGGGCGAGAGTCGTTCCTAAGTGTCGGCGCGGCTTTAGGCGCGAGCTCGTTAATTTATGTTTGACTTATAAGTGCACGGAGAGGTGGGGGCGGAGGGGAGGTGGGGGTAAATGTAACCAAGAAGAAATGCGCACTGGCATGTCGAAGTCTCATCCAAGCCATTGAAAACTCATTTACATGTTAATGCAAAGTCATTAAGCAGATGCTCCTATCTAGTGCTGGTTGATGTTTAGCGTCTTACTCAAGGACACTTTGGAGAGTTGTGTTGCAGAGTGAATGAAAAGAAAAAGTCTTAAAAGTTTTCAGTTTTCATTGTTTTAAGTTAAAACATTTCGTTTTTTTGTTTTTTGTTAATGATATGTTTTTAATGCAGATTCATTATATCCGATTAGCACAGCAGAAGTTTGTGCAAATTAGCGAGCAGCTTCTGCAAGGCTGAAAAGTGCAAACTGAAATGAATTTTTAAGCTTAACTTAAGGTCAAGGTCAAGGTCAGATTTATTTATATAGCACATTTCCAACAGCCGATGCTGCACAAAGTGCTTAACAATAACAATAAAATTAAAAACTACAGTGTAATACAATAATAACAATAGAAACAATAAGAGGGAGTTATTGGTTGGAGGTACTGACGAGGATTAAATCCATGCAGCATGCAGGATTTTACAAATAGCAGTACCAAATGGGGAAGGTTGGTGGTGATGTTCGTATGAAGAGTGATGATGTTGTTGCCTTGGTGTCAAGCGAATGTCAATCAGTCAATTAGCCAATCAATAGTCATCTTGCGAGCGCCTGAGGACACTGGGGGAAGATCTTCCTGAAACACTTGAATCAATTAGTTTTTCACCTGGGCCACAGGCTGTCACTGGGGTGTGTGATCCACTTATATCCACGTGTTTATGTTCTTTCTTTGATGCAGTTTTACAGCATTCATCCTTATTATGTGGGATTTTGTGAAGAAGTCAGTGCCTCCCTCTATTTTCTTCTTTTTTCTTTTCCACATGCTCGGATGCCAAGGCATCAGTTTGCAGTGCCATGGGAAAAAGAAAAATGATTAAATTCTGTTTTCCCCCTCATTCCTCATCCCTCATCCCTTTCAGTCCTCCTCCTCCTCGTCTCTCCATTTCTCCCTTAATGGAAAGCAGCATTCCTTGGCTGCCGTCAGCAGCTATAGCCATCCACACTATAACGCAGTTAATAGATAGGCCTGGCAGCTTATGGAGTCCATGCATTTTTAAATGTGAGTTTTATGACTCCTGAAGAGGAGGCAAGGAAAGAGAGCCAGGCATATGCTTGATGTTTTTATGTGTGAGAAGGAAAATGGAGGACAGAGGCATTAGAAAAGATTAGTATCATAATCTTGCTCGTGCTCGCTTTCACTGTTTCTCTCTCCTGCAAGGTTGTTTGTATCTGTCGTCTTTATGTTTCTGCATTGTTTGGCGGGGGGAGGGGGGCATTAGTTATATAGCTATACAGTGTGTGCATTTGGGTTGTATATGTTCCTAATCTCGCAGCTTTGAGTGGGCCAAAGGTCATTCTAGAAATGCCATTCTCATTTAGACAGTGTTGGGTTAGTGATGGATGTGTCCTAGAGAGGTCATATCAGGATGACCTGCACTTTATAGGGCTTAATCTGTGTATGGACTGACCCACAAACCCCTGCCTCTACTCTTCTTGTCATATAAGCATGAAAACACATGTGCAAATGCTTTAAGTGATTGCAGTGTGCCCCACATAGTGCAACTGTAGGCCTGGTTGTTTTGCAGATGGCCCTGGTGCTAGGCTATGGAGATTTTCATTTCCCCTCAAGAGGTAAAAACTGCCTGCATGGAGTGTCATTGTGGTATGAAACGTGCACAAAAACACAATGGGCAGCATTGTCATGGAAGGCTGGTGATCCTATACTGTAGCATGCATTTGACATGGAAATTTCAACCCAAGTCTGCACTTTAAACATAAAATGACATCACTAAGTGATCAGTGTAAGGTGAAAAAAGAAAAAAAGCCGTGCCCTCATTCATTTGAATGGAGCCAGTCTGTCGATGCAGAGGGGCTGCCAACAAAGGGGTCTCGGACAAAATGACTCAGGGTTGTCTGGCACCGCCCTAACTTTTGCTCCAGTGTAATGTGATGTCATCTGGCAGAGGCTTCTGTAGGCCAGAAAAGCACACATGGATGTTAGATGACTATGTTTGCTATATTTCTTTCTCTCTGTTTACCTTGCAATCACCAGAATGGAAGACAAAGCAGCTGAGGATGAGATTATTGTGCAAGCCTGCCTGTAAGAATTGTCAGACTATTGTGCAATGTTTTAGTGTCTGATAAACCTCCTGCTGGGGTTGCTAGAGTCATGTCGACTTTTCGATACCTTATATAAGGTATAAGATGAGAAAATGTGGTTCATCAGTATTGCTTGCTGTTGGGTTACATAACCTCTCTGGGCTAGTGTTTACAGTTCTCCACTTACATTCTCAGTGCAATCCTGTTCCTAATCTCCCTCCCAGTGTGCAATCAAACCACGCCACACTTGCAAGTTCTCCTGTGACAGCACTTGTCCACATTTCGGTTTTCATGGAAACTGATTTTTGGGTTTTTTTCCCCCCAAACTGGCTATCATTGTGAGTCATGCTTGGTGGTCACCTCTTCTCCTCTGCTCTCTGTTTCACCAGGTGAGTGTGGTAATGTCGGGGAGGGCTGGGGTTGCGGGTAGAACAGAGATAACAGGAAAAATGGGTGGAGTGAAGGAAACTGCGCTCAATCTGATAACAACTTATTGTCAGTGCAGTCAAAACAATGAAAACGAGTTTTTATCGACGTACTGCTGTTAACTTTAGGGAAACGCTCAGAACTCATAAGTAACTGGTTGTCGGTCAAGATCTGAAGCATTCCAGTCCTGTTTGGCTCAACTTGAGACTCATGAATCGGTTCAAAATCAGCACATTTGAATCATATTTATCTGAGTGTGGTTATTGTTTGGCAACAAGAATAATAGAAGTGTAGCCGCTGCATGTTTTTATGTGACTTTCTTATTAATTATTCATGAAAAATACCTTTATTTATGTGAGCTAATGATGAGCAGCAGCAGCGTGAACAAGTAAACTAGATGCAGATATCTGACCTTGACCTAAAACTCTGGGTTTGCTGATGTGGTATAAAGTCTGATCTGTTATCAGTGGCCTGCACTATGGCCTTTTTTACTGTTTTACTGTAAGTGTGATAAACAAATGACTATACCCACACACACACGCACAGTTCTAAACACTATGCGGGATCATTCAAGTAATTGAAAAAAGCTGTCTGTAAACAAGACTCAACAAGCCTGGTGGAAATACAGGACACTTAGTTTGGTGAGTCAAACTGGCTTTTTGCCATGCATGCACGTGGACACACACACACACTCGCCTTGTATATGCACACTACTTGATATCAACTAATCGCACACTTTCACAATAGTGACTGCAGCACACAGAAACACACACTCAGACACTCCTGTGCAGAATTGTGGTCACGCATGAGTGCGTTTAAAGTCACACATTTGCACATTGGGATAGGAAAGTGTTAATTTGGTCAGAGTCATTTTTACTTGTACTATACTTAAAATGCTGATTATTTTTTACACCTCAACAGACCAGAATTTTTTATTATTTTTTTTAAATAAAATATCTACCTATTAATCCTGGTATTGTCTGCGAAGCTGCTGCAGGAGCAACAGACTGTTAAAGGGGGCACACCCGCTCGGAGGAACAGATCTTGTTTGATCCTCCAGTGGGCAAGCAAGCAGTATAAACAGGAAGGGGCCCTGTGCTTTAGTGCGTCATTTGCTCTCGTGTCATTGGATGTTCTGTGTTGAAATGTGCTGGAGTGTTTCACATAACATTGTTAGCCCGATATCCTGGATAGGTACACTAAGGTGACGGAGACAAAAAAGTACCAGCACAGTGGATTGAAACATCCTCTTGAGGCAGCACAGTGATGCGGATGCCTTGGCGACGGTGCACGTGTCTTTGAAGTGTTTCGACTGTAGATATACTATAGACACGTGTGTATGTCAGCGGGTGGTGGGTGTTGACTGTTCTTCTTCTTCTCAGAAATATAGACTTAATTTGTGTGAAGCCTCTTCCACTACCTGGAACAGGTTTGAAACTAGGCAAAGGAAGCCACTACACTCTCTTGCTCTCATTGTCACATACACGCTAATGTACTTGCTTACACATAGATTTGAGCTCTGCTGCTTTCCCCTTTCCAAAACAGCATTTTGTGTTGTTACCATTCAGCAGAAAAATGCACTCTGCTCTTAAAATGATTCTGACTATACAAATGGCATGACTCACTTATACTCTGAATAGGATCCGGCCAGTTTAATCCAAAAGGCTATTCACGGAAATTTATGAAAGCACTGCACTTATCTTAAAAAAATAAAAAAATAAAACACACTATATCTGTGTGTGGCACGGATTTAAAATAGTGTAGTTATTTGTGCGTCCACGTGTCCTTCAAAGAGCGCACGTTTTGTCAGATAAAAGATGCAAGTGACAGAGCTTAGAAGAAGGGATCGGCAGGACAGTTACCACATGGTTTGTGAGGCATGACTGAATGGATGGAAGCAGTGTGCGACTGTTGGGAAAGAATAACATGCACTGCAGACCCCAGACCGCAGGAGGCATGACTCCCTCACCACGAGGAAACCTCAGGGCTTTCTGCTCCGTGTTCTGTTTGCTCTTTCTTCTCTCCTCATTTAGTTGTCCGCATGGTGTCTTCTCCTCTCAGATGCGCAATTGCCATATTGTGTTCTTCCTTCCATTTTTCACTTCCTCTTCCAGTTCTTCTCCCTCTCTGTCTAAATTTACTCACTTCCTGTGTCTCCCACTTCAGAGCGCCTTTAGCCGTCCTTCTTGCTCTCTTCGATGGTGTGTTACCCCCACCATCACCACCACCACACCCCTCTCGCTTGGCTCCCTTCCCTGTTTTCTTCCCAACTCTCCTTCGCTCACCTCTCCACTCTTCATATTTCATATTAGGCAATCCTTTCCATGGAGCCAGCTGTGTAAACAATAGGGACCAACCCTCCATGTTTTCTTAGAACGAGAGAAAAATGGCGGAAAAACCTGGACACAAGGAGCTCGCCACACGCCGTCCACACGGATGATCTATGGCCCTTTGTCTCTCCGACCTCCTTTGAGCTCAAGTGGGATTTTCTGGGCAGCGATGTTGGTTTTTGTGTGTGTGAGGTTTGAGTTTGAAGCGTACAGGACGGTGTTTATGCAGGTATGGGAGCTTTCTGTTACCATAGCCCCTGCAAATATCAACAAAGTTGAAACTACAGTGAGTCACTCAAATGCAAACAGTCGAGTCATCCGCTGATAAATATGCCTGCAGTTTTAGTTTTGACAGCAACTGCGTTGTCGCTGCGTATATTTCAGCGTTCTAATCTTCAGACGCTCACTTCTCCTCTGACTCATGCCTAGTTTTCGTATCGATTAACAGAATGTGATGCGAGTTTACGTCGCATGGCCTACCCATATTTAGCAGAAGCACTGGCCCATCTTACTCTTCTATCTATAGCTCCGTAATCTGTCTACACATACTGTCAGCAGCCTATTTTTAAATCAGTGTTCCCAGAAGTTGCCACTGTTCCAGGGATTCAACCCGCTTCATCTTATTTAAAGGGTAGCTTGGCAAGCAACTTTAGTTGTAGGTTTTAGTGACTTTGGTTGACACAGTTAGAGAATGTGTGTGTGTGTGTCTGCATCTGTCAGGGTTTGTCTGTGCGTATGCGAGCTTTGGCTGTGAGTCTGCATGCATACACGCAGGTGGGCAGATGGTCCAGTTCTGCACGGACAGCCACAGCCGCGCTCATTTTGCGTGAAGAAAACAGGCCACCGTCTTACCCTGACAAGCGCTCAGCTCGTCTCTGGGTTTTATTTTTTGGTTTTTTTTCCAGGTGCAGTGCTTGCTGGCATTTGAGATAATTAAAGGCTGACCTTTCTGAGGTGAGGCAGAAATGTCACGCAGCCTGCTCCACTGACAAGTGGATTCACCCCACAGGGAGCCTCGGTCAAAACAGCGGAGGATTCTCACCACCTTTAGAAGTGCACTTAGCACCCTTTAGCTTTCTCGCGCCACACCTTCTGACCATCATCATCGAGAAGTAGCTTCCACCTCCTGCTCACTCTCCCACAATGCATCAGCAAGCTGCGATTCTGACCGTCTCAAAACTATGCAGGTGGAAGAAGCAGCGAGGTGGATGTAATCATTTACCCTTTCAGCTACTGTATATAAAAGTAGCAGTACTCTTCTGTGTGGTGGTTTGGCCAAAAAACATGAATTACTGACGACAGCACTTCAAATAATGCATCACAGGTTTTTTGGGGGGATTTTGGATGAAAGGGCCACTCATTTAGCATTTTCTGTTTGAATTAAATTCTTTTATTATTTATATAGTATCAAAACGCGTCAGCTTCCTTGCCACCTTCCTTGGACGAGGTGAGAGCACTGTGAGAAAAACTAGAAGCTAGAAACAACAAATAACTTGCAGATCAGAAACTTACAGCTTCAGAGCTTAGCAAACAGGTACCGCATGGGAGAGAAGAAGAGACAAAATTCACGATGTGCAGTAGAGGTATATTAATGCACGATTACAGCTCCCCAGTGGGAAGTCCACCCAAAAGCCCAGCGCTATAACAGCTTAACTAAGGATCAGTATGGCTCAGGGTCACCTGATTGAGCCCTAACTATGTTTTAAGCCTAATCTTAATAGTAGAGAGTTGAGCGGGTTCATGTGTCTTGATCCAAAACTGGGTGCTGGTTCTGCGTGAGAGTAGCCTGATAGTTAAAAGCTCTGTATCCTATTGTACTTCCAGGAAGCACGATTTAGCCTGCGCTTTGAGAACAGGGTGTTCTATTGTTATAACAGGTTATTAGAGTAATAGGTAAATGGAAACAGAGCATGTCTCATTACACTTTTGTCCCATTGAAGCCTTTTTATTAGACATTTTAAAGTGCTTTAGAATTAGAAGTAGGGTGATTAGAGCCAGCAGTCTTCCCGGATTATGTTTACACTGGGAACAATCACAGACTTCTTAGTATGGTCAGAGAAAAAAAAAAGAGAATGTTCTTAAGATGCACAGTAAATGAGCAGCCTTCATTAATAATGTAAGTGTGTTAATGTAGGGTCTTTTAAAATGTTCTATCTGAGTTTATTTTGCCAGAATAGACTTGAGAGTGATTCCACGTGTAACCAGTTTCTGTTTACATCATAATCAGCCAGCACCCACCCCTTTCACTGGACCTCACCAAACACGCAGTCTGCTCTTTATGCAAAACCCCTCCCATCTGAGCTGGTCATATACAGTAAATGCAGTGTACTGTAGAAACTCCCCCGGGGCACAAAGATGTGCAAATGGGATTTAGCACTCAGACAAACCTCAATAATCACATGCCACACAGGCTGTACACATGAGCACACACACCGCTCCCTTATACCCACGCACTTGTTGATATATTACATAAGCATGTGTTTTTTCTTGTACACCCCTGTATGTAGTCTTCACTGTCTGAAACAAGCTCTTACAGCTCCTCTCCCTTTTAAGCCAGCTTTCTCCTGATTGGCTGCTCCTCACAAACAGAAGGTTTAAAAAGGAAACTGGAGGGGCTGCTGTGTACACAGCTAGAGCTGTGTGTCTGATATTTTTCCTCTTAACTTCATACAGAGCTTGGAATAGAAAAACTGCCTGTGCTTTGGATTCACAGGAATTGCTGTCGCTGACCTCATTAGTTGAAACTTTAGTTTAATATGAGCATTATCTACAGTAATGGTGTTTATATGACAGCAAGTAAGTGACATTTGAAAAAGTATAATATGTACACAGTCATATCTTCACACATGCTTGTTTGCACTCCCACCTGACGTGCATATCCACCCACGCTGCTATCCTCATGAAAATTTTACTGCATTGTGCTTGAGTGACTTCCGTTACATGTGCCACTGCAAAGCCATACACATTTTTTGTTTAGGCCTTCACTGTTAAACAATGAAGTGCGGTGCTGTAGGGGAAGTACCTAAAGGCGGTTACAAATGTAAAAGCATATATGTAGCAGTATTTCTGTCTGCACGTGCAACAAATCAGCCGCATTTCACTGACATGCATGCAGCAAAGTGTTCAGAAGGTAGCAGGTGTTGTTGCGAGTAATTGAGCTGATGCAGTGTTTATGGCTGTAGAGTATTTGCTTTTGTAACCTGTTCTTTCTATGACTGGTAAAATCCCCACAATGCACTGCATACGTTTAGAATTTAGTTAAAAGAGCACTTACGGTAATCACAGGTTTGTTCTAAGATGGGTTGATCCTTTATAATTATGCTTTGTGTGGCATTATCATAACATGTGGCCTATCTTCACTAAACTCACTGGTATCTTTGCTGTGTCCATGTGCTAAGTCTTGGGGTAAAAAAAGAAAGGAAACAAAAAAATGGTGTCTCTGTTATGCTCTAACTCTGAACTCCTTGAACTTGAATACATCTATGTTTATCCACTCAACAGAATCTCACTATACGTCATGTATTCGCATTGACCATCTCCCTTGGTTGCGTCTCTGTGTTCGCTGTCCGCCCGGACCTCGTGCTGCCATTTGCTGGCTTTTCTGATTAATTCAGTGTTTTTCAACACATCCAATTACATTCTCTCATGACCTCTAACCCTTTCTTCCCTCTGCCTGCTACATGCCAAACATAGTTAAGACCAAGTGACCCAGAATGTTTGTTTATTTTTCCTTCTACTGTAAGTGATCGCATACTGTACATTCCCCCTGGAGCTGGCCTCCATGCTAGATCTTGCCTGTGTGCGTTTGAGCAGTTTAAAATGAGTTTGGCAGATATGGGCGAGGAAATCTTAGAAAATCTTTAAGAAGATGTACATTAATGGGCTGAGCTCTAGGCCCACAGTCTCTATGGATTTGTCTTGGCTTTGCTATTGCATTACTGTTTGATGTTAGACTTTTGCACTCTGTCCATAACTGTTTTTATTCCACATCTGTCCACATTTCTGCTGTATTAATGTAGCAGATGGGTGAGTTAATTTTTTTTATGTGCCATACAGAAAAATTTGGTTTCAGTCTGAGATCTTGAGCAAATACACAATAAAAGAGCAGAAACTGTACAGCATTAGGCACACGACTGTTCCCCTTCTATCTTCATCATATCGATGACCTCTCTGTGTTAGGCATATCATGCACATAAATCACTGCCTAACCCACCTGCCACAGAGATTCAAGAGCTGCCTGACAGAGGGGTGGAGGAGATCAGATTGGGTGAAGTGGAGAGAATATATGCTCGTATTCAGATGTTTTAAGATGAAGTGTGTGTTATTTAACATGCTAGCCACTGCAAACACAGAGCTCACAGCTGTTTGCGAGAGTTGTGATATGTATGTCGACAGCTTTACCTGACTGTGGTATGTGCACCTCTCACAGCAGATTAGACAGGTTTTCAGGTGAGTCTCAGTTCCTCATGTAGTGGTGTGTGTGTGTGTGTGTGTGTGTGTTTGTTTGATCTCTTTTCCCTGTGATTGTTCTGTTCTGGCAGAGGGGATTACCCAGGTAGTCAGCTACGTTCTGCCTCCAACTGTTGACGCTTGCAAGTATGCACGGATGAGTGGAAAAATGACTGATTGTATAATGCCTTTGAAACGCTTCAGCTGCGACGATCAGTCTTTGTTTACATGCATCAGAAAATGCTTTTCTTTAGCTCTCAGCATCAGACATGTGGGCTTCGTTCAGGAAACGCTCCAATGCTCACAAACAGCGCAACATGTAAATTGTTTTTGGGATTAGCAAATACGGGGATTTAGATTATTGTTATTAGGGGTTGTTAAGTAACAAAGACAACAAAATTCACTGGTTGTATGTATTGTGTGACTTGTATGGTTAGATATGTCACATATGAGCTGGCTGTTTTGTAGTTTCCTGACCTGAACTTTATTCCCAATTTTGAGAGTAGGATGCTTTCTGTTGTTGGCAGTTTACATTCTCTAAACAGTCCAACCTAACTATGAATCAAAACACAAGTGAGCAGAAGCTTTGGCTGCCTTTAGCTCAGCCTACGCTGTTATTATCCCTGACGAAATGTAACCAAAGCCAGTCATTCTGCAGCCATGTTTATTTACTGTAACATCAGCAAAAAGGAAATGCACAACAGAGTCGGTGCAGGTGAACAGTAACATGAGGTCCTGCTTATCATTTAGTATGACTTTTTATGGCACCCATATGAGGCAGTGTAATGATAATGGTGAATGAAGTGGCCCATTTCCAGTCTATGGGTCTCCCATTGTCCCGGTGAGTTGCAGTTCCTCATTTAAAGTATCGGTTCAACGTTTGTGGCCTCCTTAGTTTATTAGATTAAAAAAATATATGGCATTGCATCACTTCAGTGTGCACTTTCAGCAATGCTGTTGCATTTTACGCGATTGCAGCAAGGTTCAATGCAGAATGTATCAAGCCAGTGTTTCGTAATGCGTATTGTTGTGTTGTAGTCTGAACCAGATGCAATATCCTGATGGAGATTGTTACTATGTGACTCTTAACTATTTTTTTTTTAGGTCAACAGGGGCTTTAAAAGCAAATAAAACTATACCTAGCTCCCATGGGCTGTAAAGGCTTTCAGGCTCTCATGTGCTCATCTCCTGACCACCATACACACCAGCTCATTGTGACAGAATGACTGCATAGCACTTTGGCCTTGGAAGTCCAAGGCCATGTAGTCTGTAGTGAATAAACTCACATATGTTTGTAAAAATCAAAGAATCATGTGACTAAATATGTTAAGAGAAAAGAACTACTAAATAAAAACTTTCCAATTCTTAAAACTTAAACCCCCTGTTGAGTGTTTAAAACGTTCGTGTAACTGTTCATGTTCACAAACCAACTACGTTGTATACAAATACACAGAAGAAGAAACAGCACTTTTATTTGAAGTAAATAGTTGAATCAATCGCCATCTAAATGGCACTAAGATCAAATGTAGTATGATGATGATGATACAGACAGTGGGGGAACATGACAAGTAACATCAGAGTTATCTATACCAAAGTTATATGGTCTATTTTTTCACCTCATTATGTCGTCCCCCCCCCTTTCCTAAATTTGTTATTAATCTGTACATCTGTGCATGCCTCTCCTGTCATATATCCCAGCGCTTTCTGTACACCACACAAGTGGAAACAGGCACACGAACACGTCTGACTTAACCCTTCTCTCTTTACAGGAGTTCATCCATGATGTCGCGGTGTAATTCATGCTAGAGTGCTACATTCCTGCTTCATGCAAAGACACATTCCACATGCTTCTTTTCTTTCTGTGAGGCATCTGTGTGGTTCGAGTTGTTTTACTGCTCCGCATCACATCCACTGACTCATAAAAAGGTCATTATGGTTTAAAAAAACAAAACAAAAAAAGTTTGCTCATTTTATGATGAGCTGTTTGGGATAAATGGCTTTTCTCATATCCCTGTGTATATTGTGATGCTAATGTACCATTCTATGATAATTGTTCTCCGGGTGTGTAGATGTCAGCGCGCTCTTGCCTGCTCACGCTTTCCGTGGTGATTACAGGTCTGTTTGTTCACGTCTCGCTCGTAATTTGGAAGCGAACTCTGCAGCAGGAGTCTCGAGCGGTTCCCAGAAATGCCGCCTTGGGTCTCACCTCTGGCTTCTGCAACTGGTGTAATTAGCAAAGTTTTCTTTTGCGGCGCTCTCTTCATTTATGTTTTGGCTCGCCTCCCACAGTATTTGTACTCTGTCACTGTTAATGAGCGAGTGTGTGAGCGCACAAAGCTGAGAGGAGACATCACACACCCACTGCTCGCATCGCAATTTTAACACTCCATTAGATAATTAAGGCGGATGGGGTGTTTTTGTAACGTTTCAGATGAGACATTACCATTAATTAGTGTCAAAAGAAAAGCACTGTTTTGCTCAAACACTTAAGTACAAAGGGAAGTGATCTCTTTACCTTGCCACTGAAGCACTAAATGATCTCCTTTTCTCTCTCTCTCTCCTTTTCTTTTTTTTTTTCTTAGACAGAGGCTCTGCAACTGCGAACAGGGGGCCCATTCAGGGAGAAGAGCTTTCTCCTGGCATCATGTGATCTGCACTTTTCCTAGGAGCGCTCTGCAGTTGAAGAGTGGAATGACGTCCCCGTGAAAGCATCACAACCACTAGCACCCCCATCAACGCCATTGCCGCTCCTGACTGTTGCCATCAAAGTGCACCTCTTCTTGACTCAACTTGCCTCCTGTCTTTCTCTGCCTTCATCTTCGAGATAAGGAATGGCCGCGTTACTTCCCAACGCCTCTTGCAAATAAGACCGTTTCACAATCCCAGAGAAAGGAAGGATAAAACGCTCCACATTCCTCCTTTATACTTCAGCCCCATTTTTCTTTTTTTATCTTTTGTGTCCTTAGTAACTCAGCCCTTAACACACACACAGACACACTCACCCACATACATTCGCTAAACCCAATAGGATTTTGCGGCCATTTTCAGGGCAACCTTGTGAACCTTAAGGAGATATTTTCTTTTTTCTTTTTTTTGCAAACTTTGCCTGTTGGAATATCTTCTTACCCAGCATCCTTATGGGGGATTAAATCCTTACAGGAATCCATACTGACTCCTGACTGTGGCGCTGTTGCCTCTCAGTGAGGGTTTTTTCTTTACCCCAGTGAGGTCTTTTCGTGACTTGTAGGTGGACTGAGCCATCATGGCTGGGAAGGGCAACCCGGTGCCGGGCCCCCACCTCAACGGCTTCCCCGTGCCCACCTACTCCTACTTCTTCCCCCACATGTTGGGGAGCCTGTCGCCTCCAGCCCTGCCGGGACTGCCTCTCAGTGGATACAGCACCCCCTCACCAGCCAGTGAGTAGAGTTTGAGCAACTTTTCAGTTTTCTCTGCGTTGGTTCGCATTTTGCATGTGGAAGTGTTTGATGCTCTGGCTGTTGTGCAGGTTTTGAGTGACAGGAGGTATGGAGATTTACTTTCCTTTGTGCGTGTGTCCTGGTTTCTCTGCGCCGCTGTGGCTCACAGTTTCCGGTACAGCTCGCCTGCTGTGTGTATTTGCGTACATACTCGTATGCTGGTAAAAAACACTTTCATCTCGTCCTGTTTAGATCATTCTTGTTTGAAAGGTGTGTAAGTGTGTGTTGGTAAACAGACACACACACACACCCACATGCCCATGTCGCCTCCAGCGCTGTCCTTAATTTACAAACCCACACACACGCATTGCAACGTCAACATAGATCACAAGGAAATGAGGCAGGACAGCCAGAAAGGAGCATTGTTCATTTGGGGAACACACATTTGGCAAGTGTTCCGAAAGTAAATCTCGGAAATACTGCCGCAGACAGCGTTCTTCTTATAACTTCTTTATTCAATCCATCAAAAGCTTCAGAGCGAACTGGCAGTGTTGCTTATTAAAGTAGGACTTGGTGGAAAAAGTACTTGTTCAGAAGTAAATTAAAGTGTTAGTGGTTTATTAATTCAGAAAATGGAATGGGAAATATGGTTAATTGTGAACAGTGGTAGGAAATAGAACTTCTAATGTTGAAGATTTTACAATCTTCATCATTTTTTTTTTCTCCAAACTAGTTATGTTATGTTATAGCTGTTTTTTCCACAGCTTTGGATTCAGTATTTGGACTCAGTCAGGCTCAGTCAGGGGGAACAGTGTTGGTGGGTTAGTTAGCGGTTTGTGGGTGTCAGTTAGGATAAGATATTTGTGCATGTGTCCATATGTGCGTGCAGGCTTTTCTGGCATTCAGAGGTTTCTCCTTAGTTTCACCACATTATGGTGGTGCTGTGATTGGCACTGATAGGATGAAGGTCCTGCATTCAAATCTGCTGTTATATTATATTGAAAGCTAGTTCTAATTTGGCAATAGGTGTGAATGCCCTCTGATAGACGGGTCCAGGGTTTATCCCATCTCTCACCCTGTGACAGATAGGATAGCCTCTAGCCAAAGATGCTGGCGTATAACTGCAGGAAGAAATTGTTTGTTTTTTTGGGTAAAAATTGGAACGCAAAGGTTAGCTGTGACTGAACTTTCAATACAATGTGAAAGAAGACTGAAAATGAAGATTGAAAAATGCTAGAATCAGTCACCATATATCATTGGGCAGCCATTGTGTCATTTAATCTTTAAGAATACATCACATTTTTCAAAGGTCATCCAAAGAATTTTCTCAGAGCATACTGAAGTATTTCGACCTTCAGTCTAAGACAAATACGCTGAAATAAAACAAAGTACAGGGAGAGCTGGCAGCTTTCAGAGTCTCACAGTGTTGTTGTTCTTCAGTTATGCTAATCTCCAGTAAAGATTGAAATGACTGCAGCGGTTTGACAGATTTATCATTTATCTTAAGAAAGTCAGATTTATGCACTCTGTACAGTTTGTATACTTGATCTGCAAAGTAACTTGCAACTACAGATCACAATATTGTGAATTATAGATGATTATAGGTTGGTGGAATTACAAAGGTAATAGATATGTATGGTAAATGGACCACCACCACTGTTTACAGAACAGTAATGCGCTTGGACAATCTCTTAATGTGCTAACGTAGAGGGAGCAACAGAAACCATAACTGAAGCAATGAAGTCGGTCAGTTTGTGTGCATTAGTGTGGACAAAGCTGTCAAACCCTGTGCTCACTCGCACAGGTTCAGAGGGGGTCAGCGAATTGACTTTCTATCTGCTGGAGCTTGTGTTGGCAGTCAGGGTGGAGGGAAGTAAAGAACAGGCCGTGCCCAGCCCAGTCACTCCCACTTCCCCAATACCAGATACCACACCTCACCACATAAACTGGAGCGCTCGTCAGATTCCTCTTTTTTTCTTTTCTTTTTTTTTTTTTAAAACGCTCTTTGCAAGCGTGCGTGCGTGTGTACATTCCTGCATGTGCGTCTATGCACGTCCGCGTGTGTATCCCTTGTCCCAGTGTTTGCCATGTGGGGCGGCAAGATTTCTTCCGTTTTGCCTGGACAAACATTTCCTGTCAGTAAACACTGGAGAGCCAGGGACACCACAGTTTCCTGACGTGCATGAGTACACATTCGCACATGCACACACGGACAACATAAACACAATCTTTGCCCTTCATGCTGGCTCACTTTCTCACTCGTGCTCTGCCACGCATGTAGATAACTGCAGGCATAATTCACACATGCTCACGCACGGAGCAGCAGAAACGCGCACCTCCTTCCATACACTCGCACACCACCTTCACCCCCTTTTTCTCTTTCCTCCTCCTCATCTAGCTCTCTGGCAGATCATTGCTCTCCCCCTTGTTCTTTTTCTTTCTTTTTCCTTTCCTTCCTTCCTCACCCACGCACACACTCGCGTAGCACACATAAACATCAACAAACACACACACACACACACACACACACACACACACACACACCAGCTAAGCTCCCATTCAGTACTGAGCACTGAGGAAAGAAGAGGGGTTGCTGAGGAAGACGGCGAGAGTATTTGGAGCTTGAATGCAGGAGGAGAGGAGGGATTTAGAAACTCTTCACCTAAATGCTAATAATTACACGCATGTATGTTTACACTCATACATGTTTGAGCAAATAATGTGCTTTTTCCCCCTTTTAACTGGAAAGTTGCTTACAGCTGGCCAGATGAATAGCTTTGACCTTGTTAAAATTTTCAAGGTCAAGCTTTGTAGTTGTTAACACAGAGCTCAGTTATGTTTTAAAGCTTCATTATGTTCGCAGCTGGGAATGAACGACAGCTGTAAACAGAATGAAAATCATATCTGATGATTAGCTTGTTTCTAGATCGTCCACAGACATGACTTTGGGGTGCAGGGATTTTTTTATTAGTGCAAATGCTTAGCTGCTGTTCTTATCACCTTTGTGGCAAATAATTAGCATATTTTATAACATTATTATTTGAATCCTCGTGCATTATTTTCCACACATAGGGTCAGATTGGCCCTTGATTTAAATCAAACACACAAACTGAATTATTAACGTTTGCGACATTGTGGTAATATTGAATGCTGAAAGAAAGCATGCTTATTTTCTGCGCTTGGTATTGAAATGGACTGACTGAACCGGCTAGCCCCGGCCTCCTTTCTCATCTTGTTTCCTAACCAAGACATGTCATTCAGTTAACTCTCCAAAGAGGAGCCCTACTGGTGGTCTAGACCAATTGCAACATTTATGAACAGCAGGCTGGCGGCAGTTCTAGCTCTGCTCTGAAGACCTTTTTGGAAATGTTCTGCCACTCTATCTACAAACTGGAGCAAATGAAGTAGATGGTAATCCTTGCAGAAGAGCAAGGATTGTCGTCGTCAGCTGTAGTCGAAAGATCCTGCAGTTAGAGTCTTTCTGAGAAACTCACTGGATAAGCAGCTGATTAATATCACTCTGCAATGTTTTGTTTCCCAAAGTATTTATGAGTCAATATTTGTAGAAGAACACAGTGTGACGAGAAGCTGATTGCTACCACCTGTTTGCATCCTTAATGTGTTTTTGGTCCAGAAACACCTGCATTTTTCTTTTTGTTCAATTGCACTCTAATCGCTGATGTAAAAGACCGTCATTAGAAATTCTTGAAATGATTAATGGTGAATAAACAGTCATGAATCCAGGACTTGGCATATGGTTTAAAGCGGAAATCATTTACAATCAAAAGCTTTTCGAGTACTTTCGCTTAAAAAAAAAAATTCTGTCTTTTCTTTCTGCTTTCCTCCCTCTCTTCACACTCCTCCGCCTCCCCTTCCTCAGAGTCGGACATCACTGAGAAAGGGGAGGCTAACTCTGCCAGTCAGCTCTGGTCTGTTGTGGGTTTTTTTTTTTTTTAGTAAACCACAACAGGCCAATTATTTGGACCAAGCACAGCAGGAGGGTTAATCTCAGCTTACAGCTCATCTCTCTCTCCCTCTGTCTTCAGATCCTGCCTCCTGGGTTACGTCTTCACATCACATTATCTGAAAATCATCAGGTTAGGTTACGCACTGGAGCAGATCAGTTTCAGATATTGATAATACATTTATAGCCTGCAGCTTTATTAGTTAACGGAATATTATGACTATGGATTGATCCCAGTCACGCAACCAGGAACTTGCACGTTGCTGTATTGAACAGTATGTGCTCATTACATGCACGCTCAAACATAGGCACATACAGCACACCTCTCATTAGTGTTTTTGATTAAATTCCTCTCACTGCAGGCCTGTATGAATATGGAAGTATCCGGCATTAACACCTGCAACTATCGATCCCGTCATTATCATTTAAGCCTTCTGCTGTCTGTCACCAAGCTCACTAACACTGTACTATTACATTAGCGCAGTGTTATGAGTGATCATAATGAATGGAGCCAGCTTCCTACCTGCTGCCGCGATGGACTAATTGGCTTTTCCCCACAGAGCTCTCTTGTTTCAGCAGCCACAGTAATTGCTTGGTACAGGAGCATTTCCTAGGATGGCTAACCCGCACCAGCACCATCTCGTTTGACTTATTAGAGGGTGAAATGGCATTTATGAATGTACTTTGGGGCCAGTAGGAGAAATACTAAAGGATATTTTCAGACCTCAAGGAAGGTTATATGTGTGTGTGTGTGTGTGTGTGTGTTTTACCCATCCCATTAAGCAGCCCGTTGCGGAATGTACAAACCACGAGCAAATATGGATATGGTAATACTGGGCTGTGTGTGTTGGTTTCTGGGACAGACAGGTGGTTCCTCTCTGCGATGGTGGTCTGCAGGAATCAGAGGGCCGTGTCAGTGCACTCCATGGGTGGCAAACACAAACGCACACAAGCACACACTTTCACACACACACAGCTTGTGTGGAAGGGATAAGTGTAATGACAGTGAGAATCACCTTTTCTATCAGGTTACCAGGTGCCAGCTATTTAGCTCCTTCGGATAGACACACACAAAGACTCTTACATAGAAGCAGTACCTCTGGAGAGCTGCTTGTCATTATTGGAAAGTCATTTGAGGGGTGCCAATACTCTGACGGTGGAGACGCGGGCTTATTAAACATGGTGTGTAAAACACATCCAGCATGTCAGCAAAGCACTTGTTCACCCCAGCTTAATGACCTTGTTAATTAACTGCTCAACACTTGGAGGTTGAAAAATGAGCACAAGGACTATCCTATTCTTAAGTTTTCAAAGAAGCAATAGTCTCTGAAGGTACTTTGGGAGTAGTTAGACTAATTCAGCGGGCTTTATGGGTTATTAATATTACTTTTTTTTTTTTTTTTAAAGAAAAAAAGCCATTTTCACTTTGCTTTTGTTGAGTAACAACACATTTAATGTATAACAAACTTTGTGCTACCTTGTAACGTATGATAAATTAGTGATCAATGGCATCTAAATATAGGTTCAATGAGGCGTTATAGGCCTATCCTAGTATCAAGAGCATGCACAAGATCAAAAATATCAATGGCTTTTATTGGCAGCTGCCATAATCTACTACTGATGTTTCTGTATATGATCGTGTGTTAGGGAATTCACCGAATGAGAGTGGCCTCCTTATTGTGTGTATCAAAATGAGCTTCTGGGCTTTGTTCATTAGGATTGCAAGGACAGGAGTGCAACAAAAGAGTGCCCATTTTAGGAGGGAAATAAAGGGCAAAAAGGAGCAAGTGGAGTTTGTTTTGTTTTATTTCTGTCTAAAAAGGAAAAATATGAAAGGCAGGAAATCAGTGTTGCTAGCTTGCACGTGTGCTAGGAGTAAGAGCCACAGGCACACATACTTTTGGCAGCAACCTTGTCTTGTGCAACCATCGTGCACCAGAACACCTGCGAGTTTAGCCAACGGGTACGCACTAGGAAACCCATCACCCTCGCTGTTAGTGCGCTTGCCTTTCCATGTGTTCGTCCTTCCTCGCTCCCCCCACCCCCGTTCTTTTTTTTTTTTTTTTTTTTTTTTTTTTTTTCTGGCTCCTGCTCGTCGTCTTTCAAACCCCTCTTCAACATTTCTCTCCCCTCCTTCCATTACACCTTTCTGCACTCCCTTTTCTTTCTTCATACCTGCACTCCACCCTCCTCTTCATTCACCACATTTTTACTCCTATCCCCCTTTCTTCCCACCCTCCTTTTCTCCACCTTAGGACTTGACAGAGCTATCATTACCATGCCACCTATTTACTCGCAGGCTGTTATTTTCCATTTGCTTTGAGGGGACCTGGGGCCAAATCCCTGCCCACAATACTTGATCCTAACCACAGGATTTATCCCCGAGTAGCTTGGCAAGTGCGGTCCACTCCCCAAGCTCCCCCCCTTCTTTTTATTTTCTTGTCCTCTCTCCTTCCTTTTTCTTTTGCTTGCTCTCTTATTCTGTCTTTCTTTCTACAGGTTTTTCTCTTCCACGGTTGCTTATGCAAATACAGGCCCTTCTTTTCAAAGAGCTGTCTACCAGTAATCCGATGGATGGCTCCATTTTCCCAGTGCTGCACACACAGACAAACACACATGGATTGCATACAGTGTTAGGATACAAGGACACATGCTATCTCTCATAAACATTCGCTCCAGTTGCCGCATTCATGCACTCATGCATGCAGATCCACATACGCATACAGTGACACAAGCAGGGAGAACCCCCCTCCTCTGCAGCACGAGTGTTATATTTTGAGTAGCTGTAGTAGGGCCATAACAACTTCAAAACCAGCAGGCTGTCACCAGCAGCCATGCAGCACTCAGTTGGGTAAACACTGGCATAATCTAAATCTCTCTGTGATGCTTTAGTGCAAGGATCTTTATTTCTGCTCTCTTCAAAGGCCCATGAAGGAAGTCAAGACAAGGGTAAAGAGATAAGAAGTCCCTCTTTTTTCCCCTCCCTCCTTTTTCTCTCTATTCTTCTATCCTTTCCCTCAACCTACTCTTTCAATGACCCCCTTCTCTTTCCTTTTATCTCTCCTCCCCACCCTTTCCACACATGCGCACACATATATCTCTATCTTCTTATGCCCTTTTTGCAAAACGCATAGCGCACAGCCATAATTCACACTGCTGCATACATTCAAATGTCAACGACTCTCTCTCTCACAGGCATCATTCCTCTATTGTCCTTTCATAAGCGGTAGGAATGACGGCATCTGTAAAATATAGGACAGTTACCTAATAGAGGAGACGAGAGAGGGAAGAAAAGGAGAGTGGCAAGGAAAGGTGGCGAGAGGTTGTGCAGGTCTGCCCCGCACCGCTCAGAAAGTGATTGAATTATCAGGCAGGGCTTTTGCTTGTTGTCCAAGAGGGTTTCAGAGGGGAAAGCCCTTTTCTCAGCAGCTAATGCGCTTTTTCAGCCTGGCACAATGGCTAACTGTGTTGTGGAGAGGGGCTAAGAGAGCTCTGTTCGCCCAGAGCTCATGGGGCCACCAGCTCTCTCTTGGCACTTCTCTAAGGGGCCTCTGGCCACACTTAACCTCATGGCTGTCTGCTAGCATTAACACATAACCTCTTCAGAGTGGAAAGATAATGCACTTGTGACAACATTAGCACATTACAGTCCTAAGTGTACCACGGGTTGGCTAATGCAGAATGAATTGTGCTGTCTTTAGATACTCATTAGCATTCCAGAGGTTTGTGGAAACGCATGCTTAATGATCTCTCGACCTTCCGTGTCCTCCTGGGGTGCCAGCAGCTTGTTTTTCCAGTTATGTCCTTTTTAAAAAATGACTTTGACTTATAGATCGCAACCCCTTTTCTGGAGTCAGATACTGGAATAGGAACGCAAGGTAAAAGTTGTCAAGCTGTGACTGCAGCTCTTTTTTTTTTTTTTTAAACAGAGAACATTATGACCTGGTGTCATTTCTAATAGTAACAATAAATCACAGGTTATATGTTATTAAAATTAAATTGCACAGTACCTTTTACAGTGTTTACCACATACCACACCCTGTGTCTTTAAGCCCTGTGTTAGGAAAAGAAGCAGATATTCAGGACTGTAATTATTGCTGGTGTATAGAGGGGAAAGAAACACAAGCATATGTGCTCCAGACGGGATTAAAATCAGCGATCAGCACATGCAATATTAAAATCAACAAATCTCTCTTACAGAAATAAATTCCAGCTGCATGAGGCACAGATGTTGGGTGTGAATTCATAAATCCTTCGGGGTCTGCAGGTTATCCAGTAAAATTAAAGGTTGTCTTATATTTGGCCCTTTTTGTTCTCCCTGTTTGGTAAATGGTAAATGGCCTGTATTTATATAGCGCTTTACTAGTCCCTAAGGACCCCAAAGCGCTTTACATATCCAGTCATCCACACACACATTCACACACTGGTGATGGCAAGCTACATTGTAACCACAGCGACCCTGGGGCGCACTGACGGAGGCGAGGCTGCCGGACACTGGCACCACCGGGCCCTCTGACCACCACCAGTAGGCAACGGGTGAAGTGTGTTACCCAAGGACACAACGACCGAGACTGTCCAAGCCGGGGCTCGAACCGGCAACCTTCCGATTACAAGGCGAACTCTTGAGCCACGACCGCCCCATCGTTGAACTCACAGCAAAGAGCTGAGGAGTGCTTCTTCTTTTGAATATGATATTATTAAATCAAATTCTTTAAGTTAGTTTAACACTGAGCAATCTTTTTTTTTTTTTTTTTACTGATCAAGCAATTTATATCTAATTCAAACAGAAGATGTTCAGTCACACAGATATTTAAGCGTCGTCTAACCCAACTAATGGGTTTATATTGTAACTCGTTATATAAGACAGTGCAAATTACTTCTAAACCTGCAAATTATGGTGTGATGGGCCATACATTTTTGTGCTGTGGTCTCAATGCTCCATTTTTCGTTCTCATTTTCCTTTTACCTCTCGCTCTTTTGCCTTCATTTTTCATCTCTCTGATCTCTCTTTTCATTCCCTGCGTCGTTTTCTTTTCATCCATAGAAAACAGCTGTTCAGCAGGTAGCCTGTGATTAGTGCTACGAGGCACCTGAAACTTGCCCTGGCGTTTGACAGCCCTTTCAGGCCTCACACTCCTTTTATCATCGTGGTCCAGTCTTCCTTCATTTCACAGAGACATTATGCGAGTGCGCTAAGCGGACGGAGAGGATGTGATTAGTGACACCGCTTTGAAATGGCCTTCTAAACAACTGGTGTGCATTATGCCTTGATTAGTCCCTTAATTTGATCTCATGCAACAAACAGATGTTCGCTCAGTCTCACAGTCATACCAGCCACAAAATTGTCTGCCAGGATTGTAACAGAAGCCTGTTTTGCACAATAACTCTCACTGCCATAACCTAATTATTCTGAGCAATGCCACAAAACATGAACCGGCAACTATAAAACATGCAACACAGGGACACCAGTCAACCCGACATGCAGAGCACTGAGTGGATTAGACTGTGCAGGGTTTTCAGTGCAGTTTGATTTGATGGACTTCCACAGCAGTCACAATGATCAGTTACTGCCAAGTTAAAAATATCAGGTATCAGTTTGGATGGATTGTAGCACTTCTTTTTCTTTTAATCTTCTAATTCTTGCAAACAGGGATGTTTGGTGGCACACGGTTTTATGGATCTTGTCTCTTTTAGTTGTTTAAGCTTGCACAATATACATCTTGACCAAGCACCAACACCACAAAATTACACAAAAGCAGCCAAGTCTTTTAATCAGCTGCTTGGTTTGTGTATACTGTGTGCTGAAGAAAAATCTGAAACAGAGAAACTATGTCCCACAGCAATGCAATCAGGGAAGATTATGGTTTGTCATCTGAAATACTCATCTGAGCATTAGATGCCAAGCAGGCTGTAGTTCAACAGTGATCAGCCTGTTTTATGTTTGTAGAAGTGTTTTTGTCTCATCACACAGCGGTTGGTCATGTGTTCACAAGTAAAATGCTTTCCACCCGCCTTAAAGCATATGATGTGGTGTAAAGATAGAAGCAAAGATGCATAGACTTTTAGTAAACACTTAATTTTCATCCACCGTATAACTCACTTCTCCCTTCGGAATTTACTTTAAAATCCAATTATTAACATATAAATCTCCACACGGACAAGCCCTCGCTTATAAAGCAGAGATTCTGAGACGTCATCACTGCAGCCGGCTTCTCTGGTCTTCTAACCAGGGTCTTCAAAATGTCCCAGAGGCAATCATGTTTTTGAAGCTATAGCACCCAAACTTTGGTATGGCCTGTGAGATCTCTGATTTGTTTTAAACGACTGCTGAAAACACATTAAGCTATTATAGGTTAGCTTAACTCTTAATCTTCTCCCCTGTGTTTTGGGCCGTAGTTTACAACCATTTGCTTGTAAAGAATCATCTTGCGTGTTCAAACATGTACAAGTATACATTTTCAAACATACGGACACATAAATAACGACATAATTTGTGGCTATATTCATATTCTGAAGTTGTAACTCTGTTTTCAAAAGTCCTATACAAATAATAATTTTTAATTCTATTGATGTGTTTTCTATATATGTATAATTGGCTAATATGATATATCAGCCTGTGGTTGTAGTATATGTCTTATAAAAAAAACATTTTAGGATGTGTTAGATCTATAAAGTACAAATTTAAAGTTATGGATATTCCACTTTATGCATTCTTCTTTTGGCCTGTGTTGGTCATCGTCTGCAGGATCACAACAAAGAGAAATAAATTCAAGACAAAAACACTATGATCCTTCACATATGATTTATCCATTCAGTATCAACTATGAATATCTAAAGCAGCACTTCTCAAAGAGAGGGGGCCAATACTCAAAGATAAAGATTTAGAGTGACACTATATACCTGGAGCCCAAGACCTTGCTCTTTGACCTGAAGATGCCTCTAATAGATTCTTTGAAAGAAAGCTCGAGGGCTAAAGAGAAAGATGGTTAGAGGGAGAGAGCGAATGAAGGTAGTGAAGGCTCCCTGCAGGCATCTTAAATCACAGCAGGCCCAGACTTCACCAAGAATCAGGAGCAGATTCACGCTTTCCACAGATGCCCACCGACTCTTTCACATACCTCCAGCAATATACAGGTGGTGCACGATCTGCAATGAGAAAGTATCCCCATGTAGACAAACGTTTAGCTTCTTCATTCTCCAAACCCCTATAAACTGAGTCGCTGTGTTTCAGTTTCTCAGACGCCTGTACAGCGGTGCAGATGCAGTTTTAGTTACATCAGCTGTTTATGAACTTGTGATTGGAATGTAGGTATGACTCTGTTTACTGTAAACACGGAGAAAGCCTGAAACGGAGTGACGGAGAGATCAGGTTGTGCCACAGATGGGTTTTTGCTGATTCAATATTTACTCATCAAACAGAACTATTTCCTGTAAGCACTTCATGTCAGGCCAAAATCACTCTGTCTCTCAGCACCACCTCTCGCTTTATCTCCTTTTCTCCCCCCCACCCTTGGAGCAGGCTTTCATGTCGCTCCCTTTCATCGTTGTAAACTTTTGCGGGATTTGTTTTCCCTCCCCGGTTTGCTTTTGTTTGTCCGTCTTTCCCAGCGTCTTCTTTCTCAAGCATCAGATTCCTTTTCTCCTTTTTTTCCCCCTGACTGTTGCAAACCTTTCACAGCAACTGTCTTTAAAGAAAAAAAAAATAGGACATGCTAATCAAGCCGTGTACACAGAGAGTACACAGTGAGTGAGCTGGTTTGACCTGGGGAATTATGTTGCTTTAAATAATACACTAACTGATGTTCCCACGGGCGTGTGCAAGACAAGTGAGTGTGTTTTAGCATTTGATTAAGTCCGGGAAACGTCCACACCTTTTCTTAATTTTGTGTGTTTGAGTTTGCCTTTCTTTTGTCCCCGTGGGCTTGGCCGCTCATACATGAATGGCGCAAAGACAGCGAGTATTTGAACGTCTTTCTGAAGTGCATTAGCCCTGACAGATGTGCCGTCAAAGCCGGAGTCTCTTTAAAACCTTTTGAAAAATAGCCTTTATGTCAAAAGCAGATCGCTTGGACTTAAAGTACACATGGAAAGTAGTGGCGGAGCTTCGGGGGGGGAAAGGTTTTCAGGGCGATATTTTTAAGTCTTTATCGTGAAGGTAGTCATCTGTCTGTCGACACATTGGCGTGGCTGTTTGAACTGTGTGCCCAGGAGCTGACGTAGTTTTCCCCTGTGTCACCTTTACGTGCACATCTGTCCATTTCTTACTTTACTTCCCACCCGAGATTTGCACATTTGGACCATTCTACTGGAGCCTAATAGACTTCTCCTAAATGGGCCGCGAACAGGAATATTCATTGAGATATCTGAATTACTCACAGACCTCTTCCCCCATATTTTTCTTCCTTTTTTTTTCTGGTTAAGTAACATGCTAATCAGTGACATTTAGAGACGCTGGTAGGTAGATTTGTTACTTATGGTCTAAATTAGGGTAGCAGTTTCCCTCGTCTTCATCTTTTTACAAGTGTTTGCTTTTGTAGGAATTTGCTTGTGTTTCTAACATTTTGGCTCCTTCATTGGACGCCCTTTGTCAGGACTACTTCAAGTGTTGTGTTACAGGACTTTGAGAAGGCAATGGATACACACAGACACACACACACACACACAGAAAGGAGAGAGGGAATTTCACTCCTCCTCTCACAGACTTCAAAGCTAGCTGCCCCTTGAGAAACTTCAAACGCCGTGGGGGCCATTAAAAGACAAAAATTATTTTCTGTAAGGTCGTGATTTATTTGATTGAAAAATGAAACCACTAACCCAAAAGACATTATTTTTTCCTTTCCAGGGCCTGCTTTACCAGGCCCAACCTAAATTGCTACCAGGTGGGAATCCTCTTAAGAGCAGAAACGCTCAACCCGAAGAGCCCAGGCTTTCTTGCTTTCTCTTGTCTCCCAGCCTCCACTTTTTCTCCATATCTCATTTTGTGCCTGCCTCTGTCTGTCCCCTTCTCCATTTTTCTTCATTAACGCCAAGCTGATTAAATACACACACACACACACTCCAACATGTCTGACTTTATGCTGTTATATTTCTTGTGGTGTAAGTGAAGGCTTAGCCCCGAGCACTAGAAAACAGCACTTCGCGACTATCAGTCATTGAAGAAAAGATAAGAGGTGGAGAAGGAGCCCAGTGAGTCTGGGAGAGATGGAGCAGTGGTGAAATTTAAGCATGTGAGAGAGTGATGGAGTTGAAAGAGGGGTGAAAATATAGGTGAAAAGTTGGATGGAATGAATTAAGGAAGTGGGGGTGTTTGTATAAAATAACGATGGGGACCAACAGAGGGAGAACGTTGTGAATGATAGATGCAAATTTAAAAAACAGGTAGATGAGATAAAATGTGAAATATTGTCCTTGGCCTTTGTGCAGTAAATTTGCAGTGTTGCATGCCACTGGAAGTTTTTATTCAAACTCAAATGTAATCGTACAGCTCGTGCGTCTCCTGGTGCTCATAGATAAATACATCGTTGTGTTCGAACACAAGTGCTTGATGTTTTCTTTCAGAGTCGTGTCCTTCTTTCTTCATGATTCCTTCCATTTTGACCAAATTCCCGATTCTAGATGATCTGAAGCATCCCCCAGCATAATACTCCCACCACCATGGTTCACTGTGGGGACAGTGTTCTTTGAGTCGTACAGCTCTCCCTTCTTTCTCCAAACGTCTTTGAGGTCAAAGAGGTCTAGTTTTCTCTCATCTGAACAAATGACAGGCTTCCACTATGCATCCTTCTCCAAGTTGTCCTTAGCATACTTCAATCTAGCTTGAAGGTATCTCTTCTGCAAAAGCTGAGGAGGGTTTTTTGGGGTTTTTTGGTCTGCAACCTCGCAGTCCATTCCTGCAGGGTTCTGATGATAGTCTTCTTTGAGACTACAATTCCCGACTTGGCTAAGTCATTCACTGGTGTCTTGGCAGTTGTTCTGGGGTCTTTAGACACGTCTCTCACTAGTTTTCTTTCCAGAGTCTTTGAAATTTTTCACTTCCTACCTCTGCCAGGCTTGTTCTGTACTGTGTGGCTCTCTTTGAATTTCTTGATGAAGTGACAGCTCAAACCCTTGCTGAAGTTTTTATGCTGTGTGTAAATTGGCAGGTAGCCCTCAGTTTTAACTTTAGCATTACGACCTTAAAGCAGCTCGTTGCACAACAGTGGTTTGTGCTATGGCTCAAGAAAAAGGTCAGTTTCTCAGGGGCCTAATAATATTATATGTAATTTTTTTTCTAAAATAATCTTTTTAATAATTTAATATAATATAAAAACGAATATGTCACATTTCATAGTGAGGCTAATACTTGTCCTCATCTGCATAGTTGAAGTGTCTTACTATGCTCTGTATGATGTCAGTGAGAGCGGTTATCCTTAATATAGTGTGAGGTGTACAGGTCTGATTGGGAGTCCCACCCACCTGCTGTTTAACTAGCCCTTAAAAACAAGAATGGCTTTTAAGGTTGAGGAGCTAAAATGGCTTGTTTTTAGGCAGTGATCTTAGCGGCTGTAACCAGGCTGTACCATTGGATATCGGCTCAATAAATTTATCTTACTAGTAGATTTTGAGGAAATGCACATAATCAGTGCAAGCGTGATGCGTAAGTGCATCACACTTGCACGTACTAAATGCATCAGGCTCTTGCCGCAGACGGAAGGGGTGAGAGTTCTTGTTTTCTTTGCGAGGCAGTTGGGGTTTGTGATTTTGTGAATTTTGGTCTTAGCTTTGTTTGTGTGCGTAAGTTTGTGTGAGAAACATAAAA